>NC_052359.1:35098733-35176688 GCF_009727055.1 Benincasa hispida
CTCGCCATTCAGGAATTTCCAGAGCCTTGTGCACATTGCCTGGAACCATCACAGTATCCAGGCTGGTGGTGAAAGCTCTAAATCTCGTAGACAGGTTACTGTAAGACAAGAAACTTTTCATAGAGTGTTTGGTGCATGACCTTATACCTTTTCACAGAGCTATTGATAAATCCAAGGTAGCATCAATCTCACTGATCTTGTCTGCCTGTTCATCTGTACCTAACTGTTGTTCATTTTCAGTCCCTTGAGCACCACTTGGCGCTTCATTACTACCATCATCCCGGACGTCGCCAGAGTTCTCTACATCCTTCAACATACTCATTGTCATCATTACTAGGGGTACCTTGAGCTTGAGACGGTTCCCATTCTGACTCTCGAACACCTTTTGGTAGAGCAACAGAGGGACTAATTTCCGGAACTATTTCCTTTCGGAGATGCTTCCTATAGTAAGTTATCTAAGGCACTTATTTTGTAGGAAGGACAAACTCATTTGTTTCAGGGATAGGTTTAGGAAACAGGTCTAACAAAACAGAGTAGGTGGAAGTGTTAGTCTCTTCACTCGAAGTCTCCTCCTGAAGAGGACTAGCGGGAAAGAAGGGTTTGTCCTTTAGAAATGTGGCATCCATGGTAATCGAGAGGAAGGCTGAAAGCACTTGTAGCCTCGTTGATGGAGCGGATACTCAACAAAGACACATTTTTTAGGCCCTAGGAGCAAACTTACTCTGGTGAGGACTGTGATTATGAACGAAAACGGTGCACCCAAACACTCGAAGAGGAACATCTGGGAAAAGGCGAGTGGACGAGATAGATTCTTTAAAATGCTCTAAGGGGGTTTGGAATTTGAGCACACGGGAGGGCATCCGATTGATGAGATGAGCTGCAGTAAGTACAACATCTCTCCATAGATACGAGGGTAAAGATGTAGGTATCATGAGGGATCAGGCTACTTCAATGAGGTGGCGATTTTTCCGTTCGGCCACCCTATTTTGCTGAGGAGTATAGGCACAGGAATTTTGGTGGACGATGCCTTTAGAGTCTAAAAACCCACGAAGGGACTGATTAACAAATTCACACCCATTGTCACTTTGAAGAATGACAATTTTGGTATTGAACTGGGTTTCGACGGTGGTGTAAAACTGTTGAAAGACCGCCGTCACTTTAGACTTGTCTGTAAGAAAGAACACCCATGTAAGACGGTTGTGATCATCTATGAAGGTGACGAACTATCATTTACTTGACACCGTTGTGACATTTGACAGACCCCAAACGTCACTTGTATCAGGTGGAAGGACCAGGAAGGTTTGTAGGGTTGTGAGGTAAAAGACGCCCTAGACTGTTTTGCATGAATACAAACATCACACGACAAAGATGATACATTCACATTTTGAAATAACTGGGGAAATAGATATTTCATATAATGAAAGTTTGGATATCCAAGATGAAAATGCCATAATAAGAAATCAGTTTCAGAAATAGTAAGAGAAGAAAGTAAACAAGAGCTAGATAAACTCCTAGAAGAAGCATCCTCGGAGAGGAAATAGAGCCCCTTATTGTGTTGGATAGTGTCAATCAACTTCCTCAAGCTTAGGTCCTGAAACGAAACATTATCTGGTGAAAACACGACTTTGCAGTTCAAATGTCTGGTTAACTTACTGACTGATAGAAAATTATAAAATATCTTTGGCACATGTAAGATATTCAGTAAAATCAGTCCTTGAATTGGAGATAAGTGATCCTTTCTAGCAACAAGAGCAAATGACCCATCTGCAATTTTTATTATCTCATTTTCAGCACTTGGATAATAGGAGAGGAATTGATCAGATGATCCAGTTAGATAGTTCGTTGCTCCGGAATCAAGGATCCAGGATTTATCTCCCTCAGCAAAGAAACTAAAGGAATGAGGAGTACTTGATTGGACAATATTGCCGGTTCCAACTGTACCTGGATCCACTTGGCTCGTACCTGGAGGAGCACCATCAACTATTTCACCAATGAAGGCTCGACTGGACTTAGATTTATTGTTTGAAGGATGTCGCTTGCCATTTGGAGATCGACCATGTAATTTCCAGTATTGATCTTTTGTATGTCTCGGTTTCTTACAATGTTCACAATTTGGAGGGGTCTTTCCACTCTGTTTGTCATTCTTTGATCCAGATGACTTGACTCCAAACCCAACAGAGTCTAACGCATTAGTCATTGTACCATTCATAGCATTAGTTCGATCCTTTTCCAATCTGACCTCTGAGCAAACTTCCATCAGGGACGACATTGGTCTTTGTCCCAAAATTCGACTCTCAACACCATTAAATTTCGGGTTTAAGCCAGCTAAAAAATCATATACGCAGTCAACCTCTTCAATCTTTGAATACTGAACCCTGTCGACTGGGCAATTTCGAACTATTTCTCGACACAGATCCATTTCTTTCCACAATAGTGATAATTTATTGAAATAGGATGTTACATTAAGAGTTCTCTACTTGCAATCATGCACTTGTTTTCTTAATGTATAAAGGCGTGAAGCATTCTGCCTCTTCAAATAAAGCTTCTGGACAGCTTCTCAGATATCTCGAGCCGAAGCTAAGTAAAGAAGAGGCTTCCCGATCTGGCATTCCATATTGTTTATTAAAATTGAGCAGAAGAGAGAATCCTTCCCCTTTCATTTACGTTCCTAAGGATCCCTAGGATTTGGTTTGGGTATCTCCCTTGTTAGATACTCGAACTTGTGTCATCCCTCGAGAACCATCCTCACAGATTGTGACCAAGAAATATAGTTCTGGCCATTAAGTTTTTCGCCGATAGAAATTCCTGCAGAATTGCCTACAGAACCGGACATAATGTTTGCGAAAGGTAAAGTAGGGTAAACAATTACCGGAGTTTCTGAACATAACGGAACTCTTGGGTATGTATCTGGTAGAAAATCAGTTGACGGATTGGTCGCAGATCTAATGATTGTCCCAAGCGCAGAAATCTGCTGCTGCAAATTTGCCAGATTCTGTTGAATGCTAACGATCATTAAAAATCGTTGTAGGTTGTTTCTGCCTATAAACCCCTGATGATATGGTTTCTGCCGGTGTGGGAAAAGCAACTTGAGGAGCCGGTTGACTAGAGGGTAAAAGGTGGGAGAAAAAAGCTTGTTGTAATGGGTTGGGCTAGACTGGGTTTGGTTGAATCGGGTTCGGCTGGACCGGTTGGTTTGGCTGGACCGGCTGGTTCGGGTGGATCATTTGGTTTGGTGGGTTCAGGTAGATCGAGAGGTCGGGCAAGTTCGAAAGGTTGGGTAGATCAAGGTAGGCCGAGGTCTGGTTTGGATTCATTGAGGGATGGAGGGTCGAGGAGCTGAGTAGAGAAGACGAAGGGGGAAAAGACGAAAGGTGAGAGGACAACTGACCTGGAAATCCTCCACCGATTGTGTCTGGGCTGCGATTGGTAACGATTGGCAGCTAGAACAATGGAGTTTTCGACAGCAGGTGTTCGTGTCTAGGTTGGAACGACAGAAGGTGTTCGAGTCTGGTTGAAGTCATCAACGGCAACGACGGAGGTCCTCCGATGGTAGTGATTGTTGGATCAATGAGAAGCTGTTGTCCCGTGTGTTGGATTTGAATCTGTCCAAGTAATAACCGTAGATATTGGTCGACGATAGCCCTAATTTCAGCACTGTGAGTCCCCTGGAGTTCCATCCCCTGCTAGAGTTGATGACTGAATCTCTTCTATTCTAGCGGCATTCTCATCATCATGCTCTGATACCATCTTGAAAAGTTAGGATAGAAAAAAAAAAAACACCAGAGTTACGTGGAAAACCCTAGACCAGGGAGAAAAAACCACGATAAGAGTTTTTTTTATTTTAATTCAGATACACAGTACACATTACAGGGACAGGTATAAATAACCAAAGAGTAAGAAACCCTAGACTGTAGACACCATAAAACGACCAAAACGCCCTTAGGGCTAAATTACAATTTCAACAAGGCAATATTTGAATTCATATCTAAATTTCTCTTCCCATTTCTTTTTAATTTTTTAAAAACTACTTTTATTATTATTTTTTTTAAGTTTTCAAAACTTGGCTTATACTTTGAAATACCCTTAAAAACTTGATAACAAAATAAAGAAATCCATAGGCAAAACTTAGAAGTAGTCTTTATGGTAGAATTTGTGTTTGTAAGCTTAACATTCAAAAACCAAAACAAAAATTGGATGGTTATATATTCAATGTATCGGGCCTAAAAGGCTAGTTCTTTTTCTAGTTTTTAAAACTTGGCTTGGATTCAATAGAAAATGACAAAATAAAGAATCCGGAAGGTAGAAATAATGTCTATAAACTTACTTTTCAAAATTCAAAGGACGATAATGAGAAATTGGATACATACTTTATAGTTTTTCTTGTACAAAGCTGAAGTTGATGCATGGGCCAATAGAGCATGATGCACAACTAGGTATGGCTCAGTTGTGGAGTTGCCAAAAGAGCAATTTCTTAATCCAAATGGAGCTGAACAGCGCTGAGGTGGCGTAAATCCTAAATCATATCCTCCATCAGCAAACACATTAGGCTCATTTATGGTACTCCAATACAATACTCTATCTCCAAATTCTTTGAAGCATAATTCTGCATAGGCTGTGAAGTCTTCTCTGCATTCACATCATTTGAATACAAAAAGGAAAGATTTTTTACATTGAAGGGGCAGAATTGAAACAGATAAAGATGCAGGGAACATTGTAGTAATTTTCTTACATAATCTTTGGACTAACCCATCCTCCATATTCATCTTCAAGTTCTTGTGGAAGATCAAAGTTGAATAAAGTCACATGTGGTTGGATGCCTATTTAATCACATAAGAAGATTGAATCAAAGCAAAGAACATTATGAAGAATAATTTCAACTTTGAAACTGATAAAATTGTCATTTTAACCATAGGTAATTAGTTCATTAATGAGATTGTTGTAGTATTCCAAGCCCTTTGGATTTACAGGTCCTCTTCCATCTGAAAAAACAAACAAAACTGTTCAATTTGGTTCTCTTCATCTTTAAAAAGTAGAGAAAGACTTGTGGTAGTATTATTACTTGGAATAAGTCTTGACCATGAGATGGAAAATTTATACGCATCAAGTCCAATATCCACCATCAATTTCACATCTTCCTACATTAACAAACATGATTAACTTAAAAGCTAATCAACTATATGAACCATGCTTGGACCAAGAAATTAACAAGAAATGCAACTAAAACATAACAATAATAATCTAATGCAGACCTTATATTTATGGTATCCATCACATGCTATGTCACCATTTCCTCCCGGTCCATCTACAATATTGAATAAATACCATATGGTTAAAGTATCGATATGGATTAAGGGTCTCTCCAGAATGACTTTCTAAACATGCTGGAAAAAGTATTTAAGCAATTAGAAACTCATTTCAAATAAACTCTAATTTTATATTAGTCTTATAAATGGGCCTGAAAACCCAAAGATCGACCCAAACCAAGTCTAGGCTTGATCCAAAGTCAAAGTTTGATCGGTCCAGTCCAGTTCAACCAATTTATTATTGAATTGGACGTAGATCACAATTCTAAATGTTGGGTTGGTCAAGGAGCCGGCCTGTTTAAACGATATTTGGCCCAAGCTCGTCGAGATAGTCTAAGCCCGATCGAAGCTCAACCCAAACTTTGACCCATCAAATCAAGTCCAATGGTTGGGCCATGAGCTTAACTATTGAAGGTTGGGCCGGCTGAGTCAAGGTCCAAACAATACCTTAGGTCTATTGGATTTAGGTTGATCCAATGATGAGGGTGAAGTTTGAAGTAATCGATTAGTTTAAAGTTTTTGGTTGGTTAGTGACTTACTTAAACATGATATCAAAGTAGTAGATTCTATATTCAAACCAGAAGTAGGGAGAAGTATTAAAAGTATTGTAAGTTAAGTTCAGCACAAGCCAGAATAAATGGGTAAACTGGTGACCTTAACACATGCCATCATTGTAGGAAATAAAAGAAGGGGAAAAAAGGGAAGTTGAGAATGAATAGACATACCAGAATGAGTATAAGAATCCCAAATGCTTGGTGTCCTACCATCTTCATTGGCAGCTCCCTCTACCTTTACAGCGAACACATCTGAACCAAGTCAGTTTCGTATTGTTCAACAGTTTTAAATAAATGTTTTCATATGTAAGAAATTGAAGAAAGAAGTGAACCTGGTAAGCAGAGGTGCCGGAGCCAAAAACAAAATGAGGAGGAAAATCAGATCTGGTGTAATCATCATCAGCACCAGCAAATGCTAATCCAAATAAATGGAAACTCAAGAAGAACACCAACATTAACAAAACCATACCAAGATTCCACATTTTTAGTGAGTCTTTTGACTCGTCCCACAGAAACCCTCACCAAAAATGACAACTTCTATGTGTGGTTGTTGGCTATCCATTAAATTAGTGGACCAATCTTCTTCTATTTGGCAGTGATAACGATACAAGGACGGACATGTCATAGCGGAAGTTGCCAAAATTAAGATAATGTGGAACTCATCTATTCCACTCATCTTTCATTCTAATCAATTCCATTACTTCTATTCCACTCTCTCATTTTTTTCCTCTAATTTATCTCAAAGTTCTCTCATACTCATTTTTGGATAATTCCACAAATAATGGTGGTTTTTTTTTTTTTTTTTAATAAATGACAAAAATAAGATGGTGATAAATTTTATTTTATTTTATTTTTTATGAAAACAATGTGGTTTAAAAAGCAAATGTCTTGTTTAGGGTCCAAGTAGAAAGTTTTGACAAAATTGGGGTAAGAAAATCATGTACGGGTCCATGATTCCCTTCAGCAACTTCGTGAAACTCGTGTACCAGTAAATGAATTTTGCTTTTTGTTTTTTTTTTTTTTTTTTTAAAGTTTAAATGTTGCCTAAGAAATTGAGTTTAATTTTTTTTTTTTGTTTATGTTTATAAAACATTAAAACATGTAATTGACACACAATAGAAAAATGATTAATCAAATTATATTTAAATAAAAATATATCTAAAGTCAAAACTATCAATTACAAGTCAATAGAAACTCATGTGCCACACGGTAGTCGTCTTCTCTCATGTCAACTATGTTGAGGTACAAAAACCTCAAAATGTAGTTGATGATGAGTCACACCATCAATATCTTGTTGGATGACAATAGACGAAAATTCGTCAGGTGCATAATACTTTTGTTGATGACTAGAGAACTCGATGCGATGTCTGCTTGAACTCCTAGTAAGTGTCCAGGAGAAGCTGGAAGTGGATCATTAGCTATGAGAGATATTGGGTCAACATGTTGCTTTGGTATTCTCGACCTGTTGTCGTTGGCGTCTACGACAAACATGTCTCCTATCAATGTCGACAACACAAAGTCTAGTGTCTGTTGAATGGTATCTTCTATACTTACAATACATCACACACATTTAACCTAACTTTGGTAAATTATGTTGCACTGAATATTGTTTTACATCTTCAACAAATTATTCTGTATGAAGAAAAAATTATTATAAAATAATAATCATACAATATAATTGAAAAATAAAATAAAATTCTTACCATGAAATAATAATAAGCACCATTAAATGTGATATATCTTCTTGTAATTGAGTCGTATCAAGGTAAATAGTCTTCTGATACAGTTGGCACATCTATTACATTTCCTTCCACACAATGACCACGATGTGCATGCCACAACGATATGTAGTCGGCATGAAGTCATTGCTAGTCTCACGTTGGGATTTACACCCTAAAGCCACGTAATTTATTAGTTGATTGATTTAATTATTAATATTAATTTATCCATTAACAAAAAAATAATTTGTTATTGCATGAAGTCTTGAGTATGTATGTAGTTAACATACAAGTGGATCATGTTAAGAAAATGACTTAAAAGGTCTATAGTATATGACTAAGGTTGGGTGCCTTATCCTAGTGACATTATGGATACGATCCACTTTGTAATAGCTACAAATGATTTGATCCAGATAGTTCATGTAGCACCATGTGAGTGGAGTATCATATACACAGAGTTTGTATGAGACCTGACCATAAAATATTTAATCTTTTGTTGTAAATTCATTAATCCATGAGATTAATATTTCATAGGATGATTATGTGCGACTTGATTTCAATCCTCATTGATTTATGAACTCTTGTTTGTAAGGTTAATCCTTTGATTTGCATTGGTGAGAATGGCTCGAGTTGCTGACTCAATAAGCCTACCATTTTGAGGATTTGACTAAATAGGAAGTTGGAAACATAACTTCACAAGATGAAATTTAGTCATTCTCGCATAAGGCTAGTAGATGAGTAATTATAAATGCTGATTTAGGTCTTGAGTAAGGGGCCCACTCTTTCACCGGTCCAAGAGAGACTTAGTTTATGATTGGACCATAAACTAATTGTTTATTAGAGAAATCAATGGTATCTAAGCAAAAAGATATAATTACATGGGAGAAACAGATATTTTGACCCAGTTGTAATTATGAGCAACTCGTGAAGAATAGACATTGCTTATACTGATTACATCCATAGACATAACTTATCTTACCGTGCATAAGAGTTCAACTACGGGTTTATAGTGGTTTGTAGTTAATGAATGAATGTTAATTTAATTAAAGAGTTTAATAATTAATCTTGGGTCATTGGATCTTAAGAGACATTTGAAATGTTCAAATTTATAAGGAAAAATATTAATTGTATTGGATACAATTAAATACATATTTTATTATGAAGTTTATTTGGATGAGATTTAAATTATAACTTTATAATATGGAGAATTGGTTTATTTAAATATGATTCAAATAATTAATTATTTATTTGGATGAGATCTATATAAATAAATAAATTATTTAATTTGATAAGATTCGAATAAATAGATGATGGGAGAATTAATTTATTTCATTACGATTCAAATAATTAATTAATTAATTTGAATGAGATTAAGATTAAACAGAATCTATAGAAGAAATATTTAAATATGATTTAAATATAATATGAGATATTAGATGAAAAGATATTTTTTTGTTAGATATTATTAAATATTTAATTTAAAAATATATGTAGAGAGATTCTCCTAAATATAGCTCTTGAACACATTACTACAATCTACTCTCTACATTCTACAAAATAATCTCTAGAAAGAGATTTCTCTCCCTATGAGAATTCTCCCAATTTTTAGAGAATGGTTCTAAAGATTCTTTTTCCCTATCCCCTCTCTCTGGGAGAAAACTACCGGTTCGAGAAGAAGATTTTGTGCAATGGTGGATTGGTAAAAGTATGATGCTTAACCTTCTCTTTATTTTTGTATTTGTAATTCTTTCAAAAAAAATTAAAGAACGAGATCACACACTTCAATTGAAATTCAATTTACTATTAGAGACAATCTTTGATTCTTGATTTAAATTAACATTGTTGTATGGTGGGTATTTTAATTGTTCAGGTATGAGATATGTGAAGGTTTGCAAAATTGATTGTTTTAGGCATATTTATTTGGGCTTCGGATTTTAAAGCTTTCATATAGATCAATTGTAAAACCCTCAAAAGTTAGGTTTTTCTTGTATATTTTATATTTATTTTGATGAAAAAAGTGGTGTAAAGTTTGGAAAAATCATGTATTTTCCGAAGAAATTTGGAAAGTTGAATATGTGGAAATTGTGCTTTGCGTCATGTAATTTTGATGGTCAAGGAAGAAATTGAAGACAAACATTTGTCTTAGAAATTCAAATTATCGTAATTTTCAATTTTATCTATAATTTCTAGGATATGTCAAATATGCGGGTCAATTTTGCTTTATTTAATTTTACTATGCATGTGATGTATATTTTAAATTAATTCGAATGTTCCATAAAGTATGTCATTTAGATTAAAATCTACGTACATTTTATTTAAATATAAATATTATATTTAATTAGATGCATGTGGAGATTCTTATATATTTAAATATAAGTGTTATATATTTAATTAAAGGCATGTGGAGATTCTTATATATTTAAATATAAGTGTTATATATTTAATTAGATGCATGTGGAGATTCTCATATGTTTAAATATAAGTATTATTTAATTAGATGCATGTGGAGATTCTCATATATTTAAATATAATTGTATGCGGTGGAGATTCTCTTTCATTTAAATATAAGTGGAGATTCATGTAGAGATTTTTCTTTAATTAAAATGTAATTTCTATACTAGATAATTAAATGAAAAATTAAGTAAGGTTGCATGCTTAGATAAAGATAATTTTAGTTTAATTTTAAATAGTATAAAATTTTAAATTATCTCTATAGTTATATAATGAGATTAAAATATTGCATGATCTTGCTTAGTTAAAATAAAATTGTTTTTAGTTCATCTTTATACTATTCTAATGAGATTGAAAATATTGCATGATTGCCTAATAGGATCAGGATTTTGCTTACTTAAAGATAAAATTAAATTTTGTTTATCTTTATATTTTTCTGATGAGATTAGAAATAGTGCACGCTTGCCCAATGAGATTAGGATATTACTTAGATAACGATAAAATTATATTTAAATTTTAAATAGTTTAAAACTTTGATTTATCTTGATTAATATTGCAATGAGAGTAGAATAAAGTAAATTGTATACTTATCTAATGAGATTAGATTAAGATAAATCTTTTAGTTTAGTTTTAAATAGTTTTAAATAGGTAAATTAAAAGATTTAAATAATAAAAAGGTTGCCTACAAGAGAACTTTGTTTAAGGCAGGTTCTCTCTAGGATTTGAGTATTTAAGCTAACGGTAACAAAATACCCCTAGGAACTAACCTGGAGTTTGAATTAGTCAAACTTTTATTATAAAATAATGTGATTAGTTTATTAAAAAGTTTAATAAACTTGGATATTTCACATTATGACAACTATCTAAACATAACTCTTACGTTTGGGCAAACAAAATTAAAACTTGGATAAATGATTTAACCTAAATTTGTCTAAGTAATGAAATCTCTATTTCAAAATACTTAGTGAGAGAACAGATGTATATGATATGTGTCCCTCCTACGTTCTTTGGAAAAATTCACACTATGAGACTCATGCTTGGTCTCGTGGAGGTTTTGCTTTGGCTCTACTTCCGTCCCCTAAGGAAGGTGTTTGCATGGGTCAAGATCAAAGTGGATTAGAGAAAGTATAGTAGTAGGTGGGAAAAGGACATGTGTCAACATATCCTACAATCTCCATCATTGGTTGACAACTCGAGATTCATGCTTGGTCTCGTGACGGCTTATTTGTAGTTTTACTTCTATCTCTCTAAAGAAAGGTGTTTGCATGGATCAATATTTTGGTTAACTCTTGAAAAGGATAAGATTGCAATTCTGTTTCCAATTCTTGACTTACCCCCTACGACGAGACTTGTTGGGGCAAAACTGCAGAATCCAAAATGGTGGGATTACACTTACAAAAACACATTAAAGTTGTTAATGATGTTCTGAAAAAAAAAATAGTAACTAAACATTATAGGAATAAGAGTTATTTTGGTGTAATCTTTAGTTGAGAATGTCTCAATCTAGTGAAGAAGCACTGGATCTACCCTACGACGACATTTGTTCTAAATCACTAGAATATCATTGCATTAGACGTAGTTTATAGGGTTCATAAAATTTAATGCTAAATTTGTATGGATATTAGATTGCATGCTATTAACTAATATACTTTATATATTTCAATTTTATGTTCATGAAACCATGTGATTGATGTGTCACAATTGGAGATATAGCTTATATTTATTTCCTAATTAACATATTTGATGTTAAGCGTGGAAGATAAAACACAAAACTACAACATATGAGATGTTGAAGTCAATGTAAGCTTCATTTAGATAATCATCTAAATAATCTCAAAATTAAGTATTATGATCCAAGAAAATAAACCATGTGGCTAGAGGTAAGGAAACTATTTCCAAACTAGCTTGAGGAGTCACATAATGAGGAATTTTGAAAATATCTAAATGGGAAAAAAAAATAAGAATGAAAGTAAATTTGATTTACTAGATTTTTGGTAGAGAATAAAGATCCACACCTAGATAGTTGAATAAAGATTCACTATCTCAGTACCATTAGATTGTATATCTTGGAAAATACTTAATGATGTAGAATGATTTCTATATGTTGGCACCTAGAAGTCCATCACAATTAGTTAGTGAGAGACATTGAGATGTCATAATTGTTACTTATGTTGAAGATGGTGCTTTTATCGCCATATGAGAAATTCAATTTCTCAAAACTTTACTAAGTAATTCATAAGGTATGGATGTTTCATGTAATAAAGTATTTTTTCAAAAGTTGTTTGAATCTATGTTCAATATTAAATAAGTACAATTAATAAGAGTTAAAATGTTTAACACATATAAATACTAAACTAAGAAATTCAAGATTATTGAATCCAGAATAAAAAGATAAATTATTTTATCCTAAAATATACTTGTCTTTGGCAATTAAAATTGATTATCATCCGTTTTAAAATGACTAGTATAGGTAATTCTCTAAAAGTGATAGCATTGAAAATGTGCTATCTTATGTTGCTTAATTTGGGATTGTTCTTGGATTTTATGTGTTTACTTGGCTATTTTACAGATTTTGGGCACCTAGGAGGTAGAATTGATTATTTTGAGCCATTCAGGTTCATTTGGAGCAATTGGGAACTAAATTGAACATTCAGACTTTAAAAGATGTAGATTACCAAAATGCCCCAAAATAGAGCATTGCAACCCTCTACTGTGCGTAGATTGAATGTATTGCCAGCACTGTCGTAACGCGTCCCTTACGCTACATCGTTAGGCTACAAGGTAATAGCTGACAATGAAGAGAGCATTGCAAAATGAATAATGTGGGAGATTGACACTCAATCATCCCGTAAATGAGTGGAATAGGTGGAGGTAAATAGAAAAAGTGGAAAAATCCCACTTTTCCATATTTTTCCTTTTTAATTTAATTTTATTTTCTAAAAAATAACAAATTAAATTTAAAAGAAACCATTTTTGAATTTATTTATATATATATATATATATATATATATATATATATATATATATTTCAAATTCAAATTAAACATTATTAAATAAATGATTAATTAAACTATTTAATTAATTAATTTAATATCAAATATTAAATTAATAAAACACATCATTCAAACATGAATCCCTATTCATGAAATTAATATTTGAATCTTATTTAAATATTTCCAATTCTCCAAAATCGTTTAATTCGTTAATGAAACATTTAATTATATTGAATATAATAATCCAAACCCTAAATCGAATTTGAACATTTTCAAATTCTCTCAATACGCTATTCTAATGTTTAACTCTTTTACAAGCTAGTAGAGGGATCTAATGGGCCTACAAATCATGCATTTCATCTATTTGAGATTAATTGGCTAAACCTTTTAAATTGAATTAATCAATATTCGTTAACTACCAAAACATTTCACTATAGCTTAATAGTTGCACTCTCATCAAGATAGAAATATTTCTGTCCACTTGATTTAACCATAATCAGTAAGTCAATCCAAAGTTTTTTGTACTTACAGCTGGTCAAAATTACGTCTTGCAGGATTATGTCCCCAGCTATTTATCCGATCTTGCCCCTAAAATGGGAGGCTTATTGAGCGGTGATGTGAGATCGAGTTACTTTAAGTCATTGAATTGAAATAGTCAGTTTTAACATCAAACAATTTTTATGAAGGAAAATGACTATTTCATGGTTTAGTCTTATGCAAACATCTCTTGCATATGATGCCTCTACTCGCATGTCTCCACATGAACGACTTTGGGATCACATCGCTTGTATCAATATACAAAGTGGTGGACCGCATCCATAGTGTCCTCAGATAAGATACCAAACTCTATCCATATACCATTTTGGCTATATATTCAAACTTGATCCCTTTGATGTCTCTAAGTTATAAAGTTATGGTCATGAGTTAATTAGTTTATTAGATTTAGGAATCTATATAAGT
This sequence comes from Benincasa hispida, assembly GCF_009727055.1. Taxonomy (NCBI): domain Eukaryota; kingdom Viridiplantae; phylum Streptophyta; class Magnoliopsida; order Cucurbitales; family Cucurbitaceae; genus Benincasa; species Benincasa hispida. The sequence goes on from NC_052359.1 coordinate 35,112,713, forward strand.
GCAATTTATATGTTCAATAACAACTTTATTGAAACAATTTCAATAACATCTTTATTGTAAACAAAAATATACTTAAAGTTTACAAACGGCTAGTTTTAGAATAAAAATAGAGAGTTTAAAAATTTATTTAATTTTATTCTTAAGTTTAAAAGTACAATAATCTATTGGTTTTCCATTTCCATAATCTCATAATTTTAGGGTATTTGTTAATGAAATTAAATATTACTATTGAGTCACGAACAAAATCCATAATAATATTTTAACGTATCTATAAATTTGGTAATCATCTAATCGTATATTGTGTGGTTAAATCAAAATAAAAAGGTACAATTATTTTTTCTTTTTATGATATTTTTATATACAATTTTGTGATTTTCTTTTATTCTGATTGTGAGTTTTTGTGACATATGTTTCTTCATCCTCATTTGTAGTTTTCGATATATTACTACAGAGGCTTTATCGTTAGTAATACGTTTTATTGTTTTTTAATTACTATTTGAGAAAGTTTTATTTTCGATCGATATTCATATTGTAAAGAGAAAAAAGAAAGTTGGTTAAGATGATAAAAAGAATCATTGGGATGGAGAAGAAATAAAGAGAAAATAGGGGAATGGGAGATATAAGGAGAGATTTGAGAAAATTAGTGAATAGTAAATAATGAAGGGAGAAAATTAGTGAATAGTAAATAATGAAGGAGAAAATTGATAAAAATGGAGGACTCAAAAATTCATTTAAGTTTATTCTTAAGTTTAAAAATACAATCCTCTATTGATTTTCTATCTCTATAATCTCATACTTTATGTGAAATATATTTAAAAATTTATGTGAAAAGACTTTTAAGTCACGTCCATTGCACGTGTCTTCCAACTAGTATATATTAAAAGGGGCTGTAGAGGGAGAATTTTTTCATTCCTGTTTTGCCCTTTAAGTTTTTCACAATTCCCATTTTACCCTCACAACCCTTAATTCTTATTTGCCCTTGCATAAGCATGCACATCTAAAAATATATAAAAATAATAATCACACCTTTTCAGATTTCATGGAGTTCTCTCGACGTAACCCTTCATGTAATAACTAATATTCATACAGACACAACCCTTACAAATAGTGCATAACCATTCATATAATAACAAAATATTTTTCAAAGAATAAATGCAAACTTTCTTACGAACTTTCATGTTTTTCTTTCGTCCCATCTCCATTTTCAGAATGTCATGGTAGAAAGAATTGTAGAATGATAATTGAAGTTTTTATTCTTCAAAAAGAAATATTAGATCATGCCAAAATGAAGATTTAATAATCCATGAACTTGTTTTCTCCAATGAAAAGGTATGTTCATATTTAAATTTTGGTTTATTATTATTTATTAAATCTATATCTGAATATAAAAAAACAGATATTCGTAGTATCCTGAAATTTAAATTTTGATACATTGTCATAGTAGATTTGTTTCCCATACAAACAAATATTTGAGTTATTTTCAAATTTAAATTCTAATTACGTAGGAAATACAAATTCATCTTCTTCTTTTTAATTCCCTTCTTTTAAGAGACGAGTGACAGAAATTACAAGAAGAAAATATAAACAAGAATTAAGTTAATAGAGAAGAAATAGAAACGAGTTTGAATGTAGAAAATGAGAGAAGAAGGGATGTGAAAGTAAAGAATAAGGTTTAGGGACGACTGGACAAATGTCTAAATTAAATAAACGTTTTTTTAGAAATGTCTAATCCTATTTTATTCTTTAATTTATTTAATTTTGAAAAGGACAATTGTACCCCTCCTAGAAATCAATACATAGTATTTAAGACAAAACCTAATCCAAAAAGTCAAATCTCGTATTCTACCATAACAAAATCAAAACTAAAATCTAGTCTAAAAATTTTGAAATCACATTTCAAATTCAAATTAAATAAACCTTTTGTTATAAATATTTTAATTAGATAGAGATGTCAATAGATTACATATCTCCAAATATCTTTTCCATATTTATCTTTTCCTTTATCTTCTACAATTGAATAGAGAATATATTCACTCTCTTCACTTATTTTACAATACGTTTATTAGCACAAGTCTCTACCATAATGAAAATTTTTGGATATTGTCCACCTTTGAACATAAACGGTCATGATTTTATTATTTTTAGTTTCATCCCAAACTATCTCATAGGATGGAGATAGTTGTCCTCCCTTATAAATTCATGGTCATCCTCTTAATTAAACAAAATAGGATTTTTTTTTTGTCATATTCCCAACAATTTCTTAGCAAGTTTCTTAATACAATGTTGAATTCTTAGCTAAATTCCAAAAACAAAATCAAATTTTAAAAACTATTTTTTTTTTTAGTTTTCAAAATTTGGATTAGATTTTTAAACTATTAAAAAGTAGATAATAAATGAAGAAATTATGAGGTAAATTAGGAGGTGGGAGGAGTGCTTATAGACTCAATTTTAAAAAATAAATAAAAAACAAAAAATCAAATGATTACAAGATGAAGTTGGAGGGATTTTGATTTACCTGAATATAGATGAGTTAACTTCAGATGATACTATTTTTAACTTAAAAAAGTTTTCGACTTTAGAAGATCAACATTTTTTTAAACTATTTTTTTAACCTCTTAATTATTTTCTGAGATTTTGATTTTGAGTGATCCTTACATGTTAAAAATAAAATTTATGTCCCTTGTTCAATGTCGGCTACATTTACCTAACACAATCGTAAGTCGCAATAACAATTTGGAAATTTCAATTGATTAGATTTGGAAGTTACAATTTGATTAGATTAGAAAGTTACATTTTTTTTTTTTTTTTAAGGCTTGGAAGTTACTATTTTTTCCATAAGATTAGCAATTATATCTTAAATTTGGAAGTTAAAAAACTATAAAAAAAATTATTAAAAAAAGCTTTTCTTTATTTTTTATTTTTTTTTTATTTTGTAATGAGCCCATTGATTGCAGAGTAATAATTACTACTGTAATAAATCTTGACAAAAATTCTTGGAAAAGATTGTCAAATCTAAGAGTGAAAATTTGGAAAATTCCTCTTAGATGTATATTAATTTTCGAGATTTTAAGTGGAGAGTTTCATACATTTTAAGTGGAAGATTTCATATAGTGGAAATAGTATTTTGTCACGTCTTCAATTTTAGCTTTTCTAATACAATTTTTTAAACTCAATTCAATTTTAAACCTTAAACATTATTTCTCCATTTTGTTCTGACCGTCTTTTTGACAAATTTCAATCAATATTTATGACAGATTTTTTTGTTATTTTTAAAAAAACAATTTGGAAAAAAAGTTTTTTTTTAAAAAAAATTACTCAGGAATAAGTTTCTTACCGGGAAACTCAATTTCCTCGATAAGAAACTTACCAAGAAGCACCATTTTTCCTTTTTATTTTTTTTTGTTTAATTTTAATTTTTAATATAAAATATTATTATTATTTAAAAAAAANCGTTTCTTACCGGGAAATCGGGTTTCCCGAGAAGTTTTTACCGGGAAGCAATGTTTTGTTTAGTTTTTTTTTTTTTAAAAAAAATTTAATTTGAATTTTAATTTTAAGCAATGTTTTTTTTTAAAAAAAATTTAAATCAAGTTCTTTAAATTAATTAATTAAATTTAAGTTACTCAAATTCCACTTTTTTTAAGAAAATTTAATGAATGTCAATTTCTGGTAAGAATAAGAATTTATTGATTTTTTCCCAATTCTTCAACTTTCAAGGACAAGTTCACGTAAAAACTTTTTTTAAACAAGAAAATTTTCAATCCTTACCAGAAATCTTGACGATTTTTTCCTTTTAAAAATAATAACAAATTTACCATAAATATTGGTTGAAACTTGCCAGAAACATGGTGAAAAATAAAATGAAAAAATGATCGGTCCCGTTTGATAATTATTTCATTTTTGGTTTTTTGTTTTTAAAAATTAAGTCTATAGATATTACTTCTAACTCCAAAATTTTTCTTTTGCGATCTACTTTTTATCAGTAGTTTAAAAAACTAAACTAAAATTTGAAAACTAGAAAAAGTACCTTTTTAAAAACTTGATGTTGTTTTTTGAATTTAGTTAAGAATTCAACAATTGTACTTAAGAAAGATGCAAACCATTGTAAGAAATAATGATCAAATAGAGTTAATTTTAAAAAATAAAAAACGAAAAACGAAATAGTTATCAAATGGAGCCGAAGTTTAATGTTTAAAATTGAAATTGGGTTTGAAAACTTGTATTAAGAAAAGGTAAATTTGAAACACTTGAATGAAAGACAAAATTATATTTTTACCATGTGGGACCCTCAACTCAAAATCTCAAAAAGTAAGAAAGAGGTTAGAAAAAGTAGTTTTTAGAAAAGATGTTACTTGGTAGGGTGAAAACTTTTTTAGGTTAAAAATAGCAACTTCCGTTCTTTTCTATTTTGTTGCTAGAGATTTGCATAGGTGTGTGACATTGCATAATTGCTTTAATTCAAGCATGTTTGTGTGTCGATTGACGAGCTATTTTGAATGATCCAATTTATAACATTGCATAATTGATTTAGTTCAAGAACAAAATTGGTTATTAACTTAAGATTTTTTTCAAGTTTTAATCGTCTTAGCAAACCTCTAATCTTAATACAAATGTGAGGTTTTTATGGATGGTATTGACCTAATTCAAGAATCTAGTATTGTTGGAGATTTGCTTATTGTCTTTATATTTTTCAAAGTTAGCTTCGAGTAGTTCTTGCAGTTGGCACAAATGATATCTTAACATTTGTTTTAGACATTACTAATTCCTACATGATATTTTACTTCTCTAATCTAAAAATTATATGCGGAATATTTTTCTTTCCTATTCTAGAAAATCTCAATAGTTACATTTTACTCTATATTTTCCTTATTTATAGCTCAAGTTATTTTGACCAAAGGGAAAATATTTTCTAGAAATTCTTTTGTTGATTCTTATAGCTTTCCCCTTCCACCTTTATTAACGATTTCGAATTTCTCCAATGTAAAAGGACACCATCAACAAAGTTACCTTACTATTCTCTAAGATTATAGAGAACTTGGAAGAATGGTCTCCAAGAACTTTTGAGGAAGAAAAGGGTAGAGAATTTTAGGGAGAAGAATTGACACATTAATTAAATGACCATATATTAAATACTATTTAATATATATTTAATTAATATCATAAATATCATATTTTTGTACTAAACTCCAATCTCCATTATTTCTTAATCAATTAATTAACCATTAATTAATCAATTAAATAACCATATTAAATCATATTTAATATGGAGTTAATTAACATATAAATATCACATATTTATATATATACATCTCTTTATGAATCCAATCTAATATTGAATCTTATTCAAATATATCTCTCTTACATAATTTGGATTATAAATCATATCTATAATTAACCATTATATATTAATCTTATTAATATAAAATTCCCGTATTTGATTTGGATAATTTAAATCATTCCTCATTACTATCCTTTAGTGAACTAATAAGTGGACCTTTTGGGCCTACAGATTAAAAGCTCCAATGATATGAGATTAATTGATTAAACTTCTTTAATCCAATTAATCAAAATTCAACTACCGATCACTCTATTAAAGATCAATAGTTGTAATTTTTCGTACTGTAGATATATTTCTATGTCCATGGATATAATCAATCAACAGAGCGATGACCCTTCATAAATGCTCATTACTATAGTTGGGGCAAAATACTGTTTTACCCCTACAGTTATATCTAACTCCTTAAATACCTCTATTTCCTCTAATGACTAAACAACTGATAGTCCAACTATAGACTAACACCTCTAGAGCTAGTGAGAGGTTGAGACCTCATTGTTCAAGACTCGGAACCAACTATTAAAGGAGCAATTTATCTACTTTTCCAAGGAATGGGAAGAAGTGAATTTCATCTTGTGTAGCCGTGTTCCCAGCTTCTTAATCAGACAAATCCCCACAATGGTAGACTTATTGAGTCGGCTATCATGGTCACTCTCACCCATACAGATCAAAGGACTGCCGTCATAAACAGGAGTTCACAAATCACTCAGGATTAAGGTCAAGTATCCTATGGTCATCCTAATGAAATATTAGTTTCTTCAAGTAATGATGTTATACAGAGAAACTAATTATTTCGTGGTCTGGTCTATGTACGATACTCTCACTCACATGTCTTTATATGAACAATATGGTTCATATTGTTTGTAACACTTACATCTCATATAACAATTAGAAAGTGGGTCGTATTCGCAGTGTTAAAAGGATAAGGCGCCCAATCTTCATCCATTTACTGTAAACATTTCAGGTTATTACTTGAACATGAACCACCTGTATGTCAACTATATACTATTCAAGTGACATTATATAACTTTGGATCTTAGTTTTCTGGATTGAATTAATGTTGTTTTAAATGTCAAAATACCTTTGATTTTATTAGATAAATAATTCGTGTTGACAAAACTACAAACCATGGGATACACTAGATTTAAGACATCAATCCCAAGAGTTACCAATTCCCTTGTGTCTTTACTTGTTTTCTTGTTGTTAATATTTTGTTGTTACAATGCTTGTCAGTGCTTTCCATTTAACATCCGTATTTTGAGTGATGAGCAACATATCACTTTTTCTATTGGTATAAGAGTAGGTCATCTTTATCTTAAGTGCTTCAATTAAGGATGGAATCAAAGAAGGTGGCTTCACTACCAGTCTCACAGTTCTAGATGGAACAAATTATTAATACTGGAAAGCTCGAATGACTACCTTTCTGAAGTTGATTGATAGTAAAACATGGAAGGCTGTAGTAATTGGATGGCCTCATCCAACCACCAAAACTAATGGTGGAAAGGAAATCTTGAAAGTAGAATTATAGTGTTCTGAAGCTGAAGATGAGGTGAGAATTTCCTATATAGTGGTGTTGACCGCAACATATTCAAACTAATTAATACGTGTGTCTCTTCAAAGGAGGCATGAGATATCTTGTCTGTTGCTCATGAAGGAGCTTCAAAAGTTAAAATGTCAAGGTTGTAGTTGTTGACTCCGAAGTTCGAAAAGCTCAAAATGCATGATGATGAATCTATTGCTGAATTCAATGTGTTGGTTGTTGAACATTGCGAATGAGCTGTGTTGGGCCTGCTTCTGCAAATAAAAAACAAATTAGCCCAAATGATGAAAATAAGGTGAGGCCCTTTACTACTTGATCCAAACCGAGAGCCCTATTCTTTACCCCAAGTCTTTTGGTGGGTAGAGAACTTGGTTGATAAGAGCCTATGATTTTCCAGCTGATGCCTTACACGTGGTCGATCCCACTGCTCTTTGTCTGATGGAAAAATGAAAAAGACTTCCTTTTTCTGATGGGTGATTAATGCAAATTAATTTTCTTTCTCTTTCTCTTTCTTGCTCACAGATTCTCTCGTTCTCTGCCTTCTGTGTTCTTTTACTGTCTTCTAAGCCTAATGCTTTCTTCTTGTTTGATCGGTGCGACTGCTTAGAGTATACGATGGAGGAGTCTTACAATCGGGTAGACAATGGTAGAAGGAAAGGGTAAACGATCATGCAATCGTGTAGACGATTACTGAAGGAAAAGGTAGACGACCGGTCGATCTTCTAAACGATATGAAGAAAAGTAAACGATCGAACTATCTTGAGCTATCTTGTAGACGATGAGAAGAGAATAAGAAAAATTTCTCAGCGATATACGTGGTTCAGCTATTGAAGCCTACGTCCACGGGAAGGAGAGAGTTTTATTAAAGAAGCTAAGTCATAGACTTTTTTTTCTTTACAGATCTTTCAAGTTTTCTTGAAACTATGTGGTTGTTGTATCTAAAAATTTGTAAATGATGTGTATATATACTAATTTCTAATACAAGTAGTTACAATAACTAACTGTAAATATTAAAGAAATGTGAAACAACTTCTTGAATGTTGATATATGAGCTTATAATCTTCAAATCTTCACCTTAAGCTCAACATGCAACCTCTTCTCCTTCTGGATTTAACATGTCTTCACCCTTTTTCAGGAAGCAGAAATCCGATCTGACCAAAACAGTTAGCAAGCTTGAGTTTACTCACAGGTTCGATAAGCATGTCAGCTGCGTTCTCGGTGGTACGAACTTTTAGCACCTCGACTTCTTCTTTCAGCTACTTTATTTTGTTGAGGAGTGAATCTAATTGTCCTATGCCTAGTAATTCCAGTTTCTTTATAGAACTTGTTGAACTCTTCACTACAAAATTCCAGTCCATTATTAGTTCTTAGATATTTGATTTCTTTAGAAATTTATTTCTCTATCATGAGTTTCCATTCCTTAAACCTATCAAACACTTGGTCTTTAGTTTTAAAGAAGTAGATCCAAATTTTCCTAGAGAAATCATCAATAAAAGAAAGTAAATACTTTGAGCCATTTAGGCTAGGTGTAGGAGCTGGACCCATAGGTCAGAGTGTATGTAATTTAGGATATCTTTTGTGGTATGTTGTGCTTTAGTGAAGCTTTGCCTTGTGGCTTTCCCTAAAACACAATGTTCACAAAAGGTTAGATCTTTTGAGAGACTTTTAGGGAAAATTCCTTGATTAGATAAGACTTCTAGGCCTTTAGAACTTATGTGAGATAACCTTTTGTGCCATAGATCAACCTCTGTGATCTCATTTGTGGTGGCTACATAAGCTCCTGTCATCATCTCAACTTCTTTGATTGCAAATAAGTCATTTATCTGTTCCTCAAATAATATTACTTTAGAGTCCTTTAGCACCTCAAGAGTTTCTCTTTTACCCCTGTATTCACACCCTATAGCATCTAACATACTTAAGGAGATTAGATATCTCTTAAGTAATGGAACATATCTCACATTCCTAAGAAGTTTGATGGTTCCTTCCTTAAGTTTCATGGAAACAGAGCCAATGCCTTCAATTTTACAGGCTTGGTTGTTTCCCATATAAACCATTTCTTCTTCTATTTCCTTAAAGGTGTTAAACCAAGGTTTCATTGAGGTCATATGGTAGGTGCATCCGGAGTCTAAAACCCAATCATGTTTTCCTAGAGGGTTTACATGATTAGATTTGTCTAAAGCTGAGGCTAAGGTATCTGAGTAGATGAATGGACCCTCTACAGCAGATGCCTCGGGCTATTTGCCTTTTGAATCTTTCTCTTTCTCTTGGTTCTTTCTCTTTAAAATAAAATAGTCTTTTATTAGATGTCCTTTCTTCCTATAGTACTTACATTTTATTTTCTGTTTTGATTTATTTTCTTCTGGGTTATGAGGTTTTCTGTCTTTAGAGTGGTTTTGTTTGCAGTTTCTTTTTATAAATAGACCTTCACCACTAGGTTTATCCTTTTTATCAATCTGTAACTCAAGCTCTCTAGTTCTTAGGGCTGAGATTATGGTGTCTGTGCTTATACTATCTCTTCCATACTTTAGAGCATTCTTAATTTCTTTATACGGTTTAGGCAAAGATTTTAGAAGCACATAGGCCTCATTTTCATCACCAAGTTTTTCTCCTAGAGTTTTAAATTCAGCAACTATCTTCTTGAACTCATCTTAGTTATCGGTTAGTGTTTTAGATGAATCCAATTTAAATGTGAAGAACTTCTCTCTAAGATACATTTTGATAGGAAGGTCTTTAGTAGCATATAACTCTTCTAGCTTAGGCCATATTCTAAATGTAGTTTCTTGATCTAAAACTAAGAACACTATCACTTTGATTAAGACCTAACGTACCGTAGGCTGCCAGCTCCCAATCCTCATTTTCTTTGGCTATCACTGTGGCAGGGAGTGTTGATGGATCAAGGAGGGCTCTGTGGGCTTTCTGTTGGCTAAGTATTGCCTTGATCTTGGTCTTCCACAGTCCAAAGTCTCCTTTGCCATCGAATTTCTCCACCTCGAAACTTGTTACTGACATTTTGGATGAAAATTTGTGTCTTGATTCTCCAAGAATTGAGATTTTGAATGTCTATTGCTCTGATACCACTTTGTTGGGCCTGCTTCTGCAAAAGAAAAACAAATTAGCCCAAATGATGAAAATAAAATGAGGCCCTTTACTGCTTGATCCAAACTGAGAGCCTTGTCCTTTGCCCCAAGTCTTTTAGTTGGTAGAGAACTTGATTGATAAGAGCCCACGATTTTTCAGCTAATGCCTTACACGTGGTCAATCCCACTGCTCTTTTTCTGATGGAAAAATGAAAAAAGACTTCCTTTTTCTGATGGGTGATTAATGCAAATTAATTTTCGCTCTTTCTCTTTCTTGCTCACAGATTCTCTCGTTCTCCGCCTTCTGTGTTCTTTTACTTTCTTCTAACCCTAATGCTTTCTTCTTGTTTGATCTGTGCGATTACTTTAAGTATATGATGGAGGAGTCTTGCAATCGAGTAGATGATGGCAAAAGGAAAGGGTAAACGATCACGCAATCGTGTAGACGATTGCTGAAGGAAAAGGTAGACGATCGGTCGATCTTCTAGACAATATGAAGAAAAGTAAACGATCGAGCTATCTTGAGCTATCTTGTAGACGATGAGAAGAGAAGAAGAAAAATTGCTCAGCGATGTATGTGGTTCGGCTATTGAAGCATACGTCCATAGGAAGGAGAGAGTTATATTAAAGAAACTAAGTCACAGACTCTTTTTTCTTTACAAATCTTTCAATTTTTCTTGAAGCTATGTGATTGTTGTATCTACAAATTTGTAAATGATGAGTATAAATATTAATTTCTGATACAAGTAGTTACAATAACTAACTGTAAAGATTAAAGAAATGTGAAACAGCTTCTTGATTATTGATGTATGAGCTTATAATCTTCAAGCTGTTTGCTCTAAGAGAGAAAAGTTCTGAAGAAAGACTTGTCTGGAAGGTGTTTAGGTCCCTACCTAAGAAATTTGATATGAAAGTTACAAGCATCGAGGAGATTCAAGACATAACATCATTGAAAGTAGATGGGCTATTTGGTTCCTTGCTCACTTTTGAGATGTCGCTAGATGGAAAGGTCGATAAGAAGAATAAGAAAATTGCCATACAGTCCTCAGTTGATGATGAACATGATGATCCTAACAAGGATTCTGAGGATTCTCTTGTTGAATCTATTTCGTTGCTTTCAAAACAATTCAACCGTGTTCTCAAAACGATTTGGAAAAAAGACTGGAAAATTCAATTCTAAAAATAATAAGTCTAGTGGCTCTCTTCCTCTCAAGCAAGTCAGAATTCAAAGTAGTAGGAAGGAAGCTGACAAGTCAAGGGCTTTAAATTTAAAAAAGAAAAGTCCTTTAAATGCAGAGAGCGTGAAGGCTTTGGATACTTTCAAGCAGAATATCCTAATTTCTTGAAGAAGCAGGGTAAAAGTTATATTTTAACCCTATCTAATGATGAGTCCAAAGATAGTAGTGACTTAAAGGAGTATGTCAAAGCACTTGTTGTAAGATCTCATCTGACACTTCGTCTTGTGAGATTTCTATTTATGATTTGTATGTAGAAAATGTTCACGACACTGCCAAACATGGGTTTACCAATCCCTCATATCAGGCTTTTTTTTTAGTCAAATGGCAAGATGATCTAAAAGTTTTTTATGTGCAAAAAGAAAGAATTGAGACTTTGATGGCTGACAACCATAGACTTATGTCTATTATTGTAGATCTAAAGCATGAACTTAATCAAGTTAGAGCTTAGAAAGACTCTATATGTAAGAATGTCAGAATGTTGAACACTCGTTTTAATTTTCTAAAGAAAATGTTAACAAAGGAAAAGACAGTTGGTGATAATTCAAGGCTAGGTTTTTCAAAAGGTGGAAGTCGGCGTGCTAAACAGTCCTAGTTCAAAGGAAAGCAAAAGATTGAGTTTTTCAGAGCTTAGAACTCGGACTCTTATGGCCTTATAGGTACTTCCTTTAGCAATTGAACATGAGAAGTCAACCGAATTTACAGATCAAGATGGATTTTTCACTTTTGTGGAAGATTGGGCGCAAATACCCATTTTGATATCATTTATTGAAAGTGCTTCACAGGTCCACAAGCTCAATCAAAGTTTCTAACTTCTTTCAAAATTGATATCAAAGAGAGCCAAAATTAAAATAGGTTTGGAGAGTGAAGAATGTCAGAATAAATATAATGTTGTATTGACATCCCTCAAATCTTCTGCTAAAGGAGATTGGTACTTTGATAGTGGAAATTTTAGATACATGACTGGTGAAAGAAACTATTTATTTGGCCTTAAATCCGTCAGCTCGAGAAAGGTCACTTTGGGAGATAGTGCTTCTTGTAATATCATTGAAAAAATGAAACTTAACTACCCAAGTCTGTCATCCTTGAATAATGTAATGCTGGTTGAAGAGCTCATTAACAATCTTATTTGCATCAGTTAACTATGTGATCAAGGTGTGAACGTGAGTTTTATAAAAGATAAGTGTGTTGTCATACACAATGTTAAAACTCTTGTTATGACAGGTACACGTTCATTTGATAATTGTTATATGTGGAATCCTGACAATTTTTCGCATGTTTGTAATCCCTCACTACATGATGAAGCAAACCTATGGCATAAACGCCTAGACCATGCAAACACAAAGATGATTCAAAAGGCACTAGCCAAAAATGTTATGTCTGGTCTTCCATCTATACCTTCTTCGACTAGAATTATTTATGGCGATTGTCAATCAGGTAAACAAACTCATACTCCACATAAACAGATATTTCACTCTTGTTCAACACATATCATAGAACTTTTCCACCTAGACCTTATGGGTCCTATGCAATAAAAAAGTTTGGAAGGTAAACGATATATTTTAGTTGTTGTTGATGACTTCTCCAAATACTCCTGGGTATGCTTTTTTTGGAAAAGTCAGATGCATTTACTGCTTTTCAAGCTATTTGTCTTCAAGTACAACGTGAGAAAGATGATATGATGATGGAAATGGGTTTCTTCCCTGCGTCGGCACCACTACCAGATCTGATTACAAGTGTTATGTTAGAACATGGGTGGGAAACTTTCTGCCAATGCCCATCCATCATTATTCCTACGGTAATGAGGGCCTTTTATCACGGCCAGCTCCTTGACACCGAAGATGCGGTGATCATAGAAGGGAGGGTAGCGTTCTTCAGCGCAAAGGACATCAATAAGCTATATAAGTTGAAGAACCTACCGGAAGCACCGGGTAACAAGTTAATTGATGATTCTGAAGAAGAACACATGGAGGATGCGCTGACGGTATTAACATAACCGGACACCAAGTGGTTGGTATCATTAACAGGAATTAAGACCCTCGCCTCCAACAAGTTGCTCCCAGAGGCGCGACTTTGGGTATATTTGGTGAAATGGCGACTCATCCCAACAATGCATGATAAAGCAATTTCAAGAGATCGAGTCATGGCCGTATACTGTATCGCGCGAGGCATTCTGATAGATGTAGGCCAACTTCTGGCGAAGCAGATTCGAGGTTTTGTTGGCCGTGTGAGAGGCCAATACTTCTTTCTGTGGACAATTTTGAGCCTGTGCCTCTCTGTGGGCGTAGGCATTAATGAAGAGCTCATGCCTGAAGTTCACGGCATCATTCACACGAAGATCTTGAGAATGCTTCTCAGGGTTCCCCACATTGCCCCGAACTTCCACCCAAAAGGCCCCTCATAGATCTGAATGCACCGCAACAACCAAAACCAAAGAAGCAGCACTGCAATGATAAAGAAAAGGAAAAAGTCCAAGAACGATCACTGCAAGAGCAAACCCAACTACCCTTGGACCCTTTGCCTTTAATCATCTGCCCACCGAGCCCTCCAATAGAACCCTTTTCCCCTCCTCCAGACCACTTTACAAATCTCCTCCTTGCTCCAGATTCTAACCCCGCATCTCCAGCAGTGTCTCCCCACCATCCATCTCCACCTCATTTTTCACCTCCATCGTCGCATGTTGATGACCCACATAGTTTGGGAGCAGGCTCTTCCGATCAACCTTAAACCGATGTTGGTGAAACATCGACGACGCAACCCACCATCATATCCCTTGCTGCTGACTTAGCAAAAATGCGGTCCCTCTTTTCTCAAAACATTAACTTCTTCCGCCAAGCAATAATGGAGTTGAGGGAGAGCAATGCAGAGTTGCAAAGCAATAATACAATGGTGCGAAGGAGATGGTTAACATTCAACATAATATCTTTACCATCCGCCTGAACCAAAGACAAATGGCAGAGCACAACCATGAGTACTTCAATTTCCTAACAGCATATCTACATGGTCCCATGGTGCCTCCCCATCTACAACAATCTCTGCAATTTCAAGAAGCGCCTCAACGAGCTCCTCCGCAACATCCTCCTCAAGAGCCCTCGCCGCAACTCTAAATTTGGGGGTATGCCACCTTATCTGCAATTTTGTTATTTTTTTTTTGCGGCCATTCATTCAATTTTTCTTTTCTATATACAGAAACTATATCTTGTATTCTTTTGAACATACTTACAAGATTGTGTTGCGATATTTATAATTCTTTGTGTACTTAGACAAATTTTATACAACTGAGTAATTATTCTTTCCATATGCATTAGCCTCTTTACTTTTATCATCCTTTGTCAATTATTGTGGTAGTTCTTGTCTCTTATTTTGCATTGTTAATTGCGCTACCATGATGAGTAGTATGCATACCCTTAGCAAAATTTCTTTATACATTGCATTTTCTGCCTCACACTTAGACAATTCATCAAAATAGCTCTTCTTTACCTTTTATATTTCAAGACTCTGCTCAAATCTTCTTTTCAAAATTTTGACTAAGTATTTTGTCTTTTCTGTCCAAAACAACGCAATAAGGACCTTGCGCATCTCTAAATTTAGGGGTAGGGAAGTTCTGAGTAGATGCGATCAAGAGGATGTGGTAATATCAGGCAAATGCGTTCATTATTATCAAAATAAAAAAAAATAAAAATAAAAAATCATAAAACTCCATTGTCAGCGCAAGGGAAATTCCCAAAAATCCCAACCTAATAAGAGTTAAGTCATGAAAGGAACCTGCTCGTAGTTGGATGTTCGCATGACACTCGTGGGAACAAGCCAAAATGAAGGTAGGTTTCTAGGATCGATGCAATAGGAAAAAAAAAAGACAAAGAAAATAAGGATAAAAGGGACAACTCCTCTGACCAGCAAAAGTAAAACTTGGCTGAGGATCAAGAGTTGAAGTTGAGATTGGTACACGACCGTAGTTGGATGCTCGCATGTCACTCGTGGGAACAAGCTAAAACAAACGGTGTAACCATGATCAACATTCTCTAATAAGATGACGCAAACTAGGCCACTGCATAAAGACACACTTCATTGTTTTTGCAAGAAGAGGTAAAACATTCTTCTCAAAACTAGAAGGGAACTTTGGGTAGAGGTTTTTTTTAGATAAGAATAAAGTAGAGCATGTGAAGAATTGTTAAAGGATAGAATGAACTCGCGGTGTTGAGTAATTTTATAGAGGTGGAGCATTCGGAGTAGTCGATTGATGCAAAGTTAGGATGAGAGTTGAGTGGAATTGCCTTAGTCGAAGATATGCTTGAGGACAAACATATATCTAAATTTAGGGGTGTGATAACTTGTAGACATACAAGTTATTTATGCTGTTTTATTTAGATTATGCGGCAAAAAGAAGGAAAAGTTGCGTCGATAGGATAGAAATTGGCTTAGAAATACGAAAATTGTAAAGCATCGTGAATACACCTGCAAACCCCATTGCGATGGTGAAATAGAATGTCAAAGTATTTGTTTTGCAGGAAATAGTCATCACATGCGTTAATTGCTTGAGGACAAAAATGAATAACGCATCCACACAACATGCGACAATCGATCAAGAACGAAAAAGATTAATGCAATTGCAGCACATGCGACGATCGATCATGGATTCAAGCGATCAATGCATTTCCACCGCATGCGGTAATTCAAAACAACTACATCGCATGTGGCGATCGATCAAAGATGTGAAGAGTAACGCATTCGCAGGGGCTTCTGACGTGTACAGCTTTTCTGTTGTACGATTCTGACAGATTGATCGTGGAGCAGAGTAGACATTTCCATTACGCCATGGCAAGAATTAGTAGATTTTCAAAGTGGGACCACCAATACAGAGAGCCAAGGTCTATAAATAGCTTCCTTGAATTCATTGTTGGGAGGTTGGTCTGAAGAGACACTATAGAGAAAATTCGAGAGAACGACGAGACAAGGCTGAAAGGTAAGTCTCTGAACAAGAAATTCTTTCCATTCCCGAAGAAGAAGCTCTGTGCCAGAGGTCACTTCTACCAGGAAAGCAAGCCTGAGAGGGAAGCTTTCCACTCCATCTCATCCACACGCCGACAAGCACAACGTCTCTGATCGGGATCTGTGTCAAGACATTGACACACTTTCCGTATTTGTTTCTATTCTTTCATTCATCTACTGTGTTCATCTTTCTTTAATCTTTCATTCACAATGTGTATCAAATGCTTAGTCTTTAGATTTAATATCATCATCGTAATCATTGTCATTTCTCTATTCTTTTCCACACATTCATTATCCATTTTCTTCATCATGTGTCACTAATCCCATGGGTAAAGAGGAAGGATTAAGCGAGTGAGTTAATCCTCATTAAGGGAATCAACTGAGTTTAGCTAAAGCATGTTTGACGACATCTTCACCCCTGAGAGCAGAAGTGAAGATGTTATTCTGCCTATGGAGAGAAGGTTGGAAGAATGCGTTAACTAAAGCGAGAATTATTTCCAGAGATGGAAACAACATTGCGTTCATCACGTTCATCCCTATTTCACCATAAACGTATGGGAAAGTGGCCGATCACTGAAAGGTGTAAGCCAAGGGAAAGCGGAACCTTAGTTGCGTTCTCAACAAGAATTGACAAACTTGCGATGTCCTTTCCCTCAACCCATTCTCTTTCTGATTCATTCACAAGACTTGCCACCGCATTCATCAGACACTTTTGCACAATTTCACAGCCAGTCCTCAACCTGTATCATTAGTAGGTTAGTCATTTATTTTATCATCGCATTTTATTTACAATGTAATTTACTTTTCATCGCAATTTATTTTCTGCACAAACCAAATCTTTATTCTTTATGTTAAACCGGTCGCATTTATCACATTAGTATCGCATTAATGACAACAATCCATGTGTTCGACCTCAGGTCAATCTGAGAAACTTGCATTGGAATTATACTTGGTTCTAGTACAAGAAAACTTGTGACACGCACTACATCATCACATGCTACGAAGCATATCATCATCAACGCATACATTTAGAATGTAGTATCACAATAATATCTTTATCGCAAAGAAATTTGAGCGCATAGAGCATCATCATCATTTTCATTCATTAGCACAAAATAAAATAAAGATAAATAAAAATATCGTCTATTGTGTATAAAGATAAAGAAAGATAACAATTTATATTATTACAAATCCTGAGAATGAATGTTCGGTTAATATCATGCAAGGAGAGCAGACATTTGTGAGAAATAATGTATGAACTCTTGTCTATCAGCTAGAATCAGTTAATGTGATCAACATAAAATGGATATTCAAGAACAAGTTTGATGAGAATTGTAATGTCATTAGAAATAAAGTAAAATTAGCTGCTCGGGGTATACCAAATAAAAGGTGTGAATTTTGATGAAACCTTTGCTCCAGTTGTAAGACTAGAGGCTATCAGACTTCTACTTGAAATATCTTGTCTTCTGAAATTTAAACTGTATCAAATGGATGTTAAGAGTGGATTCCTGAACGGATATCTGAATGAGGAATTTTATGTTGCGCAGCCAAAAGGATTTGTGGACCCTTCACATCCTTATTATGTGTACAAACACAGCGGGGTTCTTTATGCACTCAAACATGTGCTTAGAAACTGGTCTGATCATTTGACTAAATTCCTTATGAATAATGGTTACAGTAGAGAAGGTATTGATAAGACCATGTTTGTGAAAAAATTCCCAAGAGAAGTTTATGATAGTTTAAATTCATGTTTGACAACATTGTGTTTGGAGGGATGTCATGAGAGATGGTAGAACTCGTTGTGAAACAAATATGGAAGCAATTATAAATGAGCATGGTAGGAGAATTGTCTTATTTTCTAGGGTTTTAGATTAAATAATAAATGAAAGAATTTTTATCTCTTAGAGTAAATATGTCAAGAATATTGTCAAAAAGTTTGGCCTTGAAAAGGTTAGTATCAAACAAACTATTACCCCCATAAATGCTAAATTCTCAAAAGACTCAGGTGGAACTCAAGTTGATGAGAATCTGTATAGAAGTATCAACGAAGGTTTGGTCTATCTAATAGCCAGCAGACCTGACATTGCATTGTTGTTGGTGTTTATGCTAGATATCAGTCCTATCCCAAGACCAGTCACTTGCTTAATGCTAAAAGAATAATCAAATATATTAATAGCACGAGTGATTATGGTTTATTATACACTTTTGATACAAGTAGCTCCCTGGTTGACTATTGTGACGTAGATTGGGCTGAAAGCTCTAAAGATAGGAAAAGTATATCTGGAGGCTGCTTCTTTTTAGGCAAGAACATGATTTCGTGGTTTAGCAAGAAACAAAACTGTATTTCTTCGTCAACAGCAGAAGCTTAATACATTGCTGTAGGAAGTAGTTGCACTCAGTTGATATGGATTAAGCAAATGTTATAAGAATATGATGTCTCACAAGATGTCATGACTTTTTACCTTGACAACATGAGTGCTATCAATATATCTAGGAATCCCATCATCACAGTCGTACTAAACATATTGACATACGACACCATTTATTTGTGACCTAGTTGAGATTAAACAAATTATGTAGAATACATCAGAATAAAAAATCAGATCGCATATATTTTTACTAAGACGTTGGATACTGCTCATTTCAAGACCTTAACAATTGCTTTAGGTCTGTGTGTTCTGAAGGTACAACAATTGATCTAGTGGATCGGTCTGAGGTGTAACTTGGCCTATCATATTTGCAAGCCAAAGCAGTTAATCAATGTTCAACCACCTTAATTACGGTTGTTGAAGGCGTGAGAAATTTTAATTTCAATTTGATTTTGAAATTCTTTTTGAATTTGAATTGTTGGCAGTTGTCTTGTGGCAAGTTCTCTAGCAAAATTGTGGTTTTTTTTGTCCTCACAATCGTTATGAAGTATTCCTTTGCTTGTGCTCTTTGTGTTTCTTCTCCAAAAAGTAAACACTAAACTGGGAACACACACCTCAGATAATAAGATAGTGAGAATCAAAGAGAAGACTAAAAGGAAGGTGCATGTCAAAGAGCTCCTTCTTCAATCACAAACAAATATGGAGTTCGATTTTGAGGATTTCCTATTCTAAATAATGATATTGAAGTTCCCTCTCCTTTGACTAAATGAAGGCATTTTGGTGTCAGTCCTACTGTTGATAGTAAAGGGAAGTAAAAGGTTAATGGCTCTGTTTTAAAATTGACTAATCTTGTTGAATCCGGGATAGAAATTTACCTAGACAAAGAAAAATCTACTTCGAGTGATTCATCTAGCTACATGCATGACTTTATTACTCTGCCTAGAAACCCTAGAGATAACGTCGAATCAACTTCTGTTGGTCAAGAGGTAGCTAGGGTTACAGAAAGTAGGGTATTTGTTGATGAGGATCTTGCCTCTGTTTCTGGTCATGTTGAGTCAAATTTACCTAAATCTAGTGTGATTGTGGAGGAAAATGTTTTTGGTAATGTCGGTAATGCTGTTGTTCATGAATCTGCTTTGACAGAAACAAAAAAGTACCTTGTGTCTAAAGAAAACACTTAAAATGCATTTGTTGAAAAAATAGTTGCTTATGTATCCACGTTACCTTTAACTAATGTTTCTAAAAGTGTTTTTGTCAATATGAATGTTGAAAAAGATGTCCTTAATAAACCCCTACAATCTGGTGAAGTAGATGTTAATGCTTTTCTTGAGACAACCATTATAACTGAATAAGAAACTACAAATGATGATACTAAGAATCTGAATGTTGCGAGTGTTGACAATGTTGAGAATCTGAATGTTGCAAGTGTTGACAATGTTGAGAATCTAAATGCTGAGATTTTGGATGATATTGACCCTATAACTAGTGAGCAGAAATCTGAGAAAGTCCCCAACTTTGCCAATGAGTCTGATGAAGATATTGATGATAATACTTCTCTTGCTGAGTCTCATTAAAAAAAAGAAATTAATATATAAAAGCTGAAGTTGACACTAAGGTTGAAGATGATGTGATGCTTCTCTTAAGACATAAAAAAAATGTTCTTGAAAAGTCTTCTTTAGAGGAGGATCCCAATTGGGGTTTATGAAGCACCTTTGATACTATGTGATGGACGCTGATAGAAGTCTATCAGTGTTTTTTTTTTTTTTTTGCTATTTCTATAAATAGTTTGACATTTTTTCTATCTGTGAAAATTTTTATTTAGTTTCGTGTCTAACTGATTTTGACATAATCAACCAAATTTTTTTTTTATCAAATACATAAAATTGAATTTGTATTCGATAAATCTTTAAACTTTCAATATTTAGTATGCCGAACTTCAAAAAAATATATCAAATGGCTAAGTTAAAAAATCATTAGAGATAAAATTTATTTTAATTTAATAAATACAAATATGAGAAATATAGAAAATCATAAATCACATTTGAAAGTTGAAGAGTGTTTAGACAAGTTTTTTTAAGATTAAATACTTTTTAGAACTTAGGAATCCATCAAAAACCTAAAGTTTAAATGCTAAATTTATAATTTAATTTAGTTGAACCTAAATTAAAATGAAGTTTAGAATACATTTCAAAACAAGGTGCAAGACTGATAAGAGAGAGAGATCACCATTTTCATAGACATAAGTTGGAGGGTTGCCATAAACTTGCTTCAAGTACTCCATCACTCTTTGCAAGCTCTATAATGTAATGAACATCATGAGTAAAAATATTGCTAAAATGAGTTTACATATTAGATAACAATGTAAAATAATTTTTTTTTTTTTTAAAAAAATACTCTTACTTTATAGGTTAAATTATATAAAAAAAAATCATAAGCTATAGAATTGATTTGAATTATTCCTTTAAACTATTAAGGCTCTATTTGATAATTATTTTCTTTATAAAATCTTCCCAACTTTACAATAGGTTTTTCTCATTCCTTAAAAATATATTTGAATTTGAAACCAAATTTAAAAAAAAAATCAAATTTTTAAAAACCATATTTTTTTTAGTTTTAAAAAACTAGCTTGGGGTTTTTTTTAAAAAAATATTTTTAAAAGTAGGTAATGAAATAAGAAAATTGAAGGGGAAAGAAGGGAAAGTAGTGTTTATATAAGATTAATTTTCAAAAATAGAAAACAAAATATAAATGGTTATTAAATAGGACTTAATAATTTTATTTTTTGACCCGTTTAAAAGTTTGTTTTGAGGAAAAAAAAAAAGAACTGGTAGGTTATTGTCATTAAATGCATAGACAGAAAAATTTGAATATGCTATGTGAACAAATCAATACACATATATATGTAAAAATAACTAAATAAATAAAGACATGTGATACATTTGTTGACCAACTTTTTGTCACCTTCTTTTCAACCCCACACACTCTCAATTCTATCCTTTCGTTTATGTTTTCTTTGGCTAACCCTAAGTCTCTAACCCCCAAATTTATTTCTCATGTGTTTAGATTCATTTACTTAATTAACACGTATGCAAACACAAACTATAAAAATAAAAACCAAATGGAACAAACTATAAAAATAAAAACCAAATGGAACAAATTATAAAAACATATTCATTATCTTTGCTCCCATATCAGGTGTTAGGTCCCTAGTTTCCATCTATAGGCTAAGAGGACCATCCTTGACATGCCAATTTTGATAATGTATGATCCTAATGAAATCAGTAGACCCCTTCATAATACTGCTTTCAGCCTTCATAAGGAGCATGTCAAAGCACTTATTGTAAGATTTCATCTGACACCTCGTCTCGTGAGATTTCTATGTATGATTTGTATGCATAAAATGTCACAACACTGTCAAACATGGGTTTAACAATCCCTCATATCAAGGTTTTTTTTTTTTTTTTTTATCAAATGGCAAGATGATCTAAAAGTATTTTATGTGAAAAAAGAAAGAATTGAGACTTTAATGGCTGACAACCATAGACTTATGTCTACTATTGTAGATCTAAGGTATGAACTTAATCAAGTTAGAACTTAGAAAGACTCTATATGTAAGAATGTCAGAATGTTGAACACTGGTACTGAGTTTCTAAAGAAAATGTTGACAAAGGAAAAGATAGTTGGTGAAAATTCTAGGCTAGGTTTTTCAAAAGATGGAAGTCGGTGTACTAAAGAGTCCCAGTTCAAAGGAAAGAAAAATATTGAGTTTGTCAAAGCTCAGAATTCGGACTCTTATGGCCTTATAGGTACTTCCTTCAACAATTGAACATGAGAAGTCAACCGAATTTACAAACCAAGATGAGTTTGTCAATTTTGTGGAAGATTGGGCCGTAAATGTCCATTTTGATATTAGTTATTGAAAGTGCTTCACAGGTCCACAAGCTCAATCAAAGCTTCTTACTTCTCTCAAAATCAATATCAAAGAGAGCCAAAATTAAAACAGGTTTGGAAAGTGAAGAATGTCAGAATAAATATAATGTTGTACTGACATCCCTCAAATCTTCTACTAAAGGAGATTGGTGCTTTGATAGTGGGAATTTCAGATACATGATTGGTGAAAGAAACTATTTGTCCGACCTTAAATCTGTCAGCTTGAGAAAGGTCACTTTAGGAGATAGTGCTTCTTGTAAGATCATTGAGAAAAGGAAACGTAACTACCCAAGTCTGTCATCCTTGAATGATGTAATGTTAGTTGAAGAGCCCATTGACAATCTTATTTGCATAAGTAAACTATGTGATCAAGGCGTGAATGTGAGTTTTATAAAAGATAAGTGTGTTGTCATACACAATGTTAAAACTCTTGTTATGACAGGTACATGTTCATCTGATAATTGTTATATGTGAAATCCTGGCAATTTTTCGCATGTTTGTCATCTCTCACTACAAGATGAAGCAAACCTATGACATAAACGCCTAGGCCATGTAAACATGAAGATGATTCAAAAGGCACTAGTCAAAAATATTATGTCTAGTCTTCCCGACAAGAATTATTTGTGGTGATTGTCAATCAGGTAAACAAACTCATACTTCACATAAACAGATATCTCATTCTTATTCAACACGTATCATAGAACTTTTCCACCTAGACCTTATGGGTCTTATGCAATCAAAAAGTTTGGAAGGTAAACAATATGTTTTAGTTGTTGTTGATGACTTCTCCAAATACTCCTGGGTATGCTTTCTTTTGGAAAAGTCAGATGCATTTACTGCTTTTCAAGCTATTTGTCTTCAAGAACAATGTGAGAAAGATCTGAATGTGATATATATTAGGAGTGATCATGGTAGGGAGTTTGAATACTCTCAATTTGCTATCTTTTGCAATTCAGTTGAGATTTATCATGAAGTATCTACACCAATCACTCTCCAGTAAAATGAGGTTGTGGAAAGGAAAAATCGGATACTTTAGGTGATAGCTCGAGCGATGTTACATGCTAAACATTTATCATTTCACTTTTGGGTAGAAGCTCTAAACGCAACATGTCATATTCACAATAGAGTTTTTTAGTGATCAAGTACCTCAAGCACAATTTATGAAATATAGAGAGGGAGAAAATCAAATGTTAAATACTTCTATATCTTCGGCAATACATGCTACATCCTGGTTGATAGAGAAGCCAGACGAAAATGGGATTCCAAATCAGATGAAGGCATACTTCTTGGATATTCAACAAATAGTCGATTATACCGTGTATATAATAAATGAACTCATTGTGTCATGGAATCAATCAATGTTGTGATTGTTAATGTTGTAGATCTATCAGTTTCCACTACTAAGGAAGAAGAAAATTCCTGTATGCTTCCACTTGTCAATATAGATGTCCATAACATCTCCTCTGACATGTCATATGACATGAATTAAGAAACACTAATTGAGGATAACCAGTCAGCTTCTGAATAGGCTGAAACAAGAAACAAGCCTTCATCCAACAGAATTTGTAAAAATCATTCTCATGACGACATCATTAGTAATCTTGAAGAAGAAGTGACTACCAGGAAGAAAAATGAAGTTGATTATCTAGAGATGATCAGTAATATTTACTTCACCTCTCCTGTTGAACCAAGAAATTTCAAAGAAGCTCTTGAGAATGAATGTTCGGTTAATATATTGCAAGGAGAGCTTAGACATTTGTGAGAAATAATATATGAACTCTTATCCATCAGCCATAATTAGTTAATGTGATCAACATAAAATGGATATTCAAGAACAAGTTTGATGAGAATGGTAATGTCATTAGAAATAAAGTAAAATTAACTACTCGAGGGTATACCCAATAATAGGTGTGAATTTTGATGAAACCTTTGCTTCAGTTGCAAGACTAGAGGCTATCAGACTTCTACTTGGAATATCTTGTCTTCTAAAATTTAAACTGTATCAAATGGATGTAAATAGTGCATTCCTAAACGGATATCTGAATGAGAAATTTTATGTTGAGCAGCCAAAAGGATTTATGGACCCTTCACATCCTGATTATGTGTACAAACTCGACGGGGTTCTTTATGCACTCAAACAGGTGCTTAGAACCTGGTCTGATCATTTGACTAAATTCCTTATGAATAATGGTTACAATGGAGAAGGTATTGATAAGACCATGTTTGTGAAAAGAATCTTAAGAGAAGTTTATGATAGTTTAAATTCATGTTGACAACATTGTGTTTGGAGGGATGTCATGAGAGATGGTAGAACTCTTTATGAAACAAATATGGAAGGAATTATAAATGAGCATGGTAGGAGAATTGTCTTATTTTCTAGGGTTTTAGATTAAATAATAAATGAAAGAAATTTTATCTTTTAGAGTAAATATGCCAGGAATATTGTCAAGAAGTTTGGCCTTGAAAATGTTAGTATCAAACAAACTATTACCCCTACAAATGCTAAAATCTCAAAAGACTCAGGTAGAACTCAAGTTGATGAGAATCTGTATAGAAGTATCAATGAAGGTTTGCTCTATCTAATAGCCAGCAGACCTAACATTGCATTTGCTGTTGGTGTTTATGCTAGATATCAGTCCTGTCCTAAGACCAGTCACTTGCTTAGTGCTAAAAGAATAATCAAATATATTAATGGCACGAGTGATTATGGTTTATTATAAACTTATGATACAAGTAGCTCCTTGGTTGGCTACTGTGATGTAGATTGGACTAAATGCTCTAAAGATTGGAAAAGTATGTCTAGAGGTTGCTTCTTTTTAGGCAAGAACTTGATTTTATGGGTTAGCAAGAAACAAAACTGTGTTTCTTCGTCTATAGCAGAAGTTTAATACATTCCTGTAGGAAGTAGCTGCACTCAGTTGATATGGATTAAGCAAATGTTATAAGAATATGATGTCTCACAAGATGTCATGACTCTTTACTATGACAACATGAGTGTTATCAATATATCTAGAAATCCTGTTATCACAATCGCACTAAACATATTGACATACGACACCATTTATTTGTAACCTAGTTGAGATTATACAAATTGTGTTAGAATACATCAGTACAAAAAAATCAGATCGCATATATTTTTACTAAGACGTTGGATAATGCTCATTTCAAGGCCCTAACAACTGTTTTAGGTATATGTGTTATGAAGGTACAACAATTAATCTAATGGATCGGTCTTAGGTGTAACTTGGCTATCATATTTGCAAGCCAAAGTAGTTAATCAATGTTTAACCACCTTAATTACGATTGTTGAAGGCGTGAGAAAGTTTAATTTCAGTTTGATTTTGAAATTCTTTTTAAATTTGAATTGTTGGCAGTTGTCTTGTGGCAAGTTCTCTAGCGAAATTGTGGGTTTCTTATGCTCAGATCGTTATGAAGTATTCCTTTGCTTATGCTCTTTGTGTTTCTTCTCCAAAAGGTAAACACTAGACTGGGAACACACACCTCGGACAGTAAGATAGTGAGAATAAAAAAGAAGGCTAAAAGGAAGGTGCATGTCAAAGAGCTCCTTCTTCAGTCACAAACAAATAGGGAGTCCGATTTCAAGGACTTCCTGTTCTAAATAGTGATATTGAAGTTCCCTCTCCTTCCACTAAACGAAAGCATTTTGGTGTCGGTCCTACTGTTGTTAGTAAAGGGAAGAAAAAGGTTAATACCTTTGTTTTAAAATTGGTTAATCTTGTTGAATCCAAGATAGAAATTTACCTGGACAAAGAAAAATCTACTTCGAGTGATTCATCTAGCTACATGCATGAGTTTATTACTCTTCCTAGAAACCCCAGAGATAATGTTGAATCAACTTCTATTGTTCTGAGGTAGCTAGGGTCACAGAAAGTAGGGTATTTGTTGATGAGGTTCTTGCCTCTGTTTCTGGTAATGTTGAGTCAAATTTACCTGAATCCGGTGTGATTGTGGAAGAAAATGTTTTTGGTAATGCTGATAATGTTGTTGTTCATGAATCTGCTTTGACAGAAACAAAAAAAGTATTCTCGTGTCTAAAGAAAACACTTTAAATGCATTTGTTGAAAAAATAGTTGTCTATGTATCCACGTTACCTTTAACTAATGTTTCTAAAAATTTTGTTGTCAATATGAATGTTGAAAAAGATGTCCTTAATAAACCCCTACAATCTGGTGAAGAGGATGTTAATGCTTTTCTTGAGACAACCATTATAACTGAATAAGAAACTACAAATGATGATACTAAGAATCTGAATGTTGCGAGTGTTGACAATGTTGAGAATCTGAATGCTGAGCTTTTGGATGATATTGACCCCTATAACTAGTGAGCGGAAATCTGAGAAAGCCCCCAACTCTACCAATGAGTCTGATGAAGATATTGATGATAATACTTCTCTTGTTGAGTCTCATTAAAAAAGAAATTAGGATATGAATGTTGAAGATAACACACGTTGAAGCTGATGTGATGCTTCTCTTGAGACATCAGAGAATGTTCCTGAAAAGTCTTCTTTAGAGGAGGATCCCAATTGGGGCTTACGAAGCAGCTTTGATAATGAGGACATTAGAAATTTTTTATTCACTCGTGCTTCAGCAAAAGGAGAGTGAAAACAGACTGCCAGTTCTAATGTTTCTCCTGTAGCCTTGGATGGAGTATCTTTCCATACCGAAGAGGATGCTAGTTTGTGTAAGTATGTGGTGAAGAGAAATATTGTTAATGAAAAAGAACTATCAAAGCGTACTCAGGAATGTCTTGATCTTATGGAGTTGCTTCTTGTTGCTGGTTTAGAAAGAATAGTGTTGAATTTGGGTCCTTATTATCCTCAACTTGTTCAAGAATTTATTGTGAATCTAACCTTGGAGTTGGTTGATCCTGCTAGTCCAAACTTCCAGAAAGTTCATATAAGACACCATCCATTTGCTATATCTCCTACCTTAATCAACCATTCCTACACAGGAATGTGCCTAACAACGTGATAGAACAACACCCATCTTTGAGGGACTTAGTGTTTGAGTTAACGGCTGTTGTTCGTTCTTTATTGCCTGGGAAGAGACAGTTGCCTACTGTCGTGCTAAACGTGAAGTATGCCCTTCTCCACATGATTGGAATCTCTAACTGGTGCCCTTTATCTAAGTCAAGCCTCTCTATATCTCTTGCTACTTTGATCTACTAAATTGGAACTTGGGGTCAGTTCAACTATGGGGTATTTGTTATGAATCAAATAAAGTGCCATATGGGTCAAAAGCCTTTTAATTGCCCATATGATATCCTCAATTGATCTTAAAGGGATCGAATCCCGAGCAGAAGCCTGAAGATTCCTTGCATTTGATTTTTTCATTTAAAAATAAACAAAAGACAGCAAGCATACTAAAATAGAATGTATTGGGTGCAAATTTATATTTAAAACGATACATTGATTATATTTAAAATGGTCCATTGATTATATTTAAAACGGTCCATTGATTATATTTAAAACGGTCCACTGATTAATTTTAAAAGGGTCCATTGATTATATTTAAAACGATTCGTTGATTATTTTTAAAACGGTCCATTGATTATTTTTAAAACGGTCCATTTCGACGCTGAAGACCTATAAAAGGCGAGACCTTCAGCAGTTCGTAATACACATAATTCATTTTCTAAATTCCCACTTCAATTTCCTCTCCTTCTCCATCTTAGCTTTCCGAGCAGTGAGTTTAGAAACGGTGTATGTTCCAGTCAGTAATGGTGCATTTCCAATCAATTTTCATTTGGTTGTTTTATCCTGGAGATGACGTGGCAATTTTCAGATCTGCTTGCATACTTGGGCAGAGCCACAAAACGTCTTAAAGAGAGAGAGCTCTGCGACTCAGCCTATAACGAGTTTCTATTTTGCAGGTTTTGCTCTTCGCCTGACCGTCATGTCTTGACGGTTTACAATTCGTCGTTCTGAAGGCCCTGTCGTTTCCAACAAAATGGAATAGGATAAACATCGTACTAAGCATGCATTATAAAGGAGAAACAAAGGGATGAATGATTCTCACCTTCGTAGATTCCCAAACTTCTCAAAATTTCTCTTGTTCTTCACATGAACATCTTCGTACTTCACAAAGTGTTATCTTCATTTTCTTGTTGTAGGTATTTTTAGGATCTTTGGGTTTGAAAGTGCATGAGAAATGGATCAACTATGAAGCATAACTATGATGCATTTTCCAATTCTTTATTACGTTCCTTCCTTTTTGGCGAATGTATTAAACTCAACTTTGTGGCTATTATGATTGTTTGGTCAAATTGATACAACAATCTGTGGACATGTTTTATTTCCTTTGTTATCTTTATTAGATTCTTTCCTTTGTTATTTCTCTTACTTATATATACAAAATAAAATCTTAATTACTTTTACATATTATTATTTCAACAAACACAAAAATTAACGAACTTATTGGAAGAAGGAAATAAAATGGATTGGATATTTAAAAAAAAATGAAGCATTAAAAAAATATCAAATAATTATTAAAAAAGTTGATAAAAAACCAACATAGAAGATGGTGTACAATGTCAGTTTTCAATCGACAAAGAATATTGACATTGAAATTTTGATCAACTATAATGTCGGTTTAAAACTGATATTAAAAACCTTTTATAACACGATCTTTGATGTTAGTTTTTAACCGACATTGTACCACTATAATGTCAGTTTTAAACCGATCGACATTAATGCTCAGTTTTGTAGTAATGTTATTTTATTCTCATTATAACATATTTAATTTATTTATGAAATTTTAATTATATAAGTTATATTTTTGTTCATAATCATGACATATTCCTGGATAATAGGAAACTAATAAAAAGTAATATATTGACGTGTCCTCAAATTTCTCTATAACTAATAAATAACAATAATATTCATCTTACATAATAAAAGAATACAAAAAGATATAGGCCATAATTGTTTCAACATTGAGGCACTTATTCAACCACATAAGTAAAAGTGCAGCACTAATATAATTTTCATGGCATCAATCTCTATCTAATGCTCACATTTTATATAGGCACTTTTAAACTTTATTCAAATGTATGTGATTCATTACATAGTACGTATGACTAAGAAGGAAGTATCCTTTGATTGTTTTTTAGCTAAAAAAACTTCGTTTAATGTGGTAGTCTTCTCTTTCAAAAAGTTAGAATACCATTGAGCTGAAAGTTTGGGATATCGTTTCAAATTTGGATCATTCAAGTCTACGTAGAATAATCCATAACTTGAATGATATCCATCTAATAATTCAAACAGGTCGAGAAATGACCATGTAAAATATCCTTTTACATTTGATCCATTCCTGTAACAATTTCAAAATACAACTCAGAATACATATATATTATTACAAATAAGACTCCGAATAAACCTATGTTCTAAGAGCATGATATAGTAAATTAAAAGACCCCAAATTGTTAAACTCAACTAGTGAGCATAATACGACTAGTTAGTTGGAAGGTCCTTATGTATATTTAAAATAGTATTTAGAGGACAAAGAGACCAGATGGTTTTGTACTCCTATATTGGAAGTGTTTTATTCTATATAAAAAAAAAAAAATTAAGAAACCATTATTTATAATTTTACCATTTATTGTATAATTTATTTTAAATTTGACTAAATATTCAAATCTATATTTAACAAAGATATAAACTATAATTAAAAAATTAGAAAAAAACAAAATGGTTATCGAAACACAACCTGAATGATTATCTATCAAATAATTATAACATAAAATGTGCAATTTAAGTATAAAGTGATTATTAGATGTACCTCAAAGCATCAAGAACTGCACCAATGTAGTCATGCATGTATTCCACTCTTGGCACATCTTCTAATAATGAGCTTCTCTTCATTGGAAGACCTAACAGCACATTACAAAGTGCTATTCAACTAAAATGGGATTAAGCATAAAATCTTCTAAATAAAATACTATTAAATTGAAGGTTAACTTATAAATTTAGTTTTTTAAGTTTCATACATTGATTTTATTAATTTAGTTGGGAAAATTTTCAAAAGTAGAAATGTAAGGGAAACTAATTACACAAAATAACAAAAATTTAATCTTTTTTTATAGAGGTCAATAGAGGCTGATAGAAGTCTATTAGTATTATCAGTGATAGAAACTAATAGAAGTCTATCATTGATACTCAGTGATAACGCTGATAAAAGTCTATCAGTATTTATCAGTATTTTTTTTATTATTTCTATAAATAGTTTGATATTTTTTCTATCTGTGAAAATTTTTATTTAGTTTCGTGTCTAACTGATTTTGACATAATCAACCAAATTTTTTTTTTATCAAATACATAAAATTGAATTTGTATTTGATAAATCTTTAAACTTTCAATATTTAGTATGTCGAACTTCAAAAAAATATATCAAATGACTAAGTTAAAAAATCATTAGAGATAAAATTTATTTTAATTTAATAAATACAAATATGAGAAATATAGAAAATCATAAATCACATTTGAAAGTTGAAGAGTGTTTAGACAAGTTTTTTTAAGGTTAAATACTTTTTAGAACTTAGGAATCCATCAAAAACCTAAAGTTTAAATGCTAAATTTATAATTTAATTTAGTTGAACCTAAATTAAAATGAAGTTTAGAATACATTTCAAAACAAGGTGCAAGACTGATAAGAGAGAGAGATCACCATTTTCATAGACATAAGTTGGAGGGTTGCCATAAACTTGCTTCAAGTACTCTATCACTCTTTGCAAGCTCTATAATGTAATGAACATCATGAGTAAAAATATTGCTAAAATGAGTTTACATATTAGATAACAATGTAAAGTAGATTTTTTTTTTTAAAAAAATACTCTTACTTTATAGGTTAAATTATAAAAAAAAAATCATAAGCTATAGAATTGATTTGAATTATTCCTTTAAACTATTAAGGCTCTATTTGATAATTATTTTGATTTTTATTTTCTTTATAAAATCTTCCCAACTTTACAATAGGTTTTTCTCATTCCTTAAAAATATATTTGATTTTGAAACCAAATTTCAAAAAAAAATCAAATTTTTAAAAACCATATTTTTTTTAGTTTTAAAAAACTAGCTTGGGGTTTTTTTTAAAAAAATATTTTTAAAAGTAGGTAATGAAACATGAAAACAAGGACGAAGAAGGGAAAGTAGTGTTTATATAAGATTAATTTTCAAAAACAGAAAACCAAAAATAAAATGGTAATCAAATAAGACTTAATAGTTTTATTTTTTGACCCATTTAAAAGTTTGTTTAAAAAAAAAGAAAAAAGAAAAGAAAAGAAAAGAAAAGAAAGACTTGTAGGTTATTGTCATTAAATTCATAGACAGAAAATTTTGAATATGCTTGTATGAACAAATCAAAACACATATATATGTAAAAAATAACTAAATAAATAAAGACATAATGTGACACATTTGTTGACCAACTTTTTGTCACCTTCTTCTTTTCAACTGCACACGCTCTCAATTCTATTCTTTCGTTTATGTTTTTTTTGGCTAACCCTAAGTCTCTAACCCCCAGATTCATTTACTTAATTAAAACGTAAGCAAACACAAATTTCTCCCTCTATAAATTTAACATTAAAAAAGCTTTTAAAATTGTTTTGAAAAAACATTTCAAACTCCAAGAATCAAAGTGAAACATTTAAAATTCATTGAAACCAAACTCTATATTTTAAATACTTTAACCTACAAGTTTAAAATGTTCTGTTGCCAAAACATGAGAAACAAGAAATGGAAGCGTTACCAAATGTATTTGATTTTTTTTTTCAACATTAAAAGAGGAGAAACAAGAAAGTAAAAATATTACCAATAACTCTAAAAGTTGTAGCACTCACCTCTGGTGCTGTGACATTTTCCTTCAACACTGCATCAAAAAATAATTCTAAGTTAATTTTCCAATTCTTTCTAGGTAATGAAAAATACTATCTTTTAGTTTTTTAAACATGAACAATACTAATCTAGATACTTACATTGCCAAAAGAAATGAAGATACCAATAAAAAGATTTGGGTAGATATACTTTTTTCTATCTATAATAAAACGTATTTTATTTTTTAAATGTTATTTAGTCTTCGTCTTCTGGAAGTTGCTTAAAATGGTATTTTAATCTAAAGTATTATTATTTTAGTCTCGTTTGTAAATATTTGATTTTTTGTTTTTGGTCTTTGAATATTAAGTTTATTGTCTCTTTGTTTCTTATAATGATTTGCATATTTTTCAAGTAAACGAGTTAAATTCTTGGTCAAATTTAAAAAACAAAAGCAAGTTTTTTTAAAACTACGGTTTCATTTACTAACCATTTTGTTTTTTGTTTTTCTATTTTTGAAAATTAAACCTTTTTTTCACATTTTCTTACGATGCTTTGTAACTTTCTTGAATAAAAGAGTTCAATTCTTAGTCAAATTAAAAAACAAAACAAGTTTTTTAGGCTCTGTTTGATAACCATTTTGTTTTTTGTTATTGGTTTTTGAAAATTAAATCTATTTCTGTCTAATTTCTTACAATGATTTGCATCTTTCCTAAGTACAATGGTTGAATTTTTAGCCAAATTCCAAAAATAAAAACAAGTTTTTAAAAGCTATTTTTTTTTAGTTTTTAAAATATGGCTTGTTTTTTAAACCATTGGTAAAAATTAGATAACAAAGGAAGAAATTTGGAGATGGAATTAGTGTATAGACTTAGTTTTCATAAACAAGAAACTAAAAACCAAATGGTTACCAAATCGGCCTTAAAAACTACTTTTTTAGTTTTTCAAATTTTGGCTTGGTTTTATAAAACATGAATAAAAAGTAGATAAGGAAGCAAGAATTTCAGAGATGGAAACTGGAAGGAGTGTTTGTATGATTAATTTTCAAAAACTAAAAATAAAAACTCAAGTGGTAAACAAACGGGAACTAAATTTTTAGTTTCAAAACTTGGATCGGTTATGAAAATATTATTAAAAAATAGATCACAAAACAAGAAATTTAGGATTGAAAATGGTGCTCATAGGCTTAAGTTTTAAAATCCAAATATAAAAAACCAAATGGTTACTAGAGAAGTCTACTGAAAACCAAATGGAACAAAGTATAAAAATAAAAACCAAATGGAACAAAGTGTAAAAACATACTCATTATCTTTGCTCCCATATCAGCTGTTAGGTCCCTAGTTTCCATCTTTAGGCTAAAAGGATCATCCTTGACATGCCAATTTTGATAATGTATGATCCCAATGAAATCAGCAGACCCCTTCACAAGACTGCTTTCAGCCTTTGTGAAAATTGGCAATTTTGAACCTACATTTTTCTTCATCAACATGGGATACTCACCAAACACTAATGGATGAAGGAGCCTGTATGTAAAAACAAATGTGTATAATGTATATCAAAGAATTAAATTTATTGATTTCATTAAAGGAACCTGTATTAATTCTTTTTATCTTTAAGGAACTAATAATTTAGACATCATCTGGTAACAATTTAGGTCTCGTTTAGTAACTATTTCCCTTTTTGTTTTGATTTTTGAAAATCAAGTCTATTTCCTCCTATTTTTTATATTGATTTGAGTCTTTGGTTGAATTTTTAACCAAATTTTAAAAACAAAAACAAGTTTTTAGAAGTTACTTTTTCCGTTTTCAAATTTTGGCTTTATTTTTTAAACCGTTGGTAAAAAGTAGATAAAAAAGTTATCAAACGGGATCTTAGTTTTTTATTTTTTTTATTTTTTTAAAAATTATGCATGTTCCTCTAAATTTCTTAGTATCAATTTCATATTTTCTAATACAGAGTTGAAATATTCTTAGAATTTTTTTTAAAAAAAAATTAAAAAACTACTTAAAAAGTTCAAAAAACTTGGCTTCATTTTTAAAATATTGGTAGAAAGTAAATAACGAAAAAGAGAAACCTAGAAATGGAAGTGGTGTTTATAGGTTTAATTTTAAAAAACCGAAAATTCGAAATTAAAATGGTTGCCAAACGAAACCTTAGTTCATGGACTTTAGTTTGAGATGATTACTCTTTATACTATTTTATAACAATTTATGTCATGTTTAATAAGTATTTGGTTTTTTATTTCTATTTTTTTAAATTAAGCTTATAAATAGTACATCTTCGGCCTATTCATTCCCTTGTTTTTTTAACAAACTTTTTAAGAGTACTTTAAAAAACTAAGTATAGTTTTGAAAAGAAAACAAAATAGTTTTTAAACTTACTTTTGTTTTTGAAATTTGTCTCCTAGATGACATTCCATTGTTGCATGATGTCTCTAGGAGGTTTGGACTAGATATACTTTTGTGAAGATACCATTCAAAGATTCTAAAGCCAACATTCATCACCACGTTTTCGAGAAAAATTATGGAAATGATATCATTTCCCACTCAAACTGGAGCAGCATAAAGGTGTTAAAATATAGCAACACTAACTAGTCTAGAAGATTCTTAAAGTATCTACCATATGACGTAAATATGTAAATTAGTTTTTTCTTAAACTATGTTGTGGTATGAATAAATATCTTAAAGGAAAAAGTCTAGAAATATTCTAGAACAACCTAATGTTTGAGGAATTCTTAGATAAGAATAAACCAAGAAATATATAAATATTTAGAATCCAAGAATAATCTAGAGAGATCCTTTTGTTTGGGTTCCAAGGATCTCATACCTATAGGAGGTGTAGCTCCATTTGTAAGCCAAACAAGCAAAGAGAGGAAGAGAGAAAAGTAAGATAGTTAGAGAGAGAAACCTAGAGTGAAAAGTGAGTAAGTGTATCTTAAGAGAGAGTTAAAAAGTATTCTCTCAAAAGTGTTCGACCTTGTACATTCATAATAAAAGTTTCTTTCTTTCAAGATTGTCTCTCTTCCTTTTGTGCCAATTTCTTTAACAAGTGGTATCAGAGCCAAGCTAGCATAACTTACTGTAGTGGGGCTTCTAAAGATCGAGTACAGTCTGGGACTATGAAGCTTGTTGTCTGGGACACAACTACTCGTGGAGTGCATTCATCACTACAAGAGGATGAGAGACTTTCAAGTTGTTGGAGGAATTAAGAAGCTCAACACTCAGAACTATAAAGTATAGTCCACATGCATGAAGTCGTATCTCCAAGGCCAAGACTTGTGGGATGTTGTAGGAGGCATTGAAGTCAATCCATCTAAAGATGCTGCCGCTGTGAAGAAATGGAATATCAAGGAAGGTAAGACCATGTTTGCAATTAAAACTAAAATTGATGAAGAAATGTTGGAGCGCATCAATACAATGAAGAAGCCTAAGAAAGCATGGGACACATTCGCCTCACTTTTCTCAAAGAAAAATGATGCAAGATTGTAATTTCTAGAGAACGAGCTCCTATGAATTGCTCAAACGGAGATGACTATCAACCAATAATTCACCAAGACAAAAACTCTATTTCGTGAAATCTCTTAATTAGATTTTACTTATGTTATTTCCGAATCAAGAATAAGGAGAACTATTATCCATGGTCTTAAACCTAAATATAGAAGTTTGTTGTTGTTATTCAAGGTTGGGCAGTCCAACCTTCTTTGATTGATCTTAAAAATATGCTTGCCAGTCAAGAAGTATTGGTTAAGCAAATTTCAGAGGGCACATTAAAGAGCAATAAGGAAAAAGCGCTCTTTAGAGACCAAAGAAAAGGTCATTCAAAATATCAAAAGAAAGTAAGATAAAAAAAAGATGAAGAAACTCCAAAACATTCGCAAGTAGGGGAAACTAGTAAAACTAATCAAAATAACGAGCATAGAAAAAAGGGGCAAATGTTATAACAGTGAAGAGATAGGTCAGTATGCTAGAGATTGTCGTCGAAAGAAAAAGACAGCAGAAAGCAATGCAGTCACCTCCCAGGCTGCGAGCATCAGTGAAGAAGGGTAGGATGTAGAGGCATGCTTTACAATAGCAGATCCCAAACCCACATGACAGGAGATAATAGGAAGCTGCAAAACACATCTAAGTACACAGGAAGCCGAGTTGTTGTAACTGCAAATAACTCGAAGTTGCCAATAGCCCACGTTGGCAAAACTATGATAGTGCCTCGCTCCAATTCCAATCAAGTGGAACTAGAGATCGTATTTTATGTGCCTAATTGATATCAACAGGTAACTTTGTCATGTTTGGACTTGAAAATGTCAAATTGTACCGTAATCTTAAAGTTAGTGGTGCGTCGTTGATGGAAGATCAAAGAATGGACTCCATCTATGTCATGACAGCAGAAATCGTCTATGTGAATAAGTCATGAAAGAATGAAACAAAAAATTTGTGGCATGCAAGACTTGATCATGTTAGCTATAGAAAATTGAAGACAATGATAAATAAGTCTATGCTTAAGGAGTTACCTCAATTGATATAAAATAAGACATTTACGCTAGCTGTCAATACAGAAAGGTACATCAACTACCCTTTAAGGAGTTTAGATTCAGAGCAAAGAAGCCATTGGAGTTGGTGTAGTCTGACGTAGTTGGTCCCATCAAGCAATCTTCAATTATTGGTATGCGCTACATGGTGACTTTTATTTATGACTTCTCCAGGTATGTTTGGGTTTTCTCTATGAATGAGTGATAAAGTTTAAAGAAATCAAAGAACAAGTTGAAGGTGAATTAGGAAAGAGAGTTCAATGCCTACGTACAGATAACGAGGAAGAATATACGTCTAATGAATTCTTTCAATACTTGCAAAAGTATAAGATACGTCATCAATTGATGTGTTCAAATACTCCACAACAAAATGGAGTGACGGAAAGAAAAAATAGACATCTTGTAGAAGTATGTCGCAATATGTTACATGCAAATAATGTGCCAGAAAAATTTGGGTTGAATGCATGATAACAACAGCCTATATGGTTTAACAAACTTCTCCAACAAAGGCTTAGGTTCAAGTTGCCTTATGAAAGGTTCCTGCATATCAAGTCAATAGTCGGACACTTTCAAGTATTTGGTTGTGTGCATTATATGTTTGTACCAGATCATCTGAGAAAGAAGTTTGACAAGAAAGCAATTATATGCATCTTTATTGGATATGACAACCAAAGAAAAAGGTAGAGATGTGTTAATCTTATCAGTGGACGATGCTATACATCAAGGAATGTGATATTTGATGAAGCATCATGATGGTGGGAACTTGAATTAGAAAAGGCACCCAAAGATGAAAAGTCTTTCAAAGAAGAACCAGAAGAAGAAATAAGTAGAACACAACAAGCTCCAATAGAAAGAGAAGAAGAAAACGACGAAGACAAAAAATAGCAAATAAGGATACAAAGTCCTTGGCTAAGTGGAGTACATAATCAAGAAACATAACTACAGAGATCAATAAGACTAAGAAAACATAATTCCAGGTATGTGAATGCAGCATTAACAACATTTGAGGAGCCAACAACATACAAAGAAGTGTCAAAGAATATCCAATGGAGAAAAGCCATGGAAGAAGAAACTGACACACTAAGAAAGAATCAAACATGAGACATAGTGCCAAAGCCTAAAGATGTTAAACCCATATCTTGCAAATGGGTTTACAAAATTAAAATTCAAGCAGATGGGACGGTAGAGAGATACAAAGCTCGACTAGTGGCTTGAGGCTTTTCTCAACAATATGGCTTGGACTATGGTGAGACGTTCAATCTTGTAGGAAAGCTCACCACTATTCTAGTCTTATTAGCACTTGCTGCCAGTAAGAGATGGAAACAATGGCGGGTGGATGTTAAGAATGCTTTCTCAAATGGAGAGCTAGATCAAGAAAAATATATGGAGCAACCAAAAGGATTTGAGGATGAAGCTCATTATGACTACATCTACAGGCTGAGAAAGGCTTTATATGGTTTGAAGCAAGCACCAAGCGCCTAATACGAAAAAATTGCAGAGTTTCTAGTTGAAAGTGGCTTTGCAGTAGCTCCAACAGATTCCAACTTATTTGTCAAAGCTCAAGGCTCAAAGGTCACAATATATTAGTCTATGTGGATGATCTAATCATAACAAGAGACCACATAGACGAAGTTCGAAAAATAAAGCAGAGTCTACTAATTCGATTTGAAATGAAAGAGCTTGGAAAACTAAAGCATTTCCTTAGACTAGAGGTGGACGCTCAGAAAAAGAATTGTTCCTTCGAAAAAATAGGCATGTAAAGGATCTTCTGCAGAAGTATGACATGAGAGACTACAAGCCAATATCTACATCGATGTAGGTTAACAAAAAGTCTACATACATGAAGGTAAAGTTCTTGCAGACCCAACGATGTATCGTCAATTGGTAAGTAGTTTAATCTATCTTACCTTAACAAGACCTGATATATCATATTCTGTCGGAGTTGTAAGTCGTTACATGTAGGATCCGAAGAAGTCTCATCTTGAAGCAATTTGAAGAATTTTAAGATATCTAAGAGGAACAAGTGAATATGGCCTTTTTTTTATAAGAAAGAGGAGGACTGAAAGTTATATAGCTTATGTGATGTTGATCATGCAGCATATCATGATACGCGACGATCAACTACTGGTTACTTGTTCAAACTTGGTTGTGGAGCGGTTTCTTGGTGTAGCAAGAGGCAAGCAACAATTGCATTATCTACAAAAGAAGTAGGGTATAGAGCAGCATCCATGGCAGCACAAGAGAACATGTGGATAAAGTAACTAATGAAGGATTTGCACCAAGAAGTTAATCATGCAGTGACTTTATACTACGATAACCAATCTACAGTTCGCTTAGCTGAGAATCCAATATTCCATGTAATGACCAAGCACGTTGAGGTACATTACCACTTTATTAGAGAAAATGTACTTCAAGAGGAAATTGAGACGAAGCCAATAAAGACAAAAGATCAAATTGCAGATATATTCACAAAAGGGCTACCAGCAAACAAATATGCAATGGTTTGACAATAGCTTGGGATGATTGAATCACCCAGAATAGTTAGTGTTGAGGTGGAGTGTTAAAATATATAGCAACATTAACTAGTCTAGAAGATTCTTGAAGTATCTACCATATGACATAAATATGTAAATTAGTTTTTTCTAAAACTATGTTGTAGTATGAATAAATATCTCAAAGGAAAAAAATCTAGAAATATTCTAGAAAAACCTTAGGTTTAAGGAGAATTCCTTTAGACAAGAATAAACCAAGAAATATCTAGATATTTAGAATCTAAGAATAATCTAGTCTAGAGAGATCCTTTTGCTTGGGCTCGACTTTTAGAAATGTATGAAAATTTTTCAAGAGATAAGACATCTATATTTCAAGAGATTGCTCGACTTTTAGAAATGTATGAAAAAATTTCGTGATTAAGTCATTAACTATGACAAGTCTGTTTGTACTCACAGGCCTAATGTGTCTTTGGCTAGCATTCTCTAAGTCAAAATAATGATCCAAAACTGATGGAAAAAATCTTAGATTTCCCCTCATCCTTCCTTTCTAAAAGCAAACGAGTATCTTTCTCCTATACTAAATAAACATTTTACAAAATTTTGTAGGGTTGTCTTTTCCAAAGTCGACAATGATGAGTTGATCAAGTTTGTAACTCAGCCTATATCAGCCGGCTTACACCCTCAGTTGTTTTCAAAATCTTGCTCGGATCTTATAAAGATAATCAATCAAATCTTGGTAAAC
The DNA here is from genome assembly GCF_009727055.1 of Benincasa hispida. NCBI lineage: Eukaryota > Viridiplantae > Streptophyta > Magnoliopsida > Cucurbitales > Cucurbitaceae > Benincasa > Benincasa hispida. The sequence goes on from NC_052359.1 coordinate 35,152,773, forward strand.
TTTTGGTGGAAAATTTTAAAGAAATGCAATAAAACACATTGGGTTAACTGGCAACACATGGCAACTCCGAAGGACAAAGGTAGATTATGTTTTAGGGACATCCACATTTTCAACCAAATCATTATTGGCTAAGCATACATGATGTATTCTAGACTGGTAGCACTCTTTATTGACGCAACCTTAAAGCTAACTATTTTCCTTCCACTAATTTTCTTTATGCAAGTTTGGGTTGTCGACCCTTTGTACACTTAGCATAACATCTTTTAGGGTTGCGAGCTTGTCATAAAAGGTGGTAGATGAAAAGCCATAAATGATTGTTCTATTGATGTCTACTCTGATCAATGGATTCCTCAAGAGACCACTTTCACACTTTTATCAATCGACAACATTATTAATTAAGGAAAATGGAACTCATATTTGGCGGAGAAAATGTTTATCTAGAAGGATGCTGAGATCATAACATATTAGATAGCAACTAAAATGTAATATTTCACTTGGCTTAGTTTAATCCCGTTTATATACTTTATATGTTTATTTGATGATTTTGTAGGTTTTGGTTCGGCAAGATTGCCTACGTCCACGGGAAGATCTGAATTCTTTTGTTGATGAAGATTGCATACATATTTTTTATATTTCAAGAAAATTAAGAAAATAATAATAACTCTCTGATTTGAATTTAAAATCAGTAGTATTTATAGAGTATACCAGCTGACCATTTACAAATTAGTTATAAATAAACAAAAAACTGAAGTATTTGGGTCAAAACTTCTTCAGATTCTCCACCTTGACTATAATGTCTTACAATCTTCTGATCTTAATGATTCTAACCGATTTGACTACCCTGGAAGCTCAAAGCCAACCTATTCTAAGCATTTAAACAATTTAAGTTTTGAAACAAGTTTTGTTAATATGTCAGTTGCATTGTCTGAAGTATGAACCTTTAACATTTCTATCTCCCCTATCTTAATTTTATCTCTAATGAAATGATACTTGATATCAATGTGCTTAGTTCTAGTGTGGAATTGTGGATTTCGGGATAAATGAATAGCACTTTGGTTGTCACAGTAGAGTTTCACTACTGTTTGATCTAGTCCAAAGTCTTTCAGAAATTCCTTGAGCCATAATGCCTCTTTAATTGCTTTTATTTAAGCCATAAATTCAGATTCTAATGTAGATAAGGCTACTATAGGCTGTAGTTATGCTTTCCAGCTGATTAGATTATGACCAAAAAGGAAAAGGTAACCTGTTAAGGATCTCATTTTGTATAAATCACCAGCATAGTTAGCATCCACATATCCATAAAGCTCTAGGTTTCGTTCAGTTGACCTTTGGTAGACTAACTTTGAATTTTTAGACCAAACCAGGTACCTTAGGATCCATTTAATAGCCTCTCAGTGTCTCTTACCAGGATTAGACATATATCTACTAACTAAGCTAGCTGAATATGAGAGTTCAAGTATGGTAGAAATCATTAAATACATTAGGCTTCCGACTGCTTGACTATAGGGTATGATAGTTATCTGTTTCTGATGTTCTTGGTCAGAATCCTTATGAGAGTTAGTTGAGGAAAGCTTAAAGTGTAGAGCAATAGGTAAACTTACAGGTTTAGCATCATTCGTGTTGAACCTTTTAGGAATCTTCTCACAGTTAGACGACTGATTGATGCTTAGAATAGACTCTTTTTTGTCCTATGAATCTCTATTCCTAGGACCTTGCTTGCTTCTCCTAAGTCCTTCATATCAAACTCTCATTTTAAGAAGTTTTTAACATGGGTTAGATTTTCTTTGGACCTACCTGCTAGTAACATGTCATCTACATATATGAGTAGGTAAACTTTGTCCTTGTATGAACTTGTATTTACATAAACACATATGTCAAATGAACTTCTTTTGAACCCAATGCTAAAAATATAGTCATTGAATCTCTTATACCAGCACCTAGGTGATTGTTTTAACCCATATATAGACTTGTCGAGTAAGCAAAAGAGATTTTCTTTTCATTTAACTTTAAATCCTTTAGGTTGCGTCATATAGATTGTCTCCTCTAGATGTCTATGAAGAAAGATAGTTTTGACTCCTAGTTGATACAATTCTAGATTATTTTGAGCAACTAAGGATAGAAGAAATCTTATGGAAGTCTGTTTTACAACATTGGGATAAAATCTCAGAATAGCCTATCCCTCATTTTGAGTGACCTATTTGCAACTAATCTAGCTTTATACCTAGGCTTTTGATCACAGGATACTCCTTTAAGTTTGAAAATCCATTTAGAGGCAACAGGTTTGTAACCTTTTAATAGAGGAACCAAAGACCAAATGTCATTCACCTTTAGTGAATGCATCTCCTCATTCATTGCTTCAATCCAATCCCTTGCATTAGCAAAACTTGTTGCTTCCTCAAAGGTAGTTGATTCTTGGTTAGTAGGAGCTACCACGTCATTTAAAACCATATTTATATAATTCATTTCAGTATACCTAACTGGAGGTTGATGTTCTCCTTTGTCTATCCCTAGCTAAGACATATTGGCTTAAATCAAGTTGATCACATGTTGTCTCCTCATGTTCCTCTACATCTTTCTCAATTTCTCCTACGTCACTAGGTTGGCTAGACTCAATTGGCTGTTCAGTTGGTAACTCCACCTCAGTTCCTATGTTGGATGACTCTCCTTCATCCTCAACATTTTTCTCCTTTTGCATAAACATCTCCTCTTCCCTAAAGGTGATGTCTCTGCTTACTATGAACTTCCTTTTAATCGGATGTCACATTTTAAAACCCTTGATACCCTCTATAAAGCCTACAAATATGCACTTGACTGCTCTGGCCTTTAAATTTCCCTTATTTTGGTGTACAAACCCTACACATCCAAAGACCTTGAGGTTATCTAGGTTAGGAGGATGATTAATCCATTTTTTCTCAGGGGTAAGAAATTTTAAAGATGTGTGAAGGCACCTATTCAAGGTATATACAGTATAGGTTGCAGCTTCTGCCCAATAACTTTTCCCTAAGATAGTATCAGAGAGCAAACACCTAACATTTTCCATTATGGTTCTATTTAACCTCTTAACAACCCTATTTTGTTGAGATGAATATCTCACTGTTCTATGCCTAGTTATACATTCTCAATACAAAATTTATCAAAGTGTTCATTGCAAAACTCAAGCCCATTATCGATTCTAAAGTATTTTAACCTTTTAGATATTTGATTTTCTATCATGGCTTTTCATTCTTTAAACTTCCCAAAAACTTGGTCCTTAGTTTTAAAAAACTATATTCAGCTCTTTCTAGAAAAGTCATCTATAAAAGTTAGAAAATACCTTGAGCCACTAAGGCTTGGTGTAGGAGATGGTTCCCATAGGTTGGAATGGACATAATTCAATGCTCATTTGGAGGTGTGTTGAGATTTTGTGAAACTTTGCCTTGTTGCTTTACGTAAACTGCAGTGTTCACAAAAGGAAAGGTTTTCACTGATACCTTTGGGCAGAATTCCTTGCTTCGACAGTGCTTGCATCCCTTTTTCACTAATATGGAATAGTCTTTTGTGCCACAAGTCAGCCTCTGTTAAGCTTGCTCTTTAAGTTTTAGGCTCGTGTCATTATCTCTAGTCCTCTCACAATGTAAAGGTCATTGACCTTCTCACCAACCAACTCTACTTTGGAACCCTTGATCATATCAAGAACTCCATCTTTTCCTCTACATTCACACCCAATGGAGTCCAACATGCCCAGAGATATCAAGTTTCTCTTGAGAAAAGGTACATGTCTCACATTTCTTAGAAGCTTGATTGATCCATCCTTTAGCTTTAAAGATACTGAACCAACCCCTTTTATCTTGCAAGCTTCATTGTTTCCCATGTACACAGATTCTCCATCTATTTCCTTGTAAGTATTAAACCAAGATCTAAAAGGTGTCATGTGATAGGTACAATAGGAACCAAGTACCCAATCATGTTTTCCAAGAGGACTGATTTGGTTGGTTTAATTTCTTGTGGAGGCTAAGGTATCAGAGTAAAAGTAGGAACCTTCAACCACTGAAGCTTCTGGTTGTTTTCCTTTCTGATCCTTCTCTTTTTCTTGGTTTTTCCTTTTCAGGCTGTAGCAATCTCTCATCAAGTGACCTTTCTTCTTGTAATAGTTGCATCTCAGCTTGGTCTTAGGTTTGTGTTCTTCACCTTATTGGTTTTTATTCCCCTTATACTGGTCATACTTGTTCTTCCCCTTGGCAAACAGCCCCTCTACACTAGGCTGCTCCTTCTTGATTGACTGAAACTCTAACTCTCTAGTTCTTAATGATGAAATGATGGCATCAGTGATAATTGATTCTCTACCATATTTCAAAGCATTCTTCACCTCCTTATAGGCTTCGGGTAGAGAGTTTAATAGCACAAAAGCCTCATTCTCGTCACCAATTTTCTCACCAAGGCACTTGAACTCTAAGACTATCCTCTTGAACTCATCGAAATTATCTGAAAGTGGCTTGAAAAAATCCATCTTGAACGTAAAGAACTTCTCCCTTAGATACATCTTGTTGGGGAGATCCTTAGTTGCAAAAAGACCTTTCAGCTTGACCCACATCTTGTAGGTTGTGTCTTGATCAATTACTTGCCTCAAAATACTGTCACTGAGATTCAAAACCAAAGTCCCATAAGCTGTAAGCTCCATGTCTTCTCTTTCTTGTGCTAATATAGTGGAGGGCAGAGTTGATGGGTCCAAAAGGACCTTGTGTGATCTTTGTTGTCCAAGAATGGCTTTGATTTTGGCCTTCCATAGGCCAAAATCGACCTTCCCATCAAACTTCTCAATCTCATTCCTTGCAACAACCATTTCTGATATGATCAAGTATCGAGTCTTGATTTCTTGAGAATCTTGATACTCCAAGAAAGTTGATCTTGATGATCTTTAAACGCTTTGATACCACATGAGGCAAAAATGATCGTGGACGCCCCTTTGTGACAGTGATACACCGCATACTGGTGCCGAAGGCAATAGTTCGTGTTTTAGGAAGCATCCGTGGCGCCAGTACATTTAAGGAAAAAGGAATTGCGGCATAGAAGCCCATTAAACTGCAGCGATGCGTACAATGTTGCAATCTGGTCGCAAATATGAAAATCCTTAATTAAGAAAATAGGTTGGCACCGCAGCGCCTTCAATAGTCAATAAATTGAATCTTTTGCATTAGGTCAACACCAAGCAGTTCTTCAGCCACCACTCCAAGTTCTGCTTCACTCTATCTGTATTACCCTAGTCTTTTTACCTTTTGTGTTATAGTTTGGCCATCCACACTTATATTCATTGAAAATAAAGGTTTGTATGGGCTAAGAGGTACGTTCTAGCTTAGGTTAGAGGTTTTCCTAATTGTAATGCTTGTGAGACTTGTATAAACTTGAGAATTTCTTTGTTATTTATGGATGTTCATCTTGTTTTACTCTCATGATTATGTTTCTTTGCGATTGTCTAACAAACTAGTCAAATTTATATGATCTCTTGCTATAGGTTAAGTTTTAATCATTAATTGTTGAGATTCTCAATCGCATGATAGCAAAGTTAAGTTCAAACTTGTGAACTTGTTAGGCATCCATCCAATAAACATTGTTTATTTAACTTAGTCGAACATCGTATTTTTATTTGACTTATGCGACATTACCTGCTTGTCATGCATCTTAGCTTTATCCCTAGAACTTAATGTGATTGATTGGCATGTTTAGGATGCTTTACATCTAAATGTTTTGACTGATTAGGTGTTTTGGATTTCCATTTAGCATCACTAAATGTCTTGGTTAAGTATAGGTAACAAAATAAGTATATTTTCATGTATTCTATGATCAAGTAAACAATTGGAATAACTCAGAAATCTGTGTTAGACCCATACCACTTGTACTACAAGTTCAGGAGGAACAATATTATTTTTCTTTGATTAAGAGATTCGAAAAACCTTGCTATCAATATTCCACTAGTACAAAAGAATTGGAGGTGGGTATTCATGGCTTATTCACCAAAACAAACTTGCCCATCTTTGGAACCTCTTAGCAGGAAAAGTTTATTATGAAAATGAGCTCCAAATATTTGTTGATTCCTTCACGCCAAGCATCAATGTACCAAAGTTCAAGGATTTCATTTTATCAATCAATATTTCTACTTGGTACCTCAAGAGCTTGTTACTCACGCTCGCAAACACAAATTGACTACAATTTGGTTTGAAGATCATCCATCATGGATAGGATGATATTTTTTTATGGGATTAGATCTTCGCAGGTCCCGACCTGATCCTCGACTTGACCGGGTAAGAGGGCTAAACTGGAGATTTAAATCAGATCCCCAGTCAGGACGGATGGGAAGGTCCCTTCCCATTCTTTTTTTAATTGCTTATTTATATAAATAAAAAGTCGAAAAATACTAAAACATTTTAAATATACATATTTTAAATATATATAAAGAAGATTTATATATGCACACACAACAGATTAATGTTAATTTTTTTAAAAAAAAATCTAACTTTCTAATATAACTAAATTTATAACAAAAGGCATCTTATATTTTTGTAATCATTCATTTAAATAAATATAATAACAATAGTGCTAACTTTTTATCTAAAATATTTACAATTTTAATATTAATACTAAATTTTAATTTATTTTAAATAATAAGAATAATAATAAATAAAATAAAGAGCGAAATTGTTCTTAGTGAGGACCCGAATATCTGAACGAGGTCTCCCCGACCCCGACTCCCCAAAACGGGGAATGGGGTGAGGAGGGGGATTCAAAATCCCCATGTGGATGGGGATAGGGAGAAGTTCTGTCCCCACCTTGCCCCATTGTCATCCCCGTTCATGGGTGAGTTCTCTTATTACCTCTAGTTAGTATTTTCCTAAACCCTAAAAATAGTAAAGGAAGATAAAAACTATAGTAAAGATGTTGTAAAAAAACAAGTACAATTTTCATCAAACTGAACCATAATTCTTGAATTTTAATAAATAACAATTTAGTCTCCGTACATTGTAATTTGTAATAATTTAGTCTTTATCACGAAAAAAATATCGTTAAAATTTAATGAAACCTTTTTACATATGTAATGAATAATTGATTAGGGACAGTCATAAATAATAAATATCAACACTTAATTTTAATGAGATTTTTCATTATAAAGACTACCGTGTTATATTATTTTAACATATGAGGATCAATTATTATAAACTAAAAGTGCACGGACTAAATTATTACACATTAAAATTTAAGGATATAAAAGAGGCACTTTCTTATCAAACCTAGTTATCAATTGATGTGTCCAAGATGCTATTTTTTTAGTTTCAATTGAAAGTAGAACTTACCAATTGACAAGAAACTCATAGGCTCTTTCGACAGCATTGGTGTCTTCTTTTGAGTCAGTAAAAGGAACAAATCGAAACATATAGATGCTGATCCCAACAAAACCATGTTGTTTGTCCTGTACTTTCTTTTATAAGTTAATTTATTTTATAAAGGCATTGTACTACAAGAGTTTACATTTTATTTTTGTGGTTGAATTTTTATTTTATTTTATTTTGGTCTTTGATGTTTCAAATATTTTGTATTTAGTTTTAGAATTTTACTTAAAAACTCTATTAGACGTTGTCGTTAATTTGTCATAAATAGTTTAAATATAAATCTAACATAGCACACCATTTTGTGTGTATATACACAAAAGTTTTTGGGATGGGGGATCGAACTTCAAACCTTAGACCAATAGTAACCATTTCATTTTTAGTTTTTGTTTTCTAAAATTTAAGTCTATTTTCTCTTCATTTCTTACAATAGTTTGTATCTTTCTTAAGTACAACGGTTGAATTTTCAGCCAAACTTTAAAAACAAAAACAATTTTAGAAAACTACTTTTTTAATTTTCAAAAATTGGCTAAATTTTTTAAACCATTGGTAAAAAATAGATAAAAAAATGAAGAAATTTGGAGGTGGAAGTAGAGTTCTATAGGCTTAGTTTTCAAAATCCAAAAATCGAAAACGAAATGGTTATCAATCAGGCCTTAATCCACTACTTTTTATATGGATCAATGAAAGTCTTGTACAATAATTTTAGGCTCTGTTTGGTACCGTTAGGACTCGTTGGATAATCATAAAAAAAAAAAATTTAAAAAACCTAGTTTCTGTCTTTAGAAGTAAACTAAAAATTCAAGTAACTTCTTAAAAGCTCAAAATCATAGTATGAAATTTAGGAGAAAACCTAAATTTCAAAAACATAAAACTAAAAACAAAATGGTTACCTAACAAAACCTTAAGTGTCAAATTTTTAAATGAACGAGTTCTTGAAAGTTTAGGAATGACTAGAATAGTTTTACATATATATAATTTAAAGATTAAAATACATTATTTGAAAGTTCAAGGACCATAAAAGATATCAGTTTTAACCTAATAAGTAATAAAATTTCATTTATAAATTCCCAATGAAGAAAAAAAAAATTAAAAACACCCGTGGTCCATAAACTTTCACAAAAGTAAAAATATAGTCTTTGAACTTTAGTTGGTAACAATTTAGTCCCTGTACTTTCAATTTTTTTAACAATTTAGTCCTTGAACTTTGATAAATAACAACTTGATCCCTATACTTTATAATTTGTAATATGATTTAGTTCCTATCGTGAAAAATATTATTAAGATCGAATGAAATTTCTTAACACATATAAATGGATAACTAATCAAAAATCAAATTTATTTATAAATTGTAAAAAACTAAGTCATCATATAATAAAATAAGACACTTATTTACTTCAAATGAACTAAATTGTCATAAATTTGAAAATATAGAGATTAAGTCGTTACTAACTAAACATTAGAGACTAAATTGTTCTTCCGTAAAAATTTAACCTAGCTAACAAAAAGAGAAGCAATTGGAAGAAAAAATTACCTTGTAGTTTTTGTTATAGAAAGTTGCAGCTGATGCATGAGCCAATAGACAATGATGGAGAACCAAATAAGGCTCAGTAGAGGAGTTTCCTTTAGAGCATTTTCTTGTTCCAAATGGAGGTGAACATCGATTAGGTGGCACAAACCCCAAGTCATATCCTCCCATTGCAAACACATTAGCTTCATTTATAGTTGTCCAATGCAACACCCTATCTCCAAATTCTCTAAAACATACTTCTGCATATGCTTTGAAATCTTCTCTACATTCATCACATTGTTGAAAATATGTCAAAAACTTATGTATGTATGTATATATATATTAGCCAACTCGAACATAAAAAATCAATAGTTTGAATTCTTACTCCTACGTGTTCGTATATTTCATAAATTATTATAGTTGGTCAACCACCATAATGTGACTGATAGTCTTGAACTGTTATTATTATGAGACCATCAAAATTTCAAATCTACATCCAATACGGTTATTGAAAAACAATCACGTTTTAAATTATATTTAGATTTTTACTTAATAATTATTTTAAATTAGAATGAGTATTTTGTGAAAAAGTAAAGTCAAAAGTATAAATCTTGAAACCTAAAGATCGAATTAAAACATAACTCAAACCTCAAGAATAAAATATCGTAACCTTTTGAAACTTAGAGACTAAATTAAAATCAAACTCAAAATTTAAAAATCGAAAATGTAACATTTTAAAACTTGAAAACCAAATAAAACTTATGAAACCAAAGAGATATTTTTCCAAAATTAAGAAAGTATTATATGTGGTTAGCCACCACAATGAGGTTGTCAATCTGCAAAAGTATCTTAAATAATGATATTATAAGTCAAAGCAAAATTTCAAATCTACATGTCACATTTTGTCTGTCATTGAATAATATATTTCTATATAAAGGTGTAGGGAATATAGCTAGTCTTACATAATCTTTGGACTGACCCATCCCCCATATTCATCTTCAAGTGCTTGTGGGAGATCAAAGTTGTGCAATGTTACATGGGGTTGAATTCCTATTCAATAAGAAGATCACAACATAAATCAGCACAAGAATAAGAAGTTTATACAAAATATTTGTAAGCAACTTTATGATTGATAAAATTGCCAACTAACAACCATGGCTAATTAGTTCATTGATGAGATTGTTGTAGTATTCTAAGCCCTTTGGATTTATGGATCCTCTTCCATCTGAAAAACAAAACAAAAATGTGGAGTCAATTCTCTCTTCTTTTTTCTTTTAATAATGTAGAGAAAGACTAATGGTATATATTTTACTTGGAATAAGTCTTGACCATGAGATGGAAAATCTATAAGCATCAAGTCCAACATCCACCATCAATTTCACATCTTCCTACGTTAACAAACATGATTAACTTAAAAGCTAATCAAGTAGATGAACCAAGCTTAGGCTAAGAAATTAATTAACATAATGAAGTTTTCAACTCTTACTATAAAAAAAATAAGGTTAAAAAACATTGGGCAATTGTTTTAAAATGACAAATTGTTGAAAATATTTTCAAGTATAACAAAATGTCACTGTCTATTAGTGATAAACCACGATAGACTTCTATCACTCAGTCTAAACCACGATAGACTTTTATCACTCAGTCTATCACAGTCTATCATGATAAAAAAGTGACATTTTGTTATATTTGTAAATAAATTGGTTCACTTTTTATTTATTTGAAAATAGGCCAAAAACATTTCTACTTCTTAAACTTCCATGAAATAACAATTTAGTCCAAACTTGAGTATGTAACGATTTGATCCTTCTACTTCAAAGCTTATAACAATTTATTTCAAGCATTTTAAAATTTGTCATTTTAATCCATGTCATAAAAAATATCATTAAAATCAAGTTTTAATTTTTATCATGTAACGACTCACTTAGTCTTTGTAAGTTAGTTTATCTATCTACATACATTAGAAAACTTATTTAAATCTTGACAATAATTTTTACAAGAGCTAAATTAATTTGTTACAAATTTTATGTACAAAGACTAAATAGTTGTTGAATAAGAAGTTCCAAGTTAGAAACAATTGTGACATTATTTTAAATTAATGACAAAGTTCCATATTATTAATGTTGGGACAATTATAAATTAACATGCGTCCACAAAGTTAAATTAAGTAAAAAAGTTCGACAAATTTAAATATGTCATGGGTCTCCTTTATAATCACGCCTGATCGCACCAATTGGCATGATCAAATTATATATATGACGATTAAACCCAATATTAAGTGCTAATTTAATTAACCCAAAGCCTTAATTAGTCTAAGTTCTTCAAAAATAAATTGAGTTAAAGCTCAAGTAAATCTAAACACGTTAAAGTAATTGGACCCAAAGTCTGGATCATTTGGTGCAGACAAGCCTAGTTAGGTCTAAAAGGATGGGCCCAAATATACAATCAAGTTCAAGTCTATATAAAATCGGTTGACAGCTTTATAAATAGAGGAACTATCTATATTTTGGAATGGAAGAAGATTGGTGAACAAGACTTGTGGCATCCTTTATTCCACTGTGTATCTGATTATTGAAACAATCTGAATTCAAACAATATCAAGTCTTAGAGGACTTAAGACATCACAACCTGAGAAGGATTTCTTTAATTTAGGGTGTACCTAAATCAGAACAGTAAAGATCGTTCACTGCAATAAGGAAAGATGACATCATAGAGAGGGAGTCTCTATATTGAGGAGTGCTAAAATGTTTTACACTAATAGTAACATAATTAGAGGGAGCCTAAGTTGTTCAAAGAAGGAGTCTCACATCTAGGGAGCCTAGGTAGTCAGTAAGTCAAGCTCTGAGTGAGTCACTATAGTAGATCGTACTTTGCAGATAAGTACTACATCGTAAATGCTTGATATTTTAATATATCAGTGGATTATCTTTCCTGGACACATTACCCCCCAAACGTAGGTGGCTTCACCGAACTGGGTTACCAAGTTTTGTGTGTTTATTCTTAATTCTCTCTTTACTATTCCTTGGTTGTTATAGTTTGTGATTATGGTATTCATTTAACATCTGCATTCAAAGTGACGAGTCATCCAGTTTTTCATTTGGTATCAGAGGCGGTTACCTTTACTTCAGGTATATCGATCATAGATGGAATCAAGGAAGGTAGTCTCATGACTCGTCCTCCTGTGCTAGATGGGATGAATTACTCTTACTGAAAGTCGGAATGACTGCATTCTTGAAGTCAATTGATAGTAAATCCTGGAAGACAGTTGTAACTGGATGGTCCCATACAATCATAAAAGGTGATGACGGTAAATAGATTTTGGAGCCTAAAATCCATATTTAATGGAGTTGATCTATTCTGCTTGATCAACACATGCACTTCAACTAAAGAAGCATGGGAGATCTCATCTCTTGCTCATGAAGGAATTTCAAAAGTTAAAATGTCTAGACTGCAATTGTTGGCTTCAAAGTTTGAAAATCTAAAAGTGCATGAAGATGAGACCATTGTTGAATTCAATGTTTGTTTGCTAGATATTGTAAATTAATCATTTGCCCTGGAAGAGAAACTATCTGAAGAAAAACTAATCAGAAAAGTGCTTAGGTTCTTGCCTAAAAAATTTGATATGAAAGTAATTGCAATCGAGGAAACTCAAGATATATCCCCCATGAAAGTTGATGGGTTGTCTGCATCGTCGTTTACCTTTAAAATGTCTCCGAAATGTTAGCCAAAAAAGAAGAACAAGGGTGTGGCACTACAATTCTCTTGTTATGACAAGCATGATGATACTTACAGAGAGTCTGAAGAATCTTTAGCTGACTCCATATCTTTATTCTCTAAACAATTTAATCGAGTTCTTAAATGTTTTGAGAAGATATTAGGAAACTATGGTTCTTAGAACACTAAGTCTAAAGGAATGTTCCCCTCAAAACAATTTAAAATTCAAAGTACTAAAAAGGATGCAAACGAATCAGAAACCACCGATAACCAACAAAAGATCCTTTAAGTGTAGAGAATGTGAAGGCCATGGCCATTTTCAAGCTAAGTGCCCAAATTTCCTGAAGAAACAAAACATAAGTTATGTTTGAACTTTCTCTAATGATGATTTTGACGAAAAAAGTGACTCTGGGGAAGATGTCAAGGTGCTTGTTAGTAACATCTCATCTAATACCACCTTGTATGAGAACTCTGAGTATGATATCTATGTAAAAAGTGATAACTGTGATATTTCACAATAATTTTCCGATCCATCTTATCAAGCTCTCTTCAATAGATGGTAAGATTATTTGAAAGTTCTCAATATGTGGAAGGAAAGAATTGAGTCACTGATGGTTGACAATCACAAACTTATGTCCACTATTATTGTCTTGAAACGTGAGCTAACTCAGACCTGACTTGATTAAAGGTACTAGTGAAGGTACTATTTTTAAAAATGTGCCTGAAAATTTTGTTGATGTGTCTACGACACCCATTCCCCTTAGGGTAGAGATAGAACATGTTGAGAATGTTGAAACAAGGGACCATGTCTCAGAAGAAATGGGAAAATGTTGATGTGAGTAAGAATAATGTATTTGATGATGACATACCTGCCTCTAATGATCATGATAAAGAGAATGAGTCTAATTTAGATGCTGATATCCCTTTATTTGAAATTGCATCCAAGAAAAATGAGAATGTTACCAATGTTGTCACTACATCCTCTAAAACATCAGATTCTATCTCTTATCAGTATGATTCTGAAGATACCTATGCTTCTTCGAAAGACTAGGGTTTAAAAAGTTCATATGATGATGGTGACTCTATTCCAGTTCGGGTCATTTGAGCCTTTGTTAATTCTAAATGGAAGAAACTAGGCTCTTCAAATCCTGCTACCTCAAATATAATGTGGCATATGTTCCTTTAGATGTGTCTCTTTTCATATTGAGATAGGAGAGAGTATGTGGAAATACGTGGTTAAAAGGAACATTGTTTATGAAAATGAATTATCTTATAAAACTCAATAATGCTTCAAGCTTGTGGATCTCTGATAACTTGTAAAAATACAAGTTATTATAGTCTTTTATTTAGAATAATTGGGGAAATTGAAAGGAAAATTCAATAACTTAAAATGAAAATCATATAAATAAACAAAATTTGCATTCATGTTTTTTCAAAACTCATTTTCCTGAAAATTATAAATTTAACACCTTCGAACGATGGGATTTCTATGGAAAGAAGTAAAAGTTGGTCAAGGAACAAAAGTTGCTGCTAAGAAAGCATAAGAGCTAGATTAGTTTCAAATCTTGCATGCATAGAAGCATCAGGTGATGAAAAGAATCATGCAACGAAAAAGTGAGAAACAACAAACACATAGGTGGTGGACATGAAATCAAGATGCAAGTTAATAACCGATTTTGACTCAATCGCAACAAAACCTATGAACCAATGACGCGAGTATTCGGCACAACAAGACATGGTATTTAATGTATGGTGTCAGATCATCATTGGAAAGAGGCTGAGAAGCTTCTCTTTGATGCATATAAATAGGCAAATAAGTTCAAGTGAAAAGAGACGTCAAAAGACTAGTCCAAAACTCGGCCCAAATTTTTCCATGCATTCCATTTTATTCAACCTGTCAAGCTTTTCTTTGAAGAGTTCTAAGTGAGAACTTAGACTTCTTCTCTAAAAAGTGAGAGAGCTTTATCACCTTCACAACAATGACTTAGAAACAACCAAAAATAGAGCCAAAGAAAGCAAGAGATTACAACTGGCAGCTTGAAACATTTCTTTCTTTACATTTTATCTTATTGCTCATCCATTTCAGTTTGTATTAAGATATTAAGATTGAGAACTCATTAATTCTTAATATAAATATGACTTCCATTCATTCCCATCTATCCATGCGTTCTTATCTTTCCATTATGAATAACTAAATTCCAATGGGTTGAGGAGAATGATCTACATTTTCATAAATGTGCATAAGTAAAAGTTCATCTTGTTTTATGCATGTTTAATCTATTACTTGAATCTATTTGACAAATTGATTTAAGTAGGAATAATCAACTATTTAAGAGAGTAAGTGACTGTGAAAATCGTTAAACAAGGAAATAAATAGCTTGAGATATAAAGTTAGTCTTTTATTTAAAATCAACTTGATCATGTGTCTTAGAAATAAGATAAATGTGACTTAGATGCTGAGAGGTTAGCTTTTCATTTTAAAAAGTTGAGAACATGAATGCCTACTTATGCATCATTTAAGAGAATGTTAGTGAATCTTTTTAACCCTAACTTATCAATTGTTTTCTTTTCCATCACTTCAATGCAAGTTGTTTATATTGTAATTGCAACCACCATCCACGTAACAAGATTCATCATTCATCGCATCACATCCATCACACGCCTTTCATCACACCTATGTTATACACCTTCACCACCAATCATTATTGCACTTCTTTGTCATTAGTTAGTAGTAATTTCAGTATACAAACATTCATCCACGCATCAATTGATGTTCATCGCATAAAATCATTCTTCGAGTCCAAACATATCTTTAGTTTAAGTCCCTGCATTCGACCCTGGCTCACCAGGAAACCTTATTTAAACTTATACTTGGGTTCAGATAAGGAAAACTTATGTTAATTCATGCATTTCGTCAATTCATTCATTAAAGGCACGGTTTAAGGCTAATTGTTCGATCATTTAACACTAGCATATATGAAACACGAAAATCTAATTCTCAAAGCTCAACTTGACAGGACTGTACTGAATTTGGGTCCATTCTATCCTCAGATTATGTGGGAATTCATCATCAACTTGTCTTCAAAGTTTGACAATCCCAATAGTCCTAATTTCCAGAAAGTTCATATGCGAAAACACCAATTTATCTTTTCTACTGATCTTATAAATAAATATCTCAATCAAATAGTTCCTGCTGATGTAGCTTAACAATGTCCGTCAATGAAGGAGTCGGTGTTTGAATTAACAAGTGGGACACAGTCCTCGTGGTCGAGGAAAGGACAGTTGCCAACTGCCATTTTAAGTGTCAAATATGCCAACTTCACAAGGTTGGGATTCTAAGTGTCTGTCAATGAGGGAGTTGGTGTTTGAATTAACAGGTGGGACAAAGTCCTCATGGTCGAGGAAGGGACAATTTCCAACTGCCATTTTAAGTGTCAAATATGCCATACTTCACAAGGTTGGGATCTTCAATTGGTGTCTGTTCTCCCATAAGTCTAGCCTTTCTCTTTCTCTCGCCACCTTGTTGTATTAGATTGGAACTGTAGTACAATTCAAATACGAAAACTTTTTGTTTAATCAAATCAAGCACCACATTGGGTCTCAAGCTTTGAAGCTGCCTATTAGCTATCCTCAGTTAATTTGTGGTATCTTGATTGCTGAAAACCTGGCTTGATTATAGTTGATAAGCCTGTTGGTCCTACTCCTCTCATTTCGACCAACCTCAAATTTATGCAAAGTCATCATTTTTGACCTTGATGCTCTTTCGAAACATCCAATGTTGTTGGCCTTAATCAGACCTAATTGAATCTCCATCTAGGAGCCATGTTCTGTATCTTCTATCTAATGAATTCAAGGATATTGCAAGTTTGATGCAAAAACTTTAGGAGCGCAAAACGACTGCTGATAATATGTTGCAAATGATGCGCGTGACATTAGCTAAGTCTGGTGGGGCGTCTTCTTCTCAATAACAAGACTATTTTTTTAAGCCAAAAAGTGGCAGAAAGTTGTAGTTTGTAGCAGTGGCAGTTGGTAGTGTCTGTGTTGATGCTAGTGTTTCTGTTTTGTTTTTCTTATCTGGCTGTTATGATTTGTGTTGGTTTTTATTGAACTGTTGCTACACCTTCTTTTGACTTTTTTTAGACATTTCTACATTTCTACTTATTGTTCCAGTTCTTGTTCAAACTCACCATTACTTCTTAATGATATCTCTCTTTGTTGATTCGATTCTATCTTAAAAATGTTTTACCCAAAAGGGGAGTTTGTTAGAGTCGCATTATTGGCTAAATATTTTGTTTAAGGTTTTTTTCTCCATGATGGTGTAGTTGTTACACGAGATGTTATGAAATACTTTTCTTATGCGGAGAGCCCTTCGAAATGGGTGTATCTTTTATTGTCTCTCCGGTGATCGTGTGTTGCCTTATTTGATTCTTTCCTCAAAATTATTGTCTACATGGTTATTTCCTTAATTGGAATATTCTAAAAAATTGTTTTATATGCCACTTACATTTTGTGAAAGAAGAAGATTTAGGTCAAAAATATTTTCCATATTTTGTAAGCTTTTTATTGCTAGCTTGGTGAGGTGCTAGGGTTGCCAGTTTCTACTCGAATATTCTTGAAGTAATTTGTGTCGTGTGGTTGTAATCGGAATATACTTGGTGAACAAGATTTGTGAGCATTATTTTGTATCTTTTATTCCGTTGTGTATCTGATTATTGAAGCAGACTGTATTCAAGTAATATCAAGTCTTATGGGGAGCCTAAGACATCACAACGCAAGAAGAATTTCTCCAACTTAGGGTGTACCTAAGTTAGAACAATGAAAATTGTTCACTACAATAAGGAAAGATAACATCAGAGAGAGGGAGTCTCTACACTAAGGAGTGTCGAAGTGTTTTACATTAATAGTAACACTCAAGGGGAGCCTAAATTGTTTAGAAAGAGAGTCTCACATGTAAAGGAAGCCTAGGTTGTCAATAAGTCAAGCTCTGTGTAAGTCACTGTAGTAAATCGTAGCTCAAGTACTACGTTGTAAATGCTTGATTTACTAGATTATCTTTTTTGGGCACACTGCTCCCGAGACGTAGGTGGTTTCACTGAATTGGATTACCAAGTTCTGTGTATTCATTCTTAATTCTCTCTTTATTATTCCTTAGTTATTACAATTGGTGATTGTGCTATGCATTTAACATCTGCATTCAAAATGACGAGTCTTCCAATTTTTCAAAAAGATTGAAGAAGCTTCAAAAGACTCAGAGGACTCAAGATTCTATAGACCTTGAAGATTATAGCTTCATTGAATACTGAAATCCTTCTAAAGAGTTGAAGACTTTGAAGAACTCCAATGAGGCAAAAATTCCTGAAGAGTTTGAATGTTAGGGCTTCCTTGGAAATTCAAGTCTCCTTCTTGAAGACTCCAAGAAGATTGGAGACTTCGAAGAACAATGATTCATTCTTCCGAAGAGTTGAAGACTTTTAAGGACTCCAAGAAGACGAAGAACTTCATGAAAACTTCAAAAATTAAAGTTTACTTGAAGAAATCCTTTTGAAGAGTTCAAGACTCCAAGAAGATAGAACACTTTTTGAAGACACTTTGAAGACAAAATCCCTTTTAAGATCTAACAACTTGATGACTTAGTAGAAGATTCTCAGTAAGCTAATAACTCTAATACCTTCAAGAAGCTACAAACTGATCATGAAAACCTTCGTCGATCTATAAGATAAAAACTTTTAACAAACAACAAATTGAATAACCTTTAATAAGCTAAAAGTCAGACTTCAACAAGCCCTCCAATCAAATATATGTCTAAAAGAAAGAATCATTATTGTACTACACTTAAACAAAACCAATACAAATTATTATTTCATTCCAAAAATTAAATTTTTCCAAAAAAAAAAAAAAAAAATACAAATGGTTACATATGAAATTTTAAAAACTAAATTATTATAAAATGAAAGCATGTAGACTAAATTGTTACAAAAATAAAAGTACGGAAACTCAATCACTTCATAGACCAAAACTCAAATATACATACCTTATATTTGTGGTATTCATCACATGCTACATCACCATTTCCTCCTGGTCCATCTCCTACCATATATTTAAACCAAAGTTTGTTCCTAATGACTTCATTCATCACTCAAAAGAATAATAATAATAATAACGAAACAAATCTCAATTACTTAGGTTTTATTTGGTAACCATTTCGTTTTTTGTTTTTTACTTTTGAAAAATTAAATCTATTTTCTCTTTATTTCTTACCAGAATTTGTATTTTTCCTAAATACAGTAGTTGAATTTTTAGGCAAATTCCAAAAACAAAATCAAAATTTTAAAAGTAATATTTTTAGTTTTCAAATTTTGGCTTGGTTTTTTGAACTGTTGGTAAAAAAATAAAAAACAAATAAAAAAATTTAGAGGTAAAAGTAATGTTTATCGATTTAATTTTTAAAAATAAAAAATAAAAAATAAAATAATTATCGGACGTTACCATAAAGCTGAAACGATGAAATTGACAAACATACCAGAGTGAGCAAAAGTATCCCAAATGCTTGGTGTCCTACCATCTTCCTTTGCTGCTCCCTCCACCTTTTACATACTTTTGAATACTTCAATTTCTAAACCATCTCTCTATCTCAATCCAAAACAAAATAAACTAAAATCTCTCCTATAACCCGTTTTCAAGTTTCTATCGTCAAAAATTTATAAACATTATTTGTACATAATTTGAAAAAAAAAAAAAAAGTTACCTGATAAGCCGTAGTGCCAGATCCAAAAACAAAACTGGGTGGAAAATCATTTCTACTATAATCATAAGTAACAGCAACAGCTCCTAAACTTGAATTTAAGAGCAACAATAATAAGCCAATCACGAGACCCAAATATGACATGTTTTTCCCCCTCTTTCTTTTTGGGTTCTGAAGATCAAAACAAAGAAGAATTCTTCAAAGCCTGATAGTTTACATAACAAAATGAAGAGTTTAAGTCAAAATTACAAAGATAAGAGAGCTCACAGAAGCTAATTAAAAGGGCGATGGCTTCAATTCCAGAACAAAAGCTCTCTGTTTCTTCTGATATCAATGCCACACTTTTTCTTCCTTTTTTTTATTAATTATTCCACCGTCATTAAAGTATGAAAAGTCTAGTTTTCACACTGTAGAATAGAAAAATAAAAAAATATATAGCTGATTATAAGAATTTTTTAATGGATGTCTCATGCCCTAATAGTTTTTTAAATTTGACTGGCTTTTTCGAGAGATTGCTTTCTAACCTTTTGTTGATGTCGTCAAGCTTTTTTTTAGATTACTTTCTTTCTTTTTCGGTCTTTTGATTTATTTGGTATTTGGAAAAAACTATGAGGCGTCTATTTATTATTGTCATTGTCATCAAAATACAAAGAAAGGAACGTGGTTGTTACAAAAGACAAAAATACAAAGAAATTATCTAGAGAAAAATCAGAATTGAGAGAGAAGAAGAAACAAAAATATGAAAGTGCATACCACTTATTTTTGTGCATCTCATAAAATTGTTCGATCATAATTTTTTATATGATAAATTATTTTTACTTGATTTTTAAATAATATAATTTAATTTTTATAAAGATTGGAATACATAAAGCATGGTGCATTCTCAAATATTGCTCAAAACATATTAGAAAAGGAAAGATTGAAAATTATTATAATTTTATTTTTTATTAAAATCAAGGTCACATCTTTCTCTAATTTTTTACATCATTCTATGAAATTACTCGTGATTACATTGGGAATGACATTGTTTGGTCGTTTACTACCATCGTTGAATTTAAAACCTTATCTTTATAATTTGAAAGTATTATTTTTAAAATAATGGGCTCCTTTCGATGATAATGGGCTTCAGTAATTACTTTAGTCTCGTGGTTTTGGGGTTAATTGAAAATTATTTGTATTTAAAAAAGATAAAAAAAAAATTTTAAAAAAAAAGAGCCAAACAATTTTGGTAAAACGAGCTCTTTATTTATTTATTTGTTTTATTGGAATGTGATTTTAGGAGAGTTTGGCTCACCAACAGAATAAGTTAAGTTGATAAAAATTAATAGTCCAATGTTTAGTCTACCAATTTTAAATATTGGTAGAGTTGAGAGTTGGTTTTTTTACCAACACACTTGGCTCTCCCTCCCTTCAACGTTTTCATTGACTTCAATTGTCGGCCAACGTTGACGATTACACCACTACCACACTCCAACATTCAATTGTAATGACCACCTTGACATGACCAACTCCGACAACCACTTTCGACGACAACTCCTGCAAAAACCACCCCCAATGATCCACACAATTGACATCCACCTAAAGCAACTAACTCCAGTGAAGATCACCTCCAATGATCAACTTCGGCGACAACTACATCTGGCGACCAACTCCGATGATCACCTTGAGTGACCAATTCCAACAACCATCTTAGTCGTTCATCTCTAATGACCAACTCAACCGATCATATACTAAAGGGAAAAAGAATTAGAAAAACGATTAGAAAAAGTGTTTTTAAATACAAATTTAAAATTATTAGTTAGTAATTTGATATTGAGGGATTGTCTGAGGATAATCGGGTCATCCTTATAGGCTTACTTTTCACAAATATCCAAAAATATTTTTATGAACGTTCAACTTAAACGTTCCACGGTCAATACGATATGTTGTAGAATTGTGGATTATATAAATAATAGTATTTGTTTACGTTCAATTCAATAGTTACATTAGAAAATTGTGGAATATATTTTTATTTATTGAATTCACATCTCAAAAGAGTGTTAAGAATTTAAGAAAGTTTTGTGTAGTTGAATGGTTGAACAAAAAGTTAAGAAAAACAGAAAAAAAAAATAATAGTATCAAAAAAATGATAATTACAAACAAAAAAAAAACTCATAAAATATATTTTTTAGTTATAGAAAATAGCATCAGATATTTATAACTTAACATAAGTTAACTCTACACCAGAAACACAGATTAAACTATCTTAACTCAACTTTGCACCCTAAATACAGATAATTATTGCCACACTATGGATGGAAAAATTCCCTGCAGGAGGTTTGGGTCCCCAACCTGATCGGGAGGGGGAATCTCTAGTTTGACCGGGTACGGGGGTCAAATCGAGGATTTAAATTGGGTCCCAGATCGGAGATGGGGAGGGGATTCCGGCCTCATCCCAAGATCCCGAACCCGCCCTGTCCCTACCCTCACTCCATCCCAAGATCTCGAACCTGCCTTGTCCCTGCCCTCACTCTATCCCAAGATCTCGAACCCGCCTTGTCCCTGCCCTCACCCCAAATTATTTTAAATATAATATGTAAACTACTAAAACAGTAGCTTCATCAACTGTTTTAGTTATTTTTTCTATTTAATAAATAAATTTAGTTTTTATTAAATTTATAATTAAAAGCATTACAATATTTTTTTAATTATTAATTTAAACAAATATATGTAACAATGATACTAATTTCTTATATAAAATTTACTATTTTAATGTATATACTAAGTTTAGTTAATTTTAAATAATAAAATAAAAAACGAGAATTTTTCCTCACATGATCAAATTCTCGAACGGGATTCATCGACTCCAACCTTGATCTTCCAAAATGGAAAATTGGGTGGGAACGGGGATTAAAAATCCCTATGAGGATGAGGAGGGAAGAGTGCATCTCTATCCCGCCTCGGCCCCGTTGTCATCCCTATACTACACCCTCTAAATACAAATAATTGTCATCAACATAGACAATTGTTATCAATACAGACAATTACAACTTAATTCAACATAACTCTACACGTCAAACTCAACTTGAGCCATGCTCATTTTGACAATATTTTTTATTTTTTATTTGTTGAAGAGAGGCATTCTTAATCTTTTTTCAAATTTTTATTGTCGTTGTTAATAATGTAAATGACGGTTGCTATCCAAAAAAATGTCACTTTTGCAAAAGATATTGAATGTAACACAACGAAGATCAAGACTCCATAGCCTGAAGTCACACAACCAAAGGAAACTAACAAAATGTGTCCATCTTATTCTACATGAAGACACCTTTTTTCTTTTTTTTTGGTTCTTCCAATTTGTTTTTAATGCATTTTGTTTTAGATAAATAGGTGTTGGGTGGGCTGCACCTTTGTGTAGCTCACCTAGTCACTCAATCAAAATTGAAATTTTTTTTTAAAAAAAAAAATTGGATTATTTATTTTCGATATAGGTGCAGTTTAGGTTACATCTAATTATTAATTTTTTTAAGGCAAATATCAATTTTAAACTTTGGAGTTGTATCAATTTAAACTTTAAACTAAGAATTATATCAATTTAAACCTTGAGGAGTTGTATTAATTTTAACTCTGAAGAGTTGTATCAATTTAAACCTCAAATTAATAATTGTATCAATTTAGACCCTGAACTTTCATAATTATATCAATTTAAGTCTTGAACTTTCATAAATATATCAATTGAAACCCTGAACTTTCATAAGTATATCTAAATAAACATAATGGAGGGTTTCAATTGATACAGTTATGAAAATTCAGGGTTTAAATTGATACACTGATAAAATTTCAGGGTCTAAATTGATACAATTATTAGTTTAAGGTTTAAATTGATACAATTCCCAAAATTTAGGTTTTAAATTGATACCATTATAAATTTATGATATAAATTGATACAACACCCAAAATTCAGGAGTATAAATTTATATTTACCTTTATTTTTATTATCATCAGTGTTATTTTTTTTCCCAAGTTTGATTAAATTTTTAGAGTTAGATTTGAAATAATACTTTGTTTTATTTAATGTATTTCTTTGTTTTATGGGTGTTTCTTTATTTTCTATTGTTTTCTTTAGAAATATTTTCTATTGTTTTCTAATTCATGCCTTTTTTATTCATTTTGTTAACCTGTATTTATTTTTTATTTTTTATTTTTTAACCCCATTTTTTTATTATTTTAAAATTTTTATAGTTAAATTTGAAACTAATACTTCTTTTATTAAATTTAATGCATTTTCCAAAGTGAGTCTATCTCAACTGATAGTAGTCGAGAGATTCTACTCCATGTTTGTCAAAACAGAAAATTTTAATGCATTGTTTCAATTTGTGGTTGATTATTTTTAAAATTAATAGGCACTCATCATGCTTTTTTCTTTTTTTTACTTTTTTTCTTTTTTTTTTTTTTTTTTTTTTATCGCCATATATAAATTGAACGCATTTGCTCTATCTGATCCCACCCCCAAATTTAGAGACAAATATATTTCAAGTTTACTGTTAAAACAAAATTTTCTCAATATTATTTTGAGTTTATTTATTTTATATGTTCGTTTGATTAGTTAGTTTTTC
>NC_052359.1:35176704-35370678 GCF_009727055.1 Benincasa hispida
CTCATCATGCTTTTTTCTTTTTTTTACTTTTTTTTTTTTTTTTTTTTTTTTTTTTTTGAAGTTATAAAATAGTAGAGCCAAGTCAATTTGACAAATGTTCAAAACCATTTTTTAAACAAATATATTTCAAGTTTACTGTTAAAACAAAATTTTCTCAATATTATTTTGAGTTTATTTATTTTATATGTTCGTTTGATTAGTTAGTTTTTCCTAGAATAAATGGTTAATCAATTATGATTGTTTCAAATATAAAGTGCAAATTTCTATGATCATAAATTACAACTAAAATGTTCTTATTAATGACTCGAAGATGATTCCATATGATGCTACATTCTACCTTTTTGAATCACATAGTGTCATCGTTTAAATTAGAAGTTATAATTCTTGTATTTGTTTAACACTGCACTGTTCTCATTTTGGGCATAATCATACTAATTTTAGTATTAATAGTAATCTTGTTTAAATGGCATTAGATAGGTGATGATATTAGCAGAGTCCTACAATCATTCAATTTTATATCTTTGAGGAAGTTATCAATCTCGATTTATTTGGGAAAGATGAGTTTATCAATGCTTTGCATTGTCGACATCGGAAAGCTATTACTCAAAGGTAGGGAAGAACCAAACCCTCGTATTGTAGATTATCTACGAGCCTCTAGGTTATATGGATTGCAATGTATAAATTTATTCAATTGGATTGACATTTATCATGACTTCAATTGAGCGATGACAATAGGAGACACGCATTTATGTTGCACAGAAAGTATATAGTTATTTTGCAGGATGTAACCATTCAATTCAGGCTTCTAATTAGTGGAAAAGCGTTGATTGGGTCACTTAACTACAACTGGAAACATGTTTGTTACAATCTATTAGATTTGACCACAAATGACAATGTTCTTAAGGGAGAACGTCTTAACCTATCATGACTAGCCAAACAATTTAACAATTTCGGCCATCTATACCAAGAAATGTTGATAAAGAATAACCTCAACAATGCACAAGATACTTCCACTACATAGTATCAATGACCTTATTTTTCTTTTTAAATATAACAACAGACGAGAATTTGAACTACTAATCTTGTGGATGACATATCTGTAAATCTATCGTCTGATTGACTTAATGTTATATTTTTGTTTTATTGAATTTCCTATCTATTTTAGCATTACCTTATTGTTGATGGTTCTTCTTGATGAAACATACATTTTTTGTAACATAAAAGAGATATCATCATATGACGATTAACTAGAGAAAGATTTTGATGGACTCAATTGCTCAAAGCCAAACACACTTAATATTGGAGTTGATTCTATCAAAAAAAAAAAAAAAAAACAAAACAAAAAGGCACATGTTATGTCACACCCCCTCCAAGACTACTCTTTGAGCCTAGGAAAGTACATGACTGCAGCAGTTATCAACCCATTTGCTGACATTTACTGCCTAATAACTCTATCGAAAATAACTGTGATACCAACATGCAATCTCATATACAGCGGATGCCTCTATGGCTAAAAACATTAAGTGTTAAACATAAAACATTTACAGAGATTACAATACTAGTTTCACAAATCCCGATACCCAAAACTTAGTAACTATATGAACAACTATAACATGTGTACAATATTTACAGTAACCACCTAACAGACGGGTCAATAACTTTATCCTTGAGTGGCAGAGCAGATGTAGAGCTACCTCCTGAGGATTTGACCGCTACCTGGGGGAAAGGAAAACATTTGAAAACGAGTTGAGCTTGCTAGCTAAGTGAGTGACTTAAGAAAGAAAATGAATTCTCATGCAAAAGTCTCAATAAAGAGATTAAACTGAAATATAAATTTCTACAGTAACCTTGTACTGCAATATAAACATTTTCCAAGGATAAATCATATAAAGTTGTTTTCATCATAAAACATTAAATTGTACCTTAGTTGAGAATAACCCTGCTGTGGTTAAATCCCAACGTCAATTGCTAGTCAAGAGAGAACCATTTTGCTTAATCTCTGACTTTAACAACCTACGCGCACATGGCCATAACTAAGTACCATCATACCTTAGGTACTTTTGCTCAAATACCTTCTCAAAATGTCCCTCAGTATCGAGTTGCTCGGATACCTTCTCAAATGTCTTTCGGTATCGAGTTTCAAGTAAAACTAGTCATTTAATGACTTTCTCTTTAAAGCATGTGAAGCATAATGCATAGAAAACATGTCTTTAAAGATACTAATGCATGTTTTGTGTAATTAAACACACATAAATAGTTTTTCAATAAACTTTCATACATAACATGCATATAAAACATAACTCATGGTTTACTTGGAATTTACTTTATAAAACTAGCTAGCATGGGAATAATCTTTCTTTAAAACATGGTTTCTTAAAACATTGTAAACATTTAGTCACTCACAACTTTTAGAACTATTCCTCAAGGGTCGATATACTTCTATCACTGGTGTCAATCATGTGGACATAAAAGCATATATTAGCTACTAGCATAAGTCTCTCTTCTGAGACTCACCCTTCAATAAGCTTTGTGTTTAGCCTTCCTCTTGAAGACTTTCACGACAACGAACCTTGCTGTAGGTTTAGACACTTAGGAACTTCTTTGAGATTTGGCTCATGCAAAGCTTCAAACCGCTCTTCACAAACGCAACACCACTTATGCAACCAACACTTTTCTCTCTAAGTGTTTTTACAGCTGCATACGGTCTTCCTTAAGGCTACTTATGCATCAAGGACACCACTGGAAGCTCTCCTCGGCCTACACAGAAGGTCCACCGCATGGAAAAAGCTCAGCCCTTGGTCTGTCTAAGCATTTCACCTCGAGCTACCAGCTTACTCAACTCAATCAGCTACATGCTTGTTCATGAAATTCCAGATTCATCTTACGAAATTAATAACTCGAATTCTAGAGCTTATCTCAAGAAGTTTCCTTCTATAAACTTGTTAAGAATTGTCTCAGAAATCTTACCTCTTTCAGCTTCATACTTCTCATGATCTGTCTTATAGACTCAATTCTTTAATGATGGCCCGGATTCACTCGAGAACAGAACCTCTGGTCCTTTTTCTCCTTCTCCAGTCTTAATCTGAGGAGAGCTTCTTCCTACGGTTCACCTCTGAAAGTAGACTCTCAGAGCTTTCCAGCAACACCAAGAACTCTAAATTTTCATGGAGGAACTGATCAAACTGATCGTTTGAAGTTTGGCCTTCCCTTTTATACTGCTTTCCACTACTTCTCATTAAAGTATAGTGTGACGCTTCATTTTTCATGAAGTTAAATCCGGTGCTAAGGACATCTGGTGTTTTTAATTAGTGATTAATACCGATCAACACAAGTCTAATCGTTTAGCTCACCGCCCCATCGTTTAGCTCATCGTTTAGTGACCTCACGTTGATGCTTGTCACCCGACGATCTCGCTCTCGCCCAACAAATAGCACACAACCTGTCGCATCGCTCTTACCCATCGTGTAGATCTTGCTGTTGTCCATCGTGTAGTGCTGACGCCAATCGTCTAGCGCCATCACCCAGCATCATCGTCTAGTGCTAATGTCGATCGTGTAGTGTCAGCGCCCCATCTCTTAATGCTATAGTCCATTGCATAGCACTATCGTTTAGCGCGACCCTTTGCATCGTTTAGCATCGCTTCTTGCCGCACGATCGCCTACCGCATCGCCTAGCTCCATGCACTTGCTACACGATTGCCTACCTCATCGTGTAGCTCCGTGCACTTGCTATACGATCACCCAGCACGTGCAACTCCAACGCCCAGTGCCCATGCTGGCATACACTTGTGGCTACTGCATGCTT
Source organism: Benincasa hispida (assembly GCF_009727055.1). NCBI lineage: Eukaryota > Viridiplantae > Streptophyta > Magnoliopsida > Cucurbitales > Cucurbitaceae > Benincasa > Benincasa hispida. The sequence goes on from NC_052359.1 coordinate 35,180,509, forward strand.
TGCTAACCTTTCAAGACTTTGGTTGTCGCATGCTCCCATACATAGATTTTCTCTTGGCCATACCTTGGCTTCCTTCAACGCCCAAATAACCTCTCAAATGAGCAAGGCCAACGCATGGCACAACACTTAACCAATTTTCTAGCCTCCAACGCATGGATTATACTGAGCCAATTTTTCAAGCTTTACCCAAAAGTCAAGTTTTCAAACTCCAACTTCTCTTCTAACTTTTCACCCTTTTCTCTATAATTACACATTAATTCTCACATCAATCTACTCACCACACTGGTCTCAGTAGGGAACATACACAAGTAGAGAAATTAGGGCTCAGGGTTCACACATTGGTGGTATATGTAGTAGCCATCAATTCTTTAATTAAGTCTTTTTTAGTCATACTTTCATATCCTTATGACCTCTCTCATTTGGATGTGAGTCTTCATTCATTCATGTATCTATCCTCTACATGGGTATTACACTCTTGACCACTAATTGAGGGCATATGTCTTAACCATAATAAATTTTGTATCATATATTTTTATTTTTTTTATAAAATCAAAGTTAAAGTCTTTTTTTAACCAACCATCAACAATAACATTAAGCTACTACCATTATTTGGTAGAGATATAAAGTTTCAAACATCATGGTTACAACTCAAAATAAACTTTTGGAAATTACAAAGTCATTTAAATTGAACTCCAGAAAAACCTTGACAAGCAAGCTCTTGAGTTGAAGTATTCCATTCACGCCTTGTAAAGTGAAAGGCGCAAGACTTAAAGATTTGGGTTTACACCGAATGAAATCCAATAACCCACACACCTCCACGAACGGCTCAATCTTCTTGTTGATCATGCCAATAAGAGTCTGGCGATCAAACAAAATCGTGGTAGAGTCACTACCCTCAGTAGATTCGAATTTTAGACCTTTTAAAATTCCAACGGCTTCAACACAGATGGGAGAGAGCTCAAAAAGACAAAAACCATAAGCAGCTGCTTTAACTAAACCCTTATCATCAATAATCATACAACCATACCCTGTCTTGTCATCCCCTTGTCTACATGAGGCATCAACAAAAATAATAGAACAACTCGGCTTTCGAAATGGACTTATATAGGACCGGACTCATTAGTCACCAAATGGGCTAATTAGTTCCTATGAAAGCATGCAAATAATTTGAAATCCATTCACATCGAAAAGCAATTGAAGGCCTAAAATTATCATAAACCACTTTATTTTGATGCCCCTAGATAGCTCAAGCTTCAATGTGAGCCAAAGAACAATCCACCTTAGGAAGCTTGAAAAAATATTCCATCTACCATTTAAGTTTAAACTTCTCCAAATTCAAGTTTCTCCAAGACGGAATAATATATTTCCTAATTGGCTAAGCTCTTCTACATTCAAATAACGAATGTTCGATCGTTTCATCCATACCAAATAAAGTGTTTCATCTTAGCAGAAACAACAGCTCCCCATATAGAGATCGAATCCCGAGCAGAAGCATGTGAACACCTTGCATCTCGAAAATCAATTTTTGAATAAACAAAAACAATATTCTAAAAAAGAACATATGAAGGATAAACATATGAAATAACATGCTTTGGAGAAGGGAAACTAAGAAAGAACCTTTCTTACCTTTAAAGATTCCCGAGCTCTACAAAAAATTCTCAATCTTGGCACAAACTTCTTCTATCGAACTTGAATACGACCACGAGAATAACCTAGTTATTCTCAAGGATTCCAATAAAAGGATAGGTGGTTCCAACTAATTGGAAGAGAAAGAGGTAGAGAGATTTTTCTGAGTAAAGAGAGGATTTGTGTTTTGGTGGCTAGGGTAATCTCACCCAAAATCAAGTCATGCCCTAAAAAGGCCATAAGGAAGTACTCGGTTGTAAGTTCTAAAATTAGTAGTTTGTAATGTTAAACATTTTCTATTATCAATAAAGATGTTATTGACATTTATTCAATAAAACTGTCGTTGAATATGTAAATTGCACTTGTAAAGACTAAATCCAATAAACTAAGATCCATTCCTATTACATGAATACTTGGACTTTATGTGTAGATATAAAGATGGATCAAGTTTGAGTAAATAGCCAAAACGGTCTATAGTATATTATGACTATGAGATTTGACAAATGAATGTCAAGATTGCTTTTCTGAATGGCAATCTTAAGGAGACCATTTACATGGTGCAACCCGAGGGATTCATAACCCAAGGTCAAGAGCAAAAAGTTTGTAAGCTTAATCAGTCCATTTATGGACTAAAACAGGAATCTCGATCTTGAAATATATGGTTTGATACTGCGATCAAATCGTATGGCTTTGATCAAAATGTGATGAGCCTTGTGTCTACAAGAAGATCATCAAGAGTTTAGTAGTTTTCTAGTGTTGTATGAAAATGATATCCTACTCCCTTGTGTCTACAAGAAGATCATCAACAGTTCAGTAGTTTTCTAGTGTTGTATGAAAATGATATCCTACTCATTGGGAATGATGTAGGCTTATTGACTATAGTTAAGAATTGGCTATCAACTCAATTCCAAATGAAAGATTTGAAAGAGACTCAGTTTGTTATTGGTATTCAGATCTTTCGAGATCGAAAGAACAAAATGCAAGCATTGTCTCAGACATCGTATATTGACAAGATGCTTGTCAAGTATTCGATACAGAACTCCAAGAGGATTCTTTTGCCTTTCAGACACGGAGTTACTTTGTCTAAGGATCAATGTCCTAAGACACCTTAAGAGGTTGAGGATATGAGACCGGTCTCCTATACATCTGTCGTTGGCAGTTTGATGTATGCGATGCTATGTACTAAACCTGACATCTGCTATGCAGTGAGGATAGTCAGTAGATTTCAGTCTAATCCATGATTACATCACTGGACAGCCGTTAAAAACATCCTCAAGTATCTACGGAGCAAGAGGGACTACATGCTTGTGTATGGTTCTAAGGATTTGATCCTTAATGGATACACGGACTCTAATTTTAAGACTGATAGCGATTCTCAGAAATCCATTTCAGGATCAGTGTTCACTCTTAACGAAGGGGACAGTAGTATGGCAAAGCACCAAGCAGGAGTGCATCGTGGACTCCACCATGAAGGCTGAGTATGTAGCGGCTTGTGAAACTGCTAAGGAGGCTGTTTGGCTCAGGAAATTCTTGACTAATCTGGAAGTTGTTTCAGACATGTCAAAACCCATCATACTTTATTGCGATAATAGTGGTGTTGTGGCTAATTCCTATGAGCCTAGAAGTCATAAGCGCGGAAAGCACATAGAGCGAAAGTATCATCTCATCCGATAGATTGTGCATCGAGGGGATATGATTGTCACAAAGATAGTTTCGAAGCACAACATAATTGATCTGTTTACAAAGGCCCTCATGGCTATAGTGTTTATGGGTCACTTGTAGAGTATGGGTCTATGGGACCGACCACGACTGGACTAGAGCAAGTGGGAGATCTTGTACTGGGCGTGTTATGCCCTATTTTATTGTTTTGTATACTTGTATTTTTATTATCTTTTATACCCCCACTAGCTTTAAGACAAGTGGGAGATTATTGAGGTTGATGCCCTAAATTTCGTAGGGTCTTATAGTTTGTAAACCTTGTATGAACAAACTTTTATATGATTAATAATATATGATATTTTATTCACTTTGTCTATGAAATATGTGATATTTTAGTTGCATTAACTACAACCAATAAACTAACATCCAAGGTTACCGTTGTAACTTAAACATGTATGTGGAGACATACAGGTAGATCAGGTTTAAGTGATAACCTAAATAGTCTGTAGTATATGGATAAGGTTGGGTATCTTATCCTGATGACACTACGAGTATGGCCTGCTTTGTAGGTGTGACGATCGGAGCTTTCACCAGAGATAGAGCTTAAGAGAGATATCTCCACCATTCATCCATGGCACCACCGGCAGCCTTGACGCAGAGTCCTTCATTTCTCTTCTAACCTCTGTATTATATTACATTTTAGCTTAAGATATTAAGACATTTTGTAATCAATGCATCTCTTGATTTCTTCAATGTCATCTTCTTCATCATCTTTATCTCTATCATTTTTTAACTTCAGCGTTTATTTATCAAAGGCGATTGCGTACTTAATCGTGTAGCCTAGAGATAGGATGCATGTAGCAACCCACCGAGAGGTGTGCATTGTGCGAGTATAGTGAGTTAATCCTCTTTGCTTGGTGAAAGGCTGTAGCAACACTTGTCTATGGGTTGTTGCAATGTTTGTCTATAAGTTAAATAGTCGCGTCTAACTGCCTGAGAAGGTAAGAGATGGAATGCACTAAAGCAATGTATGCATTGCTCTTAGAGATAGGCACAATCTTATGTTCGACGCAACCATGCATTATAGAGATATGGTCATGCGGCTGACCACCGAGAGGTGTGCGATGCGTTAGTGTAGCGAGCTGGGATTACACGAGCAATTTAAGATAATAAACATTACTATGCGTTAATGGTTATTGTGCATCTCCCTATTCTCATCACGAGTCTTCTATTGCTCAGTCTGTTTAGATAGGAGTAGGAGTAGTATGTAAATCCATTAAACTTCTTCTTTTTATTTTTATTCATCGCCTCAAACGCATTGCTTCACAAACGTTATTGTGACAAGTTCCTGTGTTCGACCTCGGATTATCCGAGAAACTTGCATTCGCGTTATACTTTGCGTGAGCGTAAGAAAACTTGTGATAGGAACATGTGGTCATTGCATACTAGATTAACGCATTTTCATTCTGACGCATGACCTCAAACGCATGGGCATAAACGCATAGCTTAAGCCATGTCTAACGCATGATTGCATGTACATCCCCATCCGTTCCTAATTTCCCTCCAACAATTGACTTACTGATTATGGTTATATCGAGTGGACAAAAATATATCTACAGTGAGGGAAGTGCAACTACTAGACTTTAGTGGACTGACCCAGTAATTAACGAATGTTGATTAATTCGGTTTAAAGAGTTTAGTCAATTAATCTCGAATCGTTGGAGCCCATGATCTGTAGGTTCATTAGGTCACTACTAGCTCATAAACGGACGAAACCTATAATAGAGTGATGAGAGAATTTGAAACATTCAAATTTCAATTGCGGGAATTGTTAATTATATGCGATATAATTAGACGTCTAATTATCAAATTATACGTAATTTGAGAGTTGGAAAATATTTAAATAAGTTTAAATATTAATTACATGAATATGGATTCATGTTTGGAATAGGTGTTGGATTAATTTAATATTTGATATTAAATTAATTAATTAATTAAATTGTTTGATTAATTATTTAGAATTAATTTTGTTTAAATTAATTATTTAGAATTAATTTTGTTTAAAATTGATTAAATATTAATTTATTTTTAGATATTAATTGTTGAATTAATATTTTAAAATTAAATTTCATTTTACTTATTTCAAATTAAATTTTGTTTTTAAAGTAAAAAACAATTTTAAAAGTGAAATTCCACAAATGGGTTTTTCCAACCATTAACCTTATTCCATTCATTTTATGGAGTCTTGGTGTCAATTTCTTATGAAATTGAAGTGCATGTTAGTATTGTAACAAAGAAAAAAAAAAAAATTGCTGAGAAAATCTGATTGATGCAATTTTTTTTTTAGAGAATTTTTCTCTCCAGACCATCATGCACTAAGATTAAAAAAAAAAAAAAAAAAAAAACCAGTATTCTCCCCAAAATTCCCTTCATTTTCTTCTCATTCTGGATCTCACAATCCAATCTAAGGTCCTAGGAGGATAGTAGGGAAGATCAAATGGTTGTCTATAACCTATTAGGGAATAGATCAAGTCGGATTTTGAAGAAATTGAAGAGTTCTTTAAAGGTATGTATCTAAAACTCTATTTCTTTAATATGAACATGCTTACTTGATTGCTAGAATTAATGGAAATTAGAGTGCTTAAGATTCAAACTGCTTCCGCTCGTCGATTGTCAACACCAACACCTAGGTCATCCAATTAAAATAGGAACCAATCTAGTTAACGGCGTTACATCTAGTGGTTACTATTTCGCGGTCTAGTCTTATGCAAACTCATTGCATAGGATATCCCCACTCGCATGTCACCTACACGAACATGTTAGATCATTGTGTTTGTATCAAATACAAAGTGGGTCGTATCCATAGTGTCACAAGGATAAAGTACCCAGCCTTATCTCTATACTATAGTTCCTTTAGGCTATTTCTTGAACATCGATCCCTATATGTCTCTGTTGAGGTTGATGCCCTAAATCTTGTAGGGTCCCATAGTGTAATTGTATTATACAAACATTTTTGTAATAAAATATGTGATGGTTTATTTCATAATTAGTTGCATTAACCACAAACCACGAAATGTTAAGACCAAACCACGTGAGTAGGGATATTTTATATAAAGGAGCTTGAATAAGACCGGACAACAAAATGTTAAGTCTCATTATATAACGTTGTCATAATAGAGACTTACATTTCAACAGGATGACCATAGGTAACATGACCTAAATCTTGAATGAGGTGTGAACTCCTATCTATGAAAGAGGTCCTTTGATTTGTATGGGTGAGAGTGGCTAGTTCGCCGACTCAACAAGCCTACCATTTTGGGGATTCGTCTAATTGGGGAGCTGGGAACACAACTACACAAGAAGGAATTCACTTCTTCCCCAATGTCGAGGCAAGTAGATAAATTGCTCTCTTAAAGGTTGATTCTGAAGTTTAAACAATATGGTGCCACACTTTCTCCTGGCCCGAAAGGGTTTGATCATAGTTGGACTATGATTTATTGTTCATTAGAGGGATCAGTGGTATTTAAGGAGTTAGATGTAACTACAAGAGCAAAACGATAATTTTGGCCTAGCTGTACTTACAAGTAATTTGTGAAGAAGCATTGTACTGTTGATTGGTTATATCCAATGGACACATAAATATATCTGTAGTGCGAAGAGTGCAGCTGTTGGTCTTTAGTGAAGTGTCCAATAGTTAATGGATGGTGAATAATTTAACTAAAGAGTTTAATTAATTATTCATGTATCGTTGGAGCTTCAAGCTAAAGGTCTATGAGGTCCACTTGGTAGCTTAATGGGAATTAATGAGAATCAGTTTTTGGATTAATTTGAATTGTTCAAATTAATTGAGGGAATTAATTATATGTGATATAATTAATTCATTTAAATTATATATGATATAATTATTATAATGTATTTGATACATTATATTAATTATTTAGGAGAGGAAATAAATATTTGAATATGATTCAAATCTTAATTATATGAATTGGATTCATGTAGTTGAATTTAATGTAAATGTGATTTATATTAAAAGCCATTTGTGAGAAATAATTGAAACTATAGGTTATATTGTATTTGATGCAATATAAAAACAATAGGTTATATGTTATATATATGATATAATATATAATTATGTATATATGTATAATAAATCTGTTATTATATATATAAGATTTTGATTTATTAAATTCAATTTAATTTTAATTTTAAATTAAATTAAAGGGAGGGAAATAACTTCCCTCCCCTTAATTCTCTCTACATCATGTACATGGGAGGTTGAGGGTTTCCTGACTGTCTTCATCTTCTTCCTACAAAAATAGAGAGAAGGTAGAAGACATAGAATAGTTATGTGAAAAACAAAATTCCTATCCTCCTTCATCTCTTCCTCTCAATTCTTTCTTCCCCCACCAAAATAGTTCTTTAACCAACTGTTTTCACTTGAACTAGAGTCATTACTTTTTTCAAAAAAAAAAAAAAAACATGATAACCGTTTTTTATTGTATAGTGACCCCATTTGTCAAACTACCAAATGCATCAATCCTCCCCCTCAAGATTGCACAACGGAATATTCAAGATAGCATCACAATCCACAAGGTAAAATAGACTTTTAACCTTATCCACATCCCAAGAGCTGCTTGTAGTTAATAACACTAACACCCTCTCATCAGATCCCAAAAGTTTGGGGTCACAATTCTGAAAGATACTAGTCTAGGAGGTCAGGGATCAAGGAAAATTCTCTTGATCCATCCTAAATCAATCTCCTTGCAAATCCCAAGCTTTAATAAGTCCATACCCCAAATAAAACCCTTCCAGAAACAAGAGCTATTTTTTTGTCATCGTTGCCTGCAAAACCTCAGTATTTGAAAAGTAGCGCCACTTCAGAACCAAAGCAATGAGGAAATTTGGATTACATAAAACCCACCATGCCAATTTGGCAAGTAATGCCCGATTAAAAGTGATCAAATCTCGAAAATTTAACCACCTCTCTCCCGAGGTTGACAGAGAAACTCTTAGGAAGTCCAATGGATCTTTCTAGAATCTAGATTGGACCCCACCAAAATCTAACCATCATTCTCGTGAGATCCTTACAAAAACCAGCAGGGAGGCGGAAGCAGCCCATAGCAAAAGACAGAATAGCTTGAACCATACTTATAATTTTTATATAGACCAATGCATTTTTAACATTTTCACTTTTATAAAACACTCTTAATATTTTATTCAAGTTTCAAAGGCCAAAAGGGGAAAAAAAAAATAAGGCTAAATACATATTTAAGCTCATTATGTTAATACATTTTTCAAGTTACTCTCTAGGTTTTATTTTAAGATTACAATTATACTCTTTTTTGTCATAAAATGTCAAAATTAGTTGATCATAAACTCACAATACATATCAAAAGCTTAGAAGATGAATTAGGCTACTTACAAAAGAAAAGATTATAATTTCGTCTTCATAGCTTTATGAAGCTAGTTAGGAAAAAAGAGAAAAAGAAAAGAAAAACTAGACTTTTTTTTTAAGATTTTTCATCTAAATTTTTGTCAACTTGCTAAATATCATGTCATGTGAGCTATCACGTGCGGGCCAATTTTAATGTTTATCAATGAGAGGGATATGATTGAAAAAGATTTGCAAGATAAAAGATTAAGTAAAAAAAATAATAATAATTATGGGCTAATTGGAGAAATATTTGCTTTAAAAGAAAAAAGGAGAAATATTTGTATATAATTACTCAATGATATATTTAGCAAAAATTAAATAAGTGACGAAATGGATTGTTCCAAGGAGATGCTATGTGAGTTTGATTTTGATGCCACTTTGATCCATCCAAATGGACCGTCGGTTCATTACTTTACAAAAGAAAACGACAGAGGTTCGGTGCGTTTCATGAACAGCCGGCATTAAATTAATTAGAACAAAAATATGTCATATTTGATGGGACAATTATATTACTGTCACATAATACGACGAGACCGTCAATAAAGCATTTAGTTCGGTAGGTACCACCAACGGATCTATCACCGAAAAGTAATTCAAATTTCAAGTGTATCCAGAATCAATATGCATAAGATTTTGATGCATTAAAAAATGGAATAGTACTCATCTCTCTATGCTAATTTTTTATTAATCTCTCTTATTTTTCTCTAGTTTTCTCCATTTTTATAGCCTTTTTTTCAGAAAAAAAAATTGAAATTAGGGTGCTTCGTTAATCAAAATACAAATATTTCATAAATAATCCTGACAACCACAAACACAACAAATAATCCTGACAATCACAAACACAACAAATAAAGTACTAACAGTTGAATATTAGATAACAAATAAAGTTTGATAATCCAATTCGGTGATATACTACCTACGTTTGGGGCTTGGGGGACAATGTGCTTGGAAAAAATAAATTCACTAATATAAAAAGTCAAACATTTATGATGGTATACTTGTCTGTAAAATCATGAAAATTATAATGACACACGTAGAGTTTAACTTATGTTGATCACTTAGGCTACCTCTAGTTGTGAGATTTCCTCTTAGTAGAACTTAGACACCTCCTAAGTTTGTCAATATTAGTGATGAGTCATTTAGACTCCCCCTAATCTCTCACTCCCCCAATCTTTCTTTAAGGTGGTTCTCTTTTTTTAAGGTGGTTCTCTTTTTTTAAGGATGAATCCTATCAAACCTCGTGGAAACTCTCGTTCTTGAAGCTTGCTGATTGGGAGGATGAGATTTCGACCCAAGGAGAGCCGAATTTCGTGGGTGGAACATGGATGATTGAATGAGAAGGCTTCCTATACTTTTATGAGCCCAAATCGATTGTGGAATATGTCGAAATAGATGTAGTAGAGGACTATCAGGGGATTTCTGCGTTGAATAATAGGTCCAAATTTTAGGATTTTGATGCAGTTGCATTAATTCAAATGATGTAGGGGCATTAACGCAATTTCTTCAAATCAGTCAACTACAAAAGTTCACAAAGTCAACCAAAAATCAGTAAAAATCAACTCTTTAAACCAAAAGGACCTTTATACGACCGCTTTATTCATTTAAGACCATTTATGGGTAACACACATGTAAATGCCTATTTTTACTAAGAAAAAACTTATAAATATCATCCTAAATCATGCATTTCATGACATGTATCACTCACCAATATATCAATCTCTTCAACTACATTTTTCACCTCAATAAAGTTCGGCAAGTAACCATTTATCAGGTTCACCACCTCCTTGACATCATATTCGATCATAATAAAGGGTGAAGAGGAATATCGAGAGAAATGAGATTATTGAGACCCTCAATGACAGCTTAGGCTTCCAATAACTTGATAGGCCACTCTTGAGAAAACGCACCAAACCCGACAAAGATGGGAGACCCAAAGGAGTCACGAACCACCCACCTCATCCCTCCACAATGCTTCACAGAGTTCCAAGAAGCATCGATATTCATCTTCCATTCGTTTGATCGGGAGGGGGCATCACGAGACTTGATTCACTGGACTCTCGACCTGAATAGCCTGCAAATTACTAGATCCCACATGGGGCAAGTCATCAAGGAACATGTTTTACTTACTTTGGATTAATAATGAAAATATCGTTATCGATGTAAATATTGGTAACTTAAATTTACAGATATATTGACGAATATTTAAATATCGATGGATATTCCGAGAAAAGTCACGGATATCACGAAAATTATAAAAATATTATGAGTTTTTTGGTGAAAATTTAGAATAAACTTATTTAAGTAGTAAACTATGACTTAAAGCATATCAATCAATAATTAAAAGTATTGGTAATGAAATAATAGATAATAATGAATATCGAAAAATGATTTTAAATTAAATATTTAGTTCAAGAATTTACTATCAAATGAATTATTGGTGTAATTTACAATTAAGCATGATCAATTTGGTTCAAGAATAAAATCAGTCTAATTTATATTCAATATTTTCCTAAAAAGTGTGTATTTTGAATATATTCTAAAATGTAAAATAAGATTTCAATACAAAAAAAGTTGAAAAACTAAAGAAAGAAAAAAACAGACAAGAGGTATTTGAAAAAAAATGGGTAAAGAGATGATTGTGATTATGGACTAGAGAGAGAGAAAAAATAACAAAATATAAATTATATAATACATAACAATGAAAATATATAGTGAGAGAATTAAAAAATAAATAAAGCGAGAGAGATGATGGTGCTGATTGACAAAGGGAGAAAAAACAAAAAGGATAAATTACAATAATTAATAAAAAGAAATTGTATTGACAATTAAAAACAAATCACAATAATTGCAACAAGGAAAATGGAAAAAAGAAAACTAAAAATTCTTTTATGTTGGTTTCAATCTCACGCGCCGGGACATATTAATGTGCCTGTCAACCAGCCAAGCTACCTTGACAATTTGATAATTATGTAGACTAATCAAAGTCAAAATATTGCCGATTTTTGCGGTATCGGCGATATTACCCATATATCGCCGATTTTTTTGTCGATTTACCATAAAAACGATGTTAATCTCGATTTCTCAATCGGTATCTCAATTTTGATAATATTTCGACGATATTTCGCAATTTTTTCGCAATTTTTTCATCCTTACTTTGGATTTGTTCCAACGAGGCTATAGTCCCATTGATATTGATAGTGTTCTAATAACTCTACAGATATCACATAATAATAATAACCTTGCAGTAATTCGTCTCTCCAAGTTTTCCACCATCCATCTCAAGAATTCAGATGGAGACCAATCATCCTTGCAAATAAAAAAAATTATCCATGTTAGGGAGGTAGAGAAACCAGATTCTCTTGTTAAACTTACAAATCTATAGAGCATGGAAAGTAAACTCCAAAGCTTTCCTACAAAACAAACACAATGGGTTTACATTGATCCTTTTTTTAATGATACTAATTTTGGTCGGAACTATGTCTTGGATAACTCTCCAAGCACGGTGTTTTGCTTTGGGAAAAACCTTTGCTTTCCAAAATGACTTCCACACAGAAACATGAGAGATTTTCAGAGAAGAGAAAGCCTGGTGGTAGGCACTTTTAATAGAGAAATGTCATTTAGGATCATGATTCCAAATGACCTCATTCCCCATAACAAGTTATATACCAATTTTCCAGACATCTGATTATTGCAAAGCAAAGGAATACTAATTCCCATCCTGTTGAGCCACGGATCATGATCAATCCAGATGTGGCACCCGTCCCTACCTTCCATCTGTAACCTTTTGAGAAAAGTTCTCTTCCCCAGATAATGCTCCTCCAAGTGAACGAGGGATTATTTCTGATGGGACATTGAGGAAGTCCCCATCTTTAAAGTAACACTCTCTGAGAATTATAAACAAGAGGCTAACCAAGCTTTTTAATGTGCGCCAACTTAGTTTGGCAGACATGCCTTGATTAAAAAAAAAAAAAATTAATTATGGTACTTTCAGAATTGTTCTACATGTATGTAGAAGACAATTATTGAAAAAAAAAAAAATAGAGTTCAATCTATGAATTTTGGAAATGTACACTATATCTTTTCTTGAATAAAATTTATTAATATCATAACAATTTTGATAAAATTCAATTTTAAATTAATAAGAAGAACTAATTTTAATATTAATTTAGAATATATAGAATAAGTTTCAACATTCGAAAAATACGTAACCTAAAATGAAATAGAATCTAAAAATGCATGCACCACCACCAAAATTACATTTTAACTCAAAAATAAATAAATAAAGCAAAATCCAATACAAAATTTGAAATTAAATCCATATTACAAAGGATATATAAAAAAAGATGTTGTGTGGTTCAGCCAACGTATAGGACGAGATGCTATTGTAGATATATGCATGCCTTAATTTATTCGATTATACTATAAGTTGTCCAACCAAATCTAAAAATGTAATTTAAAGTTGACTAAAATCTTTTACAACCGACCTTTTTTTTATAATGCCTCACAAGTCATTTTGTCGTATTTAAATTTATGCACACACATATATAATATGGATGCAACAAAAAAATTAAAAAACCCAAAAACTAAATTAATTCAAATTGATCCAATAGTTCGATTTGATTTGGTTTTTAGGTATAAAATTAAATTCATACTTAGAGAAAACCAAACAAAACCGAAGATATATATATATATATATTCTTAAAAGTAAACTCTAACATTAACTATTTTTTAGTATTTTAATTATTATGGTGCATATATATTTATTGTTATGAAAAATGGACCAATAATTATGATGCTTATATGTTTTTTATTTTAAAAGGTGCTTTGAAAAAAAAAAAACAAAAATGTCAAATTTCAACCTATACAAAAAGAAATAGACCACTTTCCAATTTAAAATTAGCAAAAAGAATCCATTCAAAACAAAAGTAGAAATAAAATAAAAATTTGGAAGAAGAAAGGAGAATACCAAAAATCAATGACCAATCCGATAGTAAACCGAATCAAATAAAAATCAATCTATTGTTTTTGTTCTTTATTAGACATTATTGATTTGGATTTTTTTAAAACATTAGTTTGGTTTGGTTCTTGATTAATAGCTTCAAAATCAAACCAACTATCATCCCAACACAACAAACACATAAAAAGGAATGTTTTCAATGGTGGCGATTCTAGATTCCCCTTTAGAGCATACACATTTCCCCCATTTTATTACACTTGAAAAACTTCCCCAAACTTCCATTACTTCAATGGCCAATTCCCAAGCCCTTCTCTCACCATTCTCTCTCCCCCAACTCCCCTCTTCTCCAATTCACTCACCATCTACAAACCACTTCCAAATCCACTGCTCCTTTGGCAAATTTGGCAACTTTCTTGACCTTAAACCCGAGTCCAAACCCGAGCCCCTCAAGCTTGATCTCCCCTTGTTTCATCCCTATTCCGATCGTTCCCGCTTCGACGTGGTGGTCATCGGCGCTGGCCCCGCTGGCCTCCGCCTCGCCGAGCAGCTCGGTGGCTTCGGAATCAAGGTATGTTGCATGGATCCTTCCCCGCTTTCTCCTTGGCCAAATAACTACGGCGTTTGGGTGGATGAGTTTGAAGCTTTGGGGTTCCAAGATTGCTTCCACAAGACTTGGCCCATGGCTACGGTGTATTTAAGTGATCGGAAAGTCAAGTATTTGGACCGCCCCTACGCTCAGGTGCTCATACCACTTAACCCCAATCATCTTCTTTGTTCTTAAACCAATCACCCATTCACGATTGTAGGTTTTCGATTGTACCTCTGCTTTTTTAGTATTATTTTTTTAAAAAAAAATTTTAAGTCGGAAAATATTTTTTGTGCTTGTCATTAAGAATAATTATTTTAAATGATAAAATTGTTTAAAACATTTTGAAGTATAGCAAAATATTACTGTATAGTGATAGACTGTGATAGACATCTACCAATGACACTAACAGATGTTTATCATCACGATCTATCACTTATAGATAGTGAAATTATTTTATATTTGTAAATAAGTTACTCATTTTTCTTTATTTGAAAATAGTCTTTGATGAAAGTAATAATTTGGTCCCTAATTTTTAATGCTAACAATTTATTCTTTATAATTATAAATTTGTAACAATTTGTAAATAACGATTTAGTCCATATACTTTACAATTTGTAAAGATTCCGTCCCTATCATGAAAAATATTATTATGATTTAATGAAATTTTTTGTATGTGTAGATTGGTAAACTAATTAGGAATCGAATCTATTTGTAAACTATAAAGCTAAGTTTTCACATAATAAAACTTGACACTTAGTTTTGATGAAAATTTTCACAACATGGACTAAATTATTACAAATTATAAAGTATAGAAACTACATCATTACTTATTAAAGTTTGGGGACTCAATTGTTACAAATTAAAAAATACAATGACTAAATCATTAAAAACTAAAATTTATAAACTAAATTGTTACTTTTATGAAAGTTTATAGACCAAAATTGTTTTTTATCCTTCTTAATGGATTTTGCCGTTAAACTTATCGCCAAAAAAGTTATAGTATATTTCTGTTTTGCTTTAACATAAAAATAAAAAATAAAAAAATATATGAAGATTAGAATGGACAAAAAAAGAAAAAAAATCATGAAGGAAAGAATTAGATGCGTGAATGAAAACGACAATAGTCATAGCTAAATAAGTGCCATATTACTATGTTTTTTTTTTTTAATCTTTTTCATGTATATGTCTAGATGTATACTTTTTGTCTATAACATTAATAGCAAAAGTTACAAGATTGTTGTGAAATAAATTGGAATATGAAAAATGAAAGTTTTAAAAGTTAATAATTAAAACTATGGGTATATTTGATAATTCAGCCTTCTATATAAACTTTTTGTTCCAATGTTTTCAATAAAGGTGAGCAGGAAGAAACTTAAGATGAAATTAATGGAGGAATGTGTAAGAAAAGGGGTAAAGTTCCACAAGGCCAAAGTCTGGGAAATTAAGCACCAAGAATTCGAATCTTCAGTATCTTGCAACGACGGAACTGAAATAAAAGCAAATTTAGTGATCGACGCAAGTGGGTTCGCAAGCAAATTCACAGAGTACTCAAAATCAAAGCCAAGAAACTGTGGCTTTCAAATAGCCCATGGAATTTTAGCAGAAGTCGAACGCCACCCATTCGATCTAAACAAAATGGTTCTAATGGATTGGAGAGACACCCATTTGGGGAACGAGCCATACTTGAGACAAGACAACAAAAAATCCCCAACATTCCTTTACGCAATGCCATTTGATTCCAATCTAATCTTTATGGAAGAGACTTCCCTTGTCGGTCGCCCGGCGCTTCCGTACACGGAGGTGAAGAGGCGGATGGCAGCCAGGCTGCGGCACTTGGGGATAAAGGTGAAGAGAATTTTAGAAGAGGAGAAGTGTGTGATTCCGATGGGGGGGCCTCTACCGGAGATGCCTCAGGCAGCGGTGGCGGCAGGCGGGGTGGCGGGGATGGTGAATCCAGCGACTGGGTATGCGGTGGTTGGAGGAATGGCGGCAGCACCGAGGGTTGCGAGAATGGCCGCCGAGGGGCTCGGTGGCGGCGGGAGGATGATCAGAGGGAGGGCATTGCAGGGTAGGGTGTGGGAAGGGGTGTGGCCAATGGAGAAGAGAAGTGTGAGGGAGTTTTATTGCTTTGGGATGGAAACTTTGGTGAGGCTTGATTTGGATGGGATGAGGAGGTTTTTTGATGCATTTTTTGATTTGGAACCATTTTATTGGGAGGGGTTTTTGTCTTCTAGGTTGTCTCTTTGGGAGTTGGTTATGTTGAGCTTATCACTCTATGGACATGCCTCTCTTATGTCTAAGGTTGATATTCTTACTAAGTGTCCTCTTCCTCTGTTTAAAATGATGGCTAATATTACTCTTCAAGCTTTGGGATGAATCAAGAGGGTGCATTTTCTTTGGGGTACATAGTTGGCTATAATACTTATTATTATTATAATTTGTGGTTATAATAGTTGATGTTAGATGTTGACTATTCTAGTCCGAGTTTAGGGTTTATATGTTTTGGTTTCCGATTTGTTTAACATGAAGTTCTTTATGGATTTATTATTTAGGTTTTTTTTTTAAAAAAAAAAACTTTTTTCCTAGTGTATTGTATTATACAATTATGTATTAGTACCTTAAGTATCATATCTTGTAAACAAAGAGAAGATACATTCCACCATTTTTTTAAATATTTTAGATTGATACTTTTGGAGAGAATATTCTTTCACTCTCTTAAGACACATTTACTCACTTTTTACTCAAAGTTTCTCTCTAACTTTCTTGCTTTTATTTCTTCCTCTCTTTGCTTACTTGGCTTACAAATGGAGCTAGACCTCTGGAATTTATAGGCATGAGATCTTTGGAGCCTAAGCAAAAAGGATCTCTCTAGATTATTCTTGGATTCTAAATATCTTGATATTTCTTGGTTTATTCTTATCTAAAGGAATTATCGAATTCTTTAAACCTAAGGTTGTTCTAGAATATTTCTAATTTTTTTTTTCTTTTGAGATGTTTATTCATACTACAACATAGTTCTAGAAAAATCTATTTTACATTTTTATGTCATATGGTAGATACTTCAAGAATCTTCTAGACTAGTTAGTGTTGTTATATATTTTAACACTCCCTCTCAACACTAACTATTATGGGTCATTCAATCATCTCGAGCTGTTGTCGAAACTTTGCATGTTTATTTGTTGTAGCCCTTTTGTGAATATATCTGCAATTTGATCTTCTATCTTTATTGGCTTCATCTCAATTTCCTATTGAAGTACCTTTTCTCTAATGAAGTGGTACTGTACCTCCACATGCTTAGTCTTTACATGGAATATTGGATTCTCAGCTAAGCGAACTGCATATTGGTTGTCGCAGTATAAAGTCACTGCATGATTAACTTCTTGGTGGAAATCCTTCATTAGTTGCTTTATCCACATATTCTCTTGTACTGCCATGGTCGCTGCTCTATACTCTACTTCTGTGATAGATAATGCAACTACTGCTTACCTCTTGCTACACCAAGAAATTGCTCCACAACCAACTTTGAACGAGTAACTAGTAGTTGATCGTCGTGTATCATGATCTCTTGCATAATCAACATAACAAAATCCTTCGAACTTATAGTCCTTCCCTTTCTTATAAAAAAATGTCATATTCACTTGTTCCTCTTAGATATCTTAGAATTCTTCGAACTGTTTCAAGATGAGTCTTCTTCGGATTCTACATGTAACAACTTACAACTCCGACTATGAGATACCAGTTCTTGTTAAGGTAAGGTAGATTAAACTACCTACCAACTGACTATACATCATTGAGTCTGCAAGATCGTTGTCTTCATGTATGCAAAACTTTTTGTTAACCTCCATCAGTCTAAATATTAGCTTGCAATCACTCATACCATACTTCTGTAGCATATCCTTTACATACTTCTATTATTCGAGGAACAATCCTTTTTCTAAGTGTTCCACGCTAGTCCAAAGAAATTCTTTACTTCTCCAAGCTCTTTCATTTCAAATCGGACTAGTATTTTGACCTTTGAGCCTTGAGCTTTAACAAATAAGCTAGAATCTGCTAGAGCTACTACAAAGCCACTTTCATCTAGAAACTCTGCAATTTTCCCATACTAGGCTCTTAGTGCTTGCTTGCAACCATATAAAGCTTTTCTCAACTTGCAGACATAGTCATGATGAGTTTCATCCTCAAATCCTTTTGGTTGCTCGATATATATTTCTCGATCTAGCTCTCCATTTAAGAAAGTGTTCTTAACATCCATCTGCCACAGCTTCCATCCCTTATTAGCAATAAGTGTTAATAAGACTCAAACAGTGGTGAGATTTGCTATAAGACTGAACGTCTCATCATAGTCCAAGCCATATTATTGAAAACCCCCGAGCCACAAGTCGAGCTTTGTATCTCTCTACCACCCATATGCTCGAGTTTCAAGTCACCATGTAGTGCATATCGTTGGTTGAAGATTGCTTGACAGGACCAAATACATGAGAATGCACCAACTCCAATGGTTGTTTTGCTCTAAATTTGGACTCCTTGAATGGCATTTAATGTCCCTTTCCATAATGGCAACCAGCTTAGAGCATGTCTTCTTTGATATCAAGTTTAGGCAGCCCCTTAAGCATAGACTTGTTTATCATTGTCTTCAATTTGTTGTAGCTAACATGATCAAGTCTTACATGCCACAAATCTGTTGTTTCATTCTTTTGTGTCTTATTCATGTAGGCGGTCTCTGCTAACATAACGTAGATGGAGTCCATTCTTCGCCCTTCCATTAATGGCATACCATTGACTTTAGATTATGATACACCTTGACATCGTCAGGTCCAAACACGATGAAGTTGCCTGCTAATGTCAATTGAGATACTGATACCAAATTTTTCTTCATTCAGCACATAAATAAGTTCTCCAGTTCCACTTGATTGGAATCAGAGTGATGTATTATCATAGTTTTGCCTACGTGGGCTATTGGAAACTTCAAGTTATTTGCAGTTACAACAATTTGGCTTCCTTTGTACTCAGATGTGTTTTGCAGCTTCCTCTTATCTCCTATCATGTGGTTAAAGCAACCTAAATCGACAATCCAATCATTTTCATAATTAACCTCTTCTGCATGGACAGCCAACACTTCATTCTCCACCACATTGGATGCGAACTGGGGATTGGGATTTGTTGTTGCAAAGCATGCCTCTACATCCCATTCTTCTTCACTGATGCTCTCAGCTTGGGAGGTGACTAAGTTGCTTTCTGCTGCCTTTTTCTTCGATAGTCACTGACATAGTTGCATATCTTTCTACAGTTATAACATTCACCCCTTTTTTTCTATGCTTGTGATTTTGATTAGTTTTACTAGCTCACCCTATTTTAGAGTGTTTGGGAGTTTCTTCATCTCTTTTTTATTCTACTTTCTTTGATATTTTGAATGACCTTTTCTTTGGCTATTAAAGAGCGTTTCTTCCTAATTACTCTTTAATGTGACCTCTGACATCTGCTTAGCCAATGTTTTTTTTACTGGCAAGCATATTTTCTAGGTCAATCAAAGAAGGTTGGACTACTAATCTTGAATAACAGCAATAAAGCTTCTATATTCAAGTTTAAGGTATGGATAATAATTCTCCTCATTCTTGATTCTGAAATAGCAGAAGTAGAATAAGAGATTTCATGGCATAGAGTTTTTACCTTGGTGAATTGTTGGATGATAGTCATCTCCCTTTGAGCAATTGACAGTAGCCCGATCTCTAGAAACTGCAATCTTGCATCATTTTTCTTTGAGAAAAGTGAGGTGATCGTGTCCCATGCTTTCTTCGGCATCTCTGTTGTATTGTGCTCCAATATTTCCTCATCAATTGTAGTTTTAATTGCAAACATGACCTTACCTGCCTCGATATTCCATTTCTTCAAAGCGGCAGTATCCTCAGGTGGATTGACTTCAATGCCTCTCACAACATCCCACAAGTCTTGGCCTTGGAGATACGAATGTGGACCATGATTTGTAGTGTTGTGTGTTGAACTTCTTGATTCCTTTAACAACTTAAATGTCTCCCATCATCTTGTAGTAATCAATGCACTCCACGAGTAGCTGTGTCCCAAATAATAAGCTTTACAATCCTAAATTGTACTCGATCTTTAGAAGCTCACCACAACAATCTATGCTAGCCAAGCTATGATATCACTTATTGAAGAAATTGGTACAAAAGAAAGAGAGACAATCTCTTTTGAAGAAATAAACTTTTATTAAGAACTTAAAAAAATGGACACTTTTGGAGAGAATACTCTTTCATTCTCTCAAGATACACTTACATTTTACTCAAAGTTTCTCTCAAAGTTTCTTGCTTTTCTTTCTTCCTCTCTTTGCTTGTTTGGCTTACAAATGGAGCTACACCTCCTATTTATAGGCATGAAATCCTTGGACCCCAAGCAAAAGAATCTCTCTCGATTATTCTTGGATTCTAAATATCTGGATATTTCTTAGTTTATTCTTATCTAAAGGAATTCTCTAGAATTTAATAAATCTAAGGTTGTTTTCGAATATTTCTAGATTTTTTTTTCTTTTGAGATATTTATTCATACTACAACATAGTTCTAGAAAAATCTACTTTATAATTTTATGTCATATGGTAGATACGTCAAGAACCTTCTAGACTAGTTAGTGTTGCTATATATTTTAAAAGTCACATTATTCTTCACCCATTTGGTCATTTTGGGGATGTACAAATATTGTTAAACAACATAAAATCCTTGAGATTATACACACAAAAAAACATTATATCTTTGATTAAGTAAGAAACTTCATATTTGAAAGTATAACTCCATAGTATTTCACAAAAATGCATATCTAGGAGTGATAGTCATTGTCAAGTATAGGCTACCACCATGATGACAGACAAAAAATATCGTCAACTTAGACACATGACTCAAAAAAATGATAGTAAATTGTCATTAAAAAGTAATGAAAAAAAAAGGTAGATCAAGCATGTTTTTCAAGGAAAAGCTTGCAATTCTAATATAAGTTGTTATATTATATCAATTGAAGTTTAAAAAAAAATCGTTGTAAAAGATTTTGTGGGGATTTCTTATCTTATTCTCTAGTTTAATTTTATGTATGACTTTTCTTTTCACATACACACACATTAGGACATGTTAGACTGACTAGGCAATAAATGTTTTACAAAATTCATTTTCGTTTAAAACTTTTTATAAAAACTATTTAAACTAGAAATACTCATGTCTTTGGTTACATTGTTGAATGAAAAATTATGGACCAATCACAAGTTGCCACGTCATTTCTCAAATTTATACGAAATTACAAATCATCAAGTTTGGGACCAATGAAAGGTTGACATGTGTCCCAAATTGAAATTGAAGAAATAAATTGACAAATTCTGATGGTTCCACATGTTTTCATCATGACCGTTGGATTGAATAAAACTAATTTGGTCCAATTTGAAAATATTATTTGGGTTAAAGTCCAATTGAGCCAAAAAAGAATAGGCTTAATGTAGCCCAAATGCTAAATAAGGCCCAAATCCAATTAATTGGGAAGTTTGGCCCAAATGCCAGGTCCATAGACCAACCAAGCCCAAGCTCGCAAAGCCCACCTAAAAACTCTATAAATAGAAGGTTTCTCATTTGAAATGACATAAAATTTTACATTCCAAGGAGCCTAGAGGAAATTCTTCCAACAATCAGAAGACTGAAGAAACTCTTATTCAAGAGTACCTACGAGCGGAAGTGAATCTTTCCAATTCATTCTGACAAAATTACTGCATATACATTCAAACATACTTTCATAATGCTAAAGGGATCAAGAAATCATACCAGATGAAGATTTCTTCTTCACAACGAGTCTGAATCCCAACCGTCTACCTCGAACAATCACCACTCGGACAGAAGGAAACGGAGAAGAAAATACCACTTAGAGCCCTCAGTATTCTTAGAGTGAGAATCCAAAGTGTGGGCTTTGTTCGGATTTGGTAGAGGGAAGAAGGAAGAGCGACCGTACACAACGATCAAGCAAGTGGGAGATGCGATTGTCTATCGCATAGAAAATAAGCTTGATCGTTTAGGTGAAGTATATGATCGTATAGTAAAAATAGGCGATCGTGTAGGAAAAGGTAAACGATCGTGTAGGAAAATGTTGAGCGATCGTCCAAACGATCGTATAGGAAAAACTAAGTGATCGTCTATACGATCGTTTAGTAAATATCGAGAGCCAAACGATCACTTAGAAAAAAGGTAAATGATCGTTTAGATAAGCGCGCGACGGTGTAATCAATATGCGATTGCTTAGTAATATAGTATATGTAAGCGATCGTGCAGTCACTATCATATAGACACTGATTTTATAAACGATGACACTATCTTTTTCACAATATCTGCGCACACCAAGATCAACATACCATCTGCTATTTATAATGCATTCATCCGTTATTTAGAACAAAGAGGTGCCTTCTCATTTCCTTTATAACCGTCCAATGAATGTGATCTTATCATATTCATAACTTATAAACTAATATCATATATTAATTATAATATTTTTTTTACTAGATATAAATCATATTTATATCCAATTTTCTCCAAATTAATGCATTTCATACATAAAGTTAACTATATCATATTTAATTAACTCGCTCAATTATATCATATTTAATCGAACTCCCTCTTGTCAATTTGAACATTTCAAATTGACCCAAAACTGAGTCTCAACTTGTATCTAAGCTACCTAGGAGACTTTATGAACCTATGGCTCGAAGCTCCAACGGTACGTGAATAGCTGACTAAACTCTTTAGTCATGAATCTACCATCCGTTAACTATCAGGCATTCCACTAAAGACCAACAGTTGAACTCTTCTTACCATAGATATATTTTTATGTCCATTGGATATAACCAATCATCAGTACGATGACCCTTCACAGATACTCGTAATTACAGTAGGCCAATTTACCGTTTTGCCCCTATAATTACATCTTCCTTCTTAAGTACCACTGATCCCACTAATGAACAATACAACATAGTCCTACCATGTGTGAACACCTCTCGAACCATGAGAAGGTACATTGTTCAAGCCCTAGAATCAGTCCTTAAGGGAGCTATCTATCTACTTACCTCTGTCTCGGAAGGAGTAAATTTCATCTTGTGTAGCTGAGTTCTCAGCTCCCAAATCAGACGAATCCCCAAAATGGTAGGTTTGAGTTGGCGTTCTGGCCACTCGCACCCATGCAAATCAAAGAACCGCCCTCAATAGCAGGAGTTTCCAACTCCCTCAGGATTGAGGTCATGTTACCTATGGTCATCCTAGTGAAGTGAAGTCTCAGTTATGAACGGTGTTATATAATGAGACGTTAACACGTCGTGGTCAGTTCTTATACAAACTCTTTGTATAGAACGCCCCCGCTCGTATGTCCCCTACACGAATGATCAAGATTAGACCATATGTGACAAGTAACAACACTTGTGACCATTCCACAAAGTAGGCCACATCCGTAGCGTTACCAGGATAAGGTTTCCCTCTTATATCCATATACTACAGACCATTTTGGTTATCACTCAAGACATGATCCACTTGTATGTCACCACATACATGCTTAAGTTACATACAGATAACCAGGGATATTAAGTTTATTGGTTTGTGGTAAAAACTAAATGTGCAAAGTCAAGTAGTGAAGTAAATATCATTTATATTATACATCACAAGTGTTTGTACAAAGTTATTTACAAACTACTAGACAGGAGACTTTAGGGCACAAACCCCAACAAAGACTCCCTAACTCTTGAAGACTGAACTACTTATAGCTCAAGTCCTAAAGATACAAACATTCTTCCAAGATTTCAATTTCAAGAACATCACGTGCTCCACTTCCTTAAGCCAAGCGTATGCATTCAACTGAGAGAGAATCAGATGATCAAGTACTAGATATCAAACCACATCTGCATCAAATCTATATAAATACAAGTTTAACTCCACGAAATCAGTTTCTCCGAAAACCTCATGTGAACATACATGTTACTTAAATGGACTGTTTGGGGACTTGGAATGAAATCAAGATTATTGAGAATCTGATTATGGTGGATTTTTTGTCTAGAATGTGGATTACTAAAAATCTGATGCAGTATTTAGAGTGCAGGGTTGGATTACTGTGTTTGGGTTGTGGAATGTTGCGTTTGGATTAGGTTTGACTACTTTTATTATTATTATTATTATTATTATTAATGTTTTTTAAATCTGTTTTCTACAACATATTAAAAATAAATAAATTATATCATAAAAATCATAAGTACTTTAAAAAAATTTAAAAAAATTATTACATAAGCAATTCAAAATCCACATACCTTATATTTTCTTAGTAGTTAACCTATACAAAATGGTGTCTATAAGATTGTTTCTTCCAAATTTTCTAAACTTTGTTTATAAGATCGTTTTTTCCCTAAAATTTCTAAAACAATTGTGTTTATAAAATTTATTTTCCTTTTCATCTTAAAATTCAATTTTTTTTTCATAATAAGATTTGTTTTTTTCAGTTTGGAGTTTTTAGGAACTAATTGTTTTTTAAAGGATAGAAATTTAACTTTTCTCTAGGAAATTTTATTTTTTTTCTCAACTAAACTGCTATTATTTTTTTTACTTACGTAAAAACTGTGATCCTTTTTTTTTTTTTTTTTTTTGCTTAACTAAACTGTGCTTATTTCGTTTTGTGCTTAAATAAAAATCATGTTTATTTTTGTAAAAGGATAGAAAACCACTTTTTTTTTCACTGACATTTTGTTTTTTCTTAATAAAAAAATTAGTTTATCTTTTTAAATTGACTAAAAATCGAGGAGTACTTCAAATAAGAGAAGGAAGACGAAGATCGAAAAAGCATTCATGGTGAAATTTAAAGTACTAATTAGGGTGTTTAGAGATGAAGAAGATGGAAGAAGAAGAAGAAAACTTGTGAAGAGGAGAATATTGAGGATAACAATAGTCCAAGTCTGAATAGTCAAATAAGGGACTCATCACCCGGTGGCAGCCGATGTGGAGCCAATCTGCCAAAATCCCAAATGCATTTCTAGAAGATTTTGCCGTTCTCAATTGGCTATTATTCATTTAGTGAGCTTGCACCATGTTCCCTATTTTGGTTGTAATATTCTCTTTATTATTATTTTTTATTTTTTTATTCTTTCATCATTTTAAAGGGTATACATGTATGCATATGATTGCTATTGATGTCAAGGTGAAGAAGTAGAGAAAAGTACTCTTGAATAAAATCTTTAGAAAAAGAAATTCCCAATTCTATGTTCATCTTCCATTTCTCTTATTTATCTTCTTCGTATCAGAGTGCATGATATGGCTAATAATAGTCAAAACAGAGAAAGTAGAGACAATATGAAATATAATAGCTCCTTATTTTCCTTGATTCATTGATGTGTTACACTATGGCCCTGAGCAAGTGGAAGATTTACATGAGGAATTCATGAAAAATAGGAACACAATGTTGAAACCATGAAGAATAGGAAATATAATAGATGATTACAACCGAAAAGAAACAAAAGAGAAATATACAATCTACTCAAACTTATGACGATTGTGAAGTCATTAGTTTCTTACAACATGTTCGAAAAAGATAAGATGATAGAGCTTTAGTGAATAGATTGGCAATTTGATCTTTGGAGGACAAAAAGCGAACAATGATAGCATTGAAAATGTGTTATCTGGCTCCGCTTAATTTGGGATTGTTCTTGGATTTTATGTGTTTATTTGGCTATTTTGTAGATTTTGAGCATTTAAGAGGTAAAACGGGACATTAGCGATAAAATGGAGCTAAAACGGACCAAAATGGAGCTTAATTGTATCAACCGAAAAATAAAAGGCCAAAATGACCAAAATGTCTTTGGAGGTGCAATGGATAGCACCTGCGCTGTGCACCTGCGCTTTTTCCAGTAGCACCAAATTTGGAGCAATGCTGTGGTGCTTTGAACTCCAAAAGCGTGAGGATTTCCGTCACCGTTGCGGCGCTACGCACTGTCTATAAATATTTTCCTTTGATTTTAGGTCAAGAAAATAAAGATTAGCCGATTTTTATACCATTAGGCTCAGTTTCGGCCATTGACCAAAGCCCGTGAGATTTCTTCATGCTTTGCTCTGTAATCTTTATTTTAGCGTCAGGATTCATGTATTGATGAACGGCTAAAGGCTCAAACGTTGTTTTGAGGTTTGTTGGGCACTTTCTATGGTTTAATGAGACTTTTCTTGTAATGTTCTTAAGTTCTCTATTTATGTTTATTTTCTATTTCTTGATTTAACTTCCAAGATGAGCATGCTTGTAGATTTAATTGACAACTAAATCGGTAATACTTGTATGTCCGTCCGCCCTACGCTATGCATGTTGTAGGTATTCGAAATTGTATCAATAGCACGCTTAATTTGAGTAGCATCACTCGCTAACGAAAGATAACGAAACCTAAGGAACAGAAATGTGTTAGTTAGATTTGGTCAATTTAATCTAATGTTCTATCAAGTGCTTAATGCGATTAGCTAAGTGAATAGGCTTGTATGACAAAACTTAATTAATTTAGGAATTGACATCCATGTTGGTTTTCCTTAGGGAGTTTGTCTAGCTTTTTCAGACATTCGATTAGGCTTGATAATTAGATAACTCATGAACCTTGCATGATAATCAATGAATTAATTCATAGAAAGTCCAACCATCTCTAAATAGGTGAAGGTAATATCATGTATCTCTCTCTATCTATTTTATTTTCTGTACTGTAATTTCATGCAATTTAGTTTTCTTGTAAACTCAATCTCAAGACTTCCCCATTTTTACTGCTTTTCAAAGATTAATTTAACTTAGAGATGCTTTATCTTAGGCTCCCTATGGTTTGACTCGATCTTGCCATTAAGATTACTTGTTAGTTATAGTGTTGGATTTTGATAATAAATATTATTTGATTGGTAGGAAGCCTAAACAACTTCCTATCCCCATCAAACAACAAAATCTTTTCAAAGCACCTTTTCATGGACAAAATGGTAGTCGATCTCAATATGCTTTGTATGAGCATGACGCAGAGACAATATCACACCATAAAACAGGAAGATCATGGGGAAAAACATGGAGATCACATAGTAATTGGCGAATCTACTATAAGTCAGATGCGTTGTTAGCTAGGGCCCGATATTCGGCTTTAGTGGAAGAGTGGGACATTGTTGGCTGCTTTTTAGCAGACTAGGATAAAGTAATGGATCTAAGAAAAACAATATAGCCAGTAGTAGAGCAGTGATTGTCAGCCCAATTAGCATCACAAAATGCTTAAAGAGTTGGTGCATTGGACTAAAACAAAATACAAGGTTAATTGTGCCACAAAGATACCGCAATATACATTTCACAGCTGTATAGTGAATGACAGTGGGTTATTGCATAAATTGACTTACATGATTGACGGCGAAGACGATATCTGAACGTGTAAATGTGAGATATGACAATGAGCCCACGCGTTGTTGGTATAAGGTGACATCAGCAAAGAGTGGAGCAAAGGCATGAAGATCAATAGTTGTTGACAAAGGTGTAAGATAGGGTTTTGCAGAAGACATGCCAAAGGTAGAGAGTAAATCAATAAGGTATTTTGCTTGATTAACAAAGAGACCACTTGGAGTTTCAAGAATCTTAAGGCCAAGAAAGTAATTAAGCCTTCCTATATATGAAATTTGGAACTCATAATAAAATTTCTGCTTTAATTATTGAACATAAGAAGAATTTGGACCAGTGATTACTATGTCATCCACATAAAGCAATAGGTAAGTCAAGGAAAAGTCCACAGAACGAACAAATAGAGAAGTATCGGAGTTGAACATCTCAAAACCGAGAGTAAGCAGATAAGACGTAAATTGATCAATAAAAACTTTTGTGAAGCAAGCAAACATGAGTGGGGCAGGTCTTGTCAACAAAATCGGGAGGTTGAGTCATGTAAACAACCTCTTGTAAACGTCCTTGAAGGAAAGCGTTTTTCACATCCAGTTGATGCAAGGGTCACTTATAGATAGCAGTAAGTGTAAGAATAACACTGATGGTAAGCTTTTTAACAACTAGACTGAAGGTTTTACCAAAGTTAAAGTCCTCAATCTAATAGTATCCTTTTACTACTAGATAAGCTTTGTAACGAGTAATAGAGTCATCGATGTTGTATTTGATATGAAACACCCATTTACATTCAACTACATTCATTTGGGGAGATCGATACACAAGTGACCAAGTTCTCAATTCTTGAAGAGCGTTGAATTCGTCTGCCATTGAAGAGCGCCAATGAGAATGTTTTGAAGCTTCAGTATACGAAATCGTATCTGTGGGCAACTGGTAGAAGCACTGAAGTTTAATATACGGGGTTTAAAAATTCCTGATTTAGCTCGAGCTTGCACAGTATGAGCATTAATAGGAACCCGTGGATCAAATGGGGTAGGATTCAGTGACGTAGTTGTTTTAGAGGTGGGACTTTCTAAGGATGATGATGTTAGTATGAGAAGAGGGGTGGATGGAGAATTGGATTATAGTGGAAAAGAGGGTAGGTTTGTAGGGATATGAGGAAAAGGAGATGACGATGACAATAATGGTAAAGAGATTGTTTCTGCTGGCACTGTAGGTAAAGAAGACCTTTGTACATTAAACTCAATAGAAGGTGGTATATAAGTAGTGGGGAAAGGAGGAGTGGAAGAAATAATGGGAGAGGTTAAAGGGGTAGAATAGAAGAAGCAATATGTGGAAGTGTGAAGAATGGAAAAACTGTCTCATGAAAAATAACATGAAGAGATACAATTATTTTATGAGTTCGAGGATTGAAACAAATACAGCCTTTAAAGTCAAGAGTATAACCAAAGAAAACATGTTGAGACGTTTTGGGTTCGATATTATGTTTGTTGTATGGTTTTATAATGGATAACAAGCACATCCAAAAACTTTTAAATATAGTAAATTAGGAATGTTTCCAAATAGCTTTTCAAAAGGTGATAACATATTGAATGAAGGAGTGAGCATGTGATTGATCAGAAAAACAACTGTGGAGAAGGCATATGGCTAAAACTCAAGGGGAACTGATGAATGAAAAAGTAGGGACATTTCAGTTTCAACAACATGCCATTGGCTTGAGGAAGTAGGGACATTGCAGTTTCAATAACATGCCATTGGCTTGAGGAAGTAGGGACATTGCAGTTTCATTAGCAACCCCATTTTCTTCAGGTGTGTAGGGGCAACTTTTTTTTGTGAAGAATACCTTTGGTACTGGACAATTAGAATATATTAGAATTAAAAATTTCACCACCTCTATCAAAGCAAAAAAACTTTTAATTTCAAAGATAGAAAATTTTCAACAAAGGGAATACATTTGTGCAAAATGGTACTCACATTAGATTTATATATTAATGGAAAGAGCCATGTAAATTTGCTAAAATCATCCACGAAACTAACAAAATAAAAATACCCTTTATTAGAAACAATGGGAGGTTCTCATACATCACTATGTATTAGTTGAAAAGGACTAAAAGAAGTAGAGTGAGACATGCAAAAGGAGATTTTTTTTTTCATTTTTGCACGAAGATAACTAGAACATGCAGTGGTAGAAATAAATTTATTTGAAGTAAAACCATAACGAGACAGAAAACTACGCAATACTTTTGGTGAGGGGTGACCTAACCATTGATGCCAAAGAAAACACTCCTTTTCCACTACAAACCAAAAAAATTTTAATGCATTGGAGATGAGGAGACAACAGGTATGGTTGGAATGGGATACAGGCCATTGATACTCTTGCCTATCTAAAGGGGAAGGTCGGAATCTTTATTCTGAATGAGGAACTAGTCAGAGTCAAAAACAAATATGCAATTATTATCAAGGCAAAGTTTATTGACAGATAATAAGTTGGAAACTAATTTTGAAGCATGATAACTATTGGATAAACGGTATGGGAAGGGGTGGGAAAAATACCACTACCAATGTGAGTAATGTTGAGAGGTTGCATGTTGCCAATAATAATAGACTCCTCACCATTATAGTCATTGGAGATGTTTAGGTCAGCTAGGTCATTTGTCGTGCGCATTATAACCACTGTCAGATAATCAATAGTTATTACAAGAAGAAGATTGAGAAGACAGACTATTTACGGCCATTGCAGCTAACTGAGTCGGAGGATGATGGCCTTGAAATGAAAAATTCATCCTATTGTAACAATCTAATGCAGTTGATGCGTTTTGTTATTGCGATGAAATAATGGAGTAGAATGCGATGGTGGAATATGCGTCGTGCATGCAAGTTTTCTTAGCAAGACCCAAGTATAAATCATACTGAGTTGCCTGGTAAGCCCAGGGTCGAATACAGGGACTAAGGAAACAGAATGCGATGGTAATTTTTGATTACTTTGCGATAACAAATAAAATAATGCGTTGGTTGGTTGGTTGTTTGAAGTGTAAAGTTTATGTGGCGGAGTTGAGAAAAGAGTTAATAATACAAAAGATGCGATGAGTATGCAGAGGAACGGGTTGAGAAGGGATTTAGCTAACACTTCCTAGGATTGGTTATGCGATCATGCTACATACATACAACAGCAAGTCATCTCTCAATGCAAATGCTACGACTTCAAGTTTTAGAACGCATGCGATGTATGCGATGATGTCTATAGGACTTACATCTAAGCCTCTATTCTTGTCTATGCGATGATGAATGGCACACACATACACAAGGTAACCGCATACTACCATAACCTATCTCTAGGGTGCATGCGATGCATGTTGGCAAACAGAGCTTATCTCTAAGTCTCTATTAATTGCTTATGTAGATCTAATCTTGCTTTCTAAAGTCTAGATTCTAACCTAGCTCTCTCAAGTATTAGGTTCTTTCTTTAGACTCTCTCTCAAGTAGCTCTAAAAGGGTGATGGACGCAACATAAGACAAGATGATCGCATGCAATGAAGATCCTAGGTCATGTTAGCTAAGTACTTCTCAATCCATTCGACAGTTTTAGCTACTCATGTGTATTTTAAAGAGAGTGAATAGATGTAGAAATACAAGTTCCATTCTAAATATGAAACCGAAGTACAAAATGACAATGTGAAATAAAGATAAAGAGCCTAGTAGCAATTTCTTGCTTCTCAAAGCTTTTACACTGTTCTTCTCTACTCTACTCAAAAGATATTCTTGCTCTCGCAAGAATCGGCTCTCTCTCTGTTTTCCACGCTCCCTGGCACTCTCTCGAGCTGACCAAGATGATCTCTCAGCGTCTTTTCTCTTTTCTAGCTTCCGCCTTCTAAGTATATGAAACTAAGAACAAGGCTAACTATCGTCTATATGGTGAACTCTCTGAACTGAGCGAACTTCTTCAATGAAGGTGGCCTTCGGTATTTATAGAGCTTCAAGGTGAAGAACTTTTTCTCTCTAATGATTGCACTGATGGGATGTCATTAATTCTCTGTTTGATGCGCCGAATATTTTTCACCAAAAAGTTGAGTGTACTTGCTATAGTGTGTCGTTAACGACTTGTCAACTTAATTCGGAATCGACCGTCATCAGCTTTCTGTCCCATCGCGATTTATTAAGTTTTCACCTTGATGCGCCGGCTTTATGCGGCCACCTTCTTGAGCAGATTTTTGCAAGCACATATGATCACAAGCCTTGCGGTCACAATCACTTAATGCGCTCGGGCGATAATTTCTTCAGATCACATTTCTACCTTGCGCCAATGCATTTTTTGCACAAAATACATAAGTTAGCTGTTTTTAATGCGATGGACGCTTGCGATGGCAATATTATAAACTTAACGCTTTTGGACGCAAGTTCATATATTTTTACCATCACAATCCTTCATTATTTTATAACTTTGCACTGTAATAACGTGCATTTCTGCCCGTTATCACACCCCCAAATTTAAAACAATTCTTGTTCTCAAGAATAAGCTAAAGATTTTTTCTAGCAAGTCGACCGCCTTCTTCTTTCCTAGATTTCTCAAGGTTGCCTTATTCAAATCCTATGTACCAAAATCTCCTTAATTCTTATCCAAGTTTCTTCTTAAAATATTTCTAAAATTTAGGGACCGCTAGTTTAACCTTCAAAAAGACTTTACTAGATTCCAGGGCATCGCATGATTTCTTTCATAAAAAAAACTTTTTCAACTGGGGTATTTCCAAATAATTTTTATCCTTGCGTATTATAGAGATATATTATTTTTTCTATGACCTTGCGCTGATCCAAGTGCCTAGCCTTCGTTTTGGCTTGCCCTCACATGTGTCATGCGGACATCCAACTACGAGCAAGGCACTCTTCCTCAGTCTAAAATCATGCCCATTTGGTATCGGAGTTGCGATCATTTATTTATGCGTTGATCACGATTCCTACCTTCATTTTGGCTTGCCCCACGTGTGTCCTGCGGACATCCAACTACGAGTAGGATCCGATCGCAACGTTATGATATTTTTTTTTTTAGAAATGAAACGGATAACGAAATGATAATAACTATAAGGAGATAGAGATAAGTTCATGAATTGAAGATTTTAACGGATACTTCACAAAACTTGCGTCCCTGATGAATTTGAATCGCATGATTGTGCAGGAACCACCCACTTCTTTTTCAGTCAGAGTTTGTCAGGTGCACGGAGGTGACTTACGATGCACGTCTTCTCCGCAATATATTTTGACTCTTTGTCCGTTAACTTTGAAAGCGTTGGTCTCGTCTTCATTTGATAACTCAACCGCGCCATGCGGGAATACCTCTTTGATTATGAAGGGTCCGGACCAACGTGACTTTAATTTTCCAGGAAAAAGTCGTAGCTGCGAATTGAATAGTAAGACCTTTTCTCCGACTTGGAGATTCTTCTCACATAATTATTTGTCGAGCCAGCGCTTTGCGCGCTCTTTCTAGATCTTTGCATTCTCGTATGCGTGAGTTCTTCATTCCTCCAACTTGACCAATTGAAGTTTCCTTGCTTCCCCTACGGCCTTTAAGTCAAAGTTTAGCTTTTTCACCGCCCACAATGCTTTATGCTCCAGCTCGAGTGGTAAATGGCATGCCTTTCCCAACACCAACGCATATGGGGACATGCCTATAAGTGTCTTATTGGCGGTCCTGTATGCCCACAAGGCATCGTCCAGCTTTGTTGTTCAATCTTTTCGTGAAGGCTTCACCACCTTCTCTAATATCAGCTTGATTTCCCAGTTAAACACTTCAGCTTGACCATTTGTCTGTGGATGGTATGTGGTGGCCACTTTATGGAGGATATTATATTTAAGCAGAAAATTTTTGACAATGTGATTAACAAAGTGGGAGCCTTCATCACTTATTATGGCATGTGGAGTGCCAAAATGAGTGAAGATATTTTTCTTCAGGAACTTAGAAACTACTGCCGCATCGCTTGTGGCACACGCTACCACTTCTACCCATTTGGAAACATAGTCAACGGCTAACAGAATGTATTTGTGACCATTCGATGGTGGAAATGGTCCCATGAAGTCTATGCCCCAGACGTCGAACAATTCCAGTTCTAAAATGATATTCATGGGCATCGCACGCTTCCATGAAATATTTTCCGGACGTTGGCACCAGTCACATTTCATCGCATAGTCTCTTGCATCCTTAAATAATGTTGGCCAATAATACTCACTTTGTAATACTTTCGCCACTGTGCACTGGCCTCCAAAGTGTCCTTCGTATGGCGAGTCATGACATTGTGATAATATGCAGTGGTGAATAGCATCTGGTACGCACAGGTGCAAAATCTGGTCTGACCCCCTCTTATAAAGATTTAGCTCATCCCAATAATATGATCTGCATTCATATTTGAGCCGCCTCTTTTGGTGGTTTGTATAGTCTTTAGGAAATTGTTCGCAAACCAGAAAATTGACCACGTCTGTGTACCATGGTAATTATTCAATCTTAAATAGCTGGTCGTCTAGGAAAGTTGCGTTCACCTCTGACTGGTTGGGGTCAACTTCTGGATTTTCTAATCTGGATAAATGGTCTGAAACCTGGTTCTCCGTCCCCTTGCGATCAATGATTTCCATATCGAATTCCTGGAGGAGGAGAACCCTTCTAATCAATCTCGTCTTCGCATCTTTCTTTGTCATCAAATATTTTATCGCTGAATGGTCAGTGTGAATGAGTACTTTAGTTCCCAGCAAATAAGCTCTGAATTTTTCCAATGCAAAAATCACCGTAAGCAATTCTTTTTCTGTGGTCGTGTAATTTTTTTGAGCAGGGTTCAAGTTTTTACTCGCATATGCGATGGGATGTAGCATTGTTTTCTTTTTCTGCGCCAGCATTGCTCCCATCGCATAACCGCTTGCGTTGCACATTAATTCAAAGGGTTGTGTCCAGTCCAGTGCAATCAACACTGGTATGGTTGTCAATGCGTTCTTCAATATTTTGAATGCGTTGAGGCATTGGTCATCAAAGTCAAACTTTCTTTCTACCTCCAGCAACACACTCAGTGGTCGTGCAATCTTTGAAAAGTTTTTGATAAAACGTCTATAAAAGCCAGCATGTCCTAAGAAGCTCCTGACAGCCTTCACATTCATTGGAGGTGGAAGCTTTTCAATCGCCTCAATCTTTGCCTTGTCCCCCTCCAACCCATCCTTAGAGACCTTGTGCCTAAGCACAATGCCTTCCTTCACCATGAAGTGGCATTTCTCCCAATTAAGCACGAGGTTCGTCTCTTTACATCGTTTCAATATCTTCTCCAGGTTGTTGAGACAGACTTCGTATGTTTGCCCATACACAGAGAAGTGATCCATGAAAAATTCTACAGAGTCTTCGAGATATTAAGAAAAGATGGCCATCATACATTTTTGGAAAGTGCTCGGCGCATTGCAAAGGTCAAACGACATGCGTCGAAACGCAAATGTTCCATATGGGCAAGTGAATGTGGTTTTCTCTTGATCTTCAGGGGCAATCATGATCTGGTTATATTCGGCATATCCATCCAGGAAGCAGTAGAAATCATTTCCAGCTAGGCGGTCTAGCATTTGGTCAATAAAAGGAAAGGGGAAATGATCCTTCTTTGTTGCCGCATTTAGTTTACGGTAGTCCATGAAAATCTGCCATCCCGCGACGGTCTTCATACGTATCAGTTCGTAATTTGCATTAAGGACTACCGTCATCCCTCCTTTCTTCAGCACGCATTGCATGGGGCTGACCCACGTGCTGTCAGCTATTGGATAGATAATTCCCGCCTCTAACCACTTGATTATCTCCTTCTTCATGACCTACTTCATCGCAGGGTTGAGTCTGCATTGATGTTCGATCGATCCTTTTTTATTCTCTTCGAGATGAATCCTATGCATACAGTATGTGAGGCTGATTCCTCTAATGTCTGCGAGCGTCTAGCCAATCACTTTTACATACTTTCTCAGGATAGTCAGCAGCGCTTTTTCTTGGTCTTCATTAAGTGCAGAGGAAATGATTACCGGTATCTTTTCATTCTACCCCAGAAATGCATACTTCAGGTGATTTGGAAGGGTCTTCAGCTCTATTGTTGGTGGTTGTTCCAAGGATGGTTTGGTTGTTTTTCCCTCTTCATTCATTGTCAGCTTGTCTTCTTTGGATGCTATCATCTCATCTTCTTTGGTTGTTTTTTCTGTGATCGCATTGCATGCTACTATGTATGCAGTCACATCCTCACCTTCATTTTCATCTTCAGACTCTTCTTCTTCTTTCAAACTTTGTTCATCGTCGGATTCATTGAGGTCTTCTTCCTTAGGATATTTCATGGCTCAGATAATGTCAAACTTGAGCTTCTGTCCATTCACGCTCAGTGTGATCTCTCCTTTGTACACATCAATCTGGGCGCGACCAGTGGATAGGAATGGTCATCCCAGTATGATGGGTACATCCTTGTCTGCTTCATAGTCCAGGATGATGAAGTCTGCCGGTAATATGAATTTGTCGATTGTAACTAGAACATCCTTCACCTTCCCCTCTAGATGCACAAGAGATCTATACGTTAATTGGAGAGTCACCGTCGTGGGCACCAGCTACCCTACATTCAGCTTCTTGAAAATTGACAGGGGCATCAAGTTGATGCTGGCCCCGAGATCACAAAGCGCTTGACCGATGTATAGCCCTCCAATAGAGCAAGGTATAGTGAAACTTCCAAGGTCGCGCATTTTCGGTGGGATTATAGATTTTGAACTTTGTGTCAAAACCATTATTGCGAACTTACCAGTGCTTCTCTTTGTCGTCACTATATCCTTCAGAAACTTGCGAACTTTTTTGTTCAATCGCTTCAGTGAACGAAATGTTAATATGCAACTGTTTTAGCATATCCATGAAGCATTGATACTGTACCTCATCATTTTTCTTCTTCTTGAGTCTCTAGGGGAATGGTGGCAGTTGTATTCTCACGGTCCCCTATTCTTTCAGCTCCGAGGTAGACGCAATCTCTAGTTCCATCACCTTCTTTTCTTTTATTTCTCCTCAAATCAACGCAATCTCCCACTCCATCGTAATTGAAGCAGACCGGCTAGGCTTCTTCTTCTCCACTGCCATAGTTCTTCCACTCCGCAATGTCACAAAATGACATTTCTCTTTTCCCATACCCCCTAGGTTACGCGAGAGTTCCATTGAACTCGACAGTACCCCTTGCGGGTCTATTCTTGAGTTTGCTCGCAATCTGGCCTATCTGAATTTCCAGGTTGCGGATAGACGTCGCTTGATTTTGAAGCACTGTTTCATTCTTTTCAATATATTGCTTCAGCAAACTCTCCAAAGATGAAGATTGCAGCGCCAACGAACTACTAGTTTGATTTTGCGTTTGACCGTTGGTTCGCGGCAAAAATCCGATGGCCCTTCTTTTTGCACCACTAATTGAAAATTTTGCTGTTGATTTTTCCACGCGAAGTTAGGGTGGTTTCTCCACCCTAGGTTGTACATGTTGGAAAACAAATTATTCTTCACAAAATAGACTGACTGTGGGTTTCTCAGGCATTTCTTCATTGGATGGCCTTCACTGCAAGTAGCACAACTTACAGTCGTCTGGTTGATTGTGTTAACTTGCCCACTATACGTTGCTGGGCTCCTGATTGCGATTCCCTGTATCAAGTTCATCATCACAGTCATTTGGTTCTGAAGGGATGTGATGGCCCCGTTATTCGCGTCACTATCCTTGATTCTCAATCTTTGATCGCTTTCTCTCCAATCTTCATGATTTTTAGAAATGCGATCAAGGATATTCTTGGCCTCATCGTATGTTTTATCAAGCAAACCTCTAGCTACTGCCGCATTGGCAGCCGTCTGCGATGTAGGGTTTAATCCGCGGTAGAAAATCTCCATCTGTAAGTAGTCTGGTAAGTTGTTATACGAGCAATCTCTTACCAGCCTCTTAAACCTCGCCTAAGCGTCGCTGAGCAATTCGTCAATATCCTGTTCAAAATTGGTGATCAACTTTCTTCTTCTGGCATTCTCCATCGGAGTACATCATGAACTTCTCAACTACTTGTTCCCATGATGTAATCTCCCTTGGTTCGAGAGAATACGCCCATTTTCGTGCCTGGTCACACAACGAAAATGGAAATAATGTTAATCGAACCTCCTCAGCGGAGATGTTTGGGAACACAAACGTGTTGCAGATCTCAATGAAACTTCGGAGGTGGGCGTGCGGATCCTCACCATGCCTACCACCAAACTGTCCGGCAGTTTGGATCCTTTGCAGCATTACTGGTTTCATTTCGAACCTCGATCCATCAAAAGCTGGCCTCATGATTCCTGGGGATAAATCATAGAGGTTGAGCGATGCATAGTCTCGAATGGGCCTATTGGGGTTGTTCACCAATAGGATGGGATTCGCCATGATATTATTTTCATTTGGTGCTCCATTTCATGGTTTCTCCACCATGTTTGGATCTTTCTCTTGTTGTTGTTATTGGCGGTTGTCTCTCAATCTTCGTCGGAGCGTTCTTTCAATCTCTGGGTCGTAATTCGCCAAAGATTGAAAGTTGCAAAGGAAATCAAAAAGTTACCATTAGCACATTGTATTGCTGAAGTCCTCGGCAACGGCGCCAAAAACTTGATGCGTTTTGTTATTCCAATGAAATAATGGAGTAGAATGCGATGGTAGTGTATGCGTTGTGCATGCAAGTTTTCTCAGCAAAACCCAAGTATAAATCCTACTGAGTTGCCTGGTAAGCCCAGGGTCGAACACATGGACTAAGGAAGTAGAATGTGATGGTAATTTTTTATTACTTTACGGTAACAAATAAAACAATGTGTTGATTGGTTGGTTGTTTGAAGTGTAAAGTTTATGCAGCAGAGTTGAGAAAAGAGTTAATAATACGAAAGATGCGATGAGTATGCAGGGGAACGGGTTGAGAAAGGATTTAGCTAACACTTCCTAGGATTGCGTTCATGTTATGCGATCATGCTACATACATACAACAGCAAGTCATCTTTCCGCTCTCGGCAGTGTCGCCCTCTCCCACTTTCTCATTGGTCTCGCTCTCTTCACTCTCGCTCTCTCCAGCAATCTCGCTAGTCTTGCTATTTCCAATCTCGCTCTCTCTCTCGCTCTCTTCAGCTTTAACTTTTCTCTCCACTCTCGCTCTCTCCAACTTTCTCGGTGGTCTCACTCTCTTCACTCTCGTTCTCTCTAGCTTTCTCACTGGTCTCGCTTTCTCCCATCTTCTATCTAATCTCGCTCTCTCCCATTTCCTTTCCAATCTCGCTAATCTCGCTCTCAACAATCTCGCTCTTAGCTACTGCGAATTATTTGTCTCCGTGCAACTTCTACATTTTTTTCCAGATTTTCCCCAAAATAATTTCCCATATTTTTCTCAGTTCTTCAATCCTTTCTTCATCCATAACGCATTTCACATAACTTCTCTATACTTAGCCGAAATTTCCCAAACTTAATTTCCATATTTTTCTTTTTCAAATCCCCTTCCCTTCTTCACCATTTCATCAACCTACTCAACTTATTTATATAAATTTAAATAGGAACACACAATTAAATGAAAAATTAAGACAATTTAAATAAGAAAACACACTTAAGTGTAAAATTGGGATTTGGGATCACATGTTGTTTAGCTCTCTTAGAATTGTGTCAATTTTAGCAAAAGAATCGAAATCGAGTTTAAATTTTGGGTTTTGTAAAGCAATAAAATTGTTTTGGAAATTTGAGAATAAGAGTGTTCTAGGGTATTGAATTCGTTAATTACTTCATTAGATCTACTCTAATCAATTCATGGAATCATGTATGAAAATTATGCCTTAGTCTAGAAACTTAACTCAAGATTAATAATGAGTTAATGATATAGATGAAGGAAATTTAAATAGACATCCAGTGAGTGGAAGCGGATCGTTCCAAAACCCATTGAGAAAGAGCACAACAGTTACAGTCTAAACAGAAACAAATTATGTATAATCAGAAATTACAACATGCTACTTAATATGAAGATACAAGGGATAGAGTATGCAAACTTTTGAAGAATCTTTCTTCACGTCCCTCGTTCGTTCAGCAAATGGTTCACAACACGAACTCGAGCGCAACAAACAGAATACGATCTCAATGAATGTTTGAATGCACCTCAATCCCAATCGAGTCCAACTCGATCCTCGAACGGAATTAGAACACGACCATAATGGTTACCTTGGTATTCTCGGTGTGAGAATTCAAGAGTTGTTGGGCTCTGTATGATTTTGGATTGAGGAAAGTTGGAGGTAGACGATCGAGTAAGTGGGAGATAAAGACTGTCTTTCGTATATACGAAATACTCGATCGTTTAGAAGATGGAAGCCTATCGTATAGACTTTGCTACTCGATCGTGTAGAAATAATTAAGCAAGTAACTATCGTAAAGTAAACTCGTAGCTCGATCATGTATGCTCTCTATGCTATCACTTAGTAAAACCTTTTTACTTGATAGCATTTTTCGTGAGATTATTCTGAATGAATCATCAATCTAATTTTGGAAAACCATTTTTCTTTTTATCTCACGATTACCATGAAACTTCCAATAACCACCCACTCAATTCAATTATTAGAGAAAAAGAATAATTAATTATCATATAATTAATATGTTATAAATAAATATAATAACCAACTTATCATATTATATTTATAACCTATAGTTTTAATATTTCATCATATGAAACATATAAACCATAGTTCTTTTTCTATTTTATGGTATTAATATAAATCATATTTATATTAATTCCTCCAATTAATATCTAATACATCATATCAATTATATAACATATAATTGAATTTCCTCTTGTTAATTTGAATATTTCAAATTAATCCAAAATCTGATTCTCAACTTGAACCCATTGAGCTACCAAGGGGACCTCATGGACCTGTAGCTTGAAGCTCCAACGATACGTGAATAACTGATTAAACTCTTTAATCACGAGATCCACCATCCGTTAACTATTGATCACTCTACTATAAGACCGATAATTGTACTCTTTGCACTACAGATATATTTATGTGTCCATATGACTAATCAACAGTGCGATAATCCTTCACAAATCGCTCATAAGTACAATCGGGCCAATTCACCATTTTACCCCGTGTAGTTACATCTAACTCCTTAAGTACCACTAATTTCTTTAATGAACAATAAGTCATAGTCCTACTATGACTAAGTCATATCGGGCCAGGAGAGGGTGTGGCCATTATGTTCAAGACTCGAAATCGACCTTAAGGGAGCAATTTATCTACTTACCTCTGCTTAGGGGAAGGAGTGAATTTCGTCTTGTGTAGCTGAGTTTCCAGCTCCCCCAATCAGACGAATCCCCAAAACTGTAGGCTTGTTGAGTTGGCAATTTGGTCACTCTCACCCATACAAATCAAATGACCGCCCTCATAGGTAAGCTCATGTCACCTATGGTAATTTTAGTGAAATATAAGATTCAATTATCAAGAACGTTATATAAAGAGACTAATCATCTCGTGGTATGGTCTTATATAAACTCTTTGTATAGGACACCCCCACTCACATGTCTCCACATGAATGGTTAGGATCAGACCATTTGTAGCACTTTACAACACTTGTAAATATCTACAAAGTGGGTCGTATCCGTAGTGTCAACGGGATAAGGTATCCCTCCTTTATCCATCTATTACAAACCATTTAGGTTTTTACTTAAGTCATGATCCACTTGTATGTCTCACATATATGCTTAATTTATGTGAAATAACCACAGATCTTAGTTTATTGGATTTTGAAAAAATGCTTATAAAATAACATTTATTTTATTAATAACAATATGTGTATAAATGTTTACAAACTACGAGACTACCGGGAGAATTAAGACACCAATCCCAACAATAGATTCGGTAAAACATTAAATCTCTCAATTAAACATTCAACCTAGCAAATCATCAATTGTCAATCAATAAGAATGAAATACGATATCATTAAAAAGCAAAGAGTTCAATAATATCCATGAAAAGAACTAAACTCAATCTAAATTCAAAACAACTTCATCAATACCCTAAAATAAGCAAGTTTAGTCACTCATAGCTTGCACAAACATATTTTCATACGTCAATTCAAGCATAAGATTTAGAGAAAGAAAAGGGAATCGCAGAAGAATCCTCAAATCTCGTCTTGATCATCATCTCGGGAACTCGAATGGCCTTCAAAATATTCCTCAATTTCTCTAACTTTTTAGCATAGACTGTCTCTTTAGGCCATAACTTCATCCTTGATGTCCTCTTTTCTGGTGTAATTCCCCTCTCCAAATGCTGAAGATCGTCCAAAATAAAGAGATGAAGAAAAATTGGAGCCCAAGATCTTTCCTAAAATGCAGGATTTGTGTGCTTTTCACTTTGAGTATAATTCCATTATCGAACATAAAACCCAAAAAATCACTAGCAAACACATCAAATCTTATAAAATCATATAAAAAATCATCCTAAATTTAAGGCAAAGACCCGCACGCCCACCTCCAGAGCTTCATAGAAATCTGCAACACTTTTGTGTTCTCGAATATCTCAACAAAGGAAGTTCGACTAAGCTCTATTTCCCTTTTCTTTGTGTGATTAGGCAAGGAAATAGGCATATTCTCTCGAACCGGGAGAGATAACTTCGTGGGAACAGGTGGTGGAAAAGTTTATGAAGAAGTATTTCCCACCAACTGAGAACGCTAGAAGAAGAAAATTAATAACAAACTTTGAAAAAGAAGATGATGAATCGCTCAGCAATGCTTGGGCGAGGTTTAAGTGACTAGTAAGAGACTGTCCACACAATGGCTTACCAGATTGCCTGCAAATGGAGATTTTCTACCAAGGATTGAATCTCTCTTCGCAGACCACTGCCAATGCGGCAGCCGCTGGTGGTCTGCTCGACAAAATATATGAGGAGGCTAAGAGTATACTTGATCGCATTTCCAAAAATCACGAGGATTAGAGGGAAAGCGATCAGAGATTAAGAATTAAAGATATTGACGCAAACAATGGGGCCATCGCATCCCTGCAAAATTAAATGACTGCGATGATGAGTCTGATACAAGGCATCGCAATTAATAATATGGGAGCGAAAAAAGGACAGGTCAGTGCAATCACTTAAATGACCGCAAGTTGTCTCATTTGCGGTGATGCTCACCCGATGGAGGAATGCCCAACAAACCCACAGTCGGTATGCTTCATGAGAGATAATTCTTATTCCAATACATATAACCCCAGGTAGCAAAACCACCCAAATTTTGCATGGAAAAATCAACAACAAAGCTTTCAACTGGTGGCACAAAAAGGAAGGTCACCTGGATTTTTCCCGCAAAACAACGGTCCAGCGCAAAGCCAAGCTAGCAGCTCACAACCACTGCAATCTTCGTCCTTAGAAAGCTTGCTGAAGCAATACATTAAGAAAAACGAATAGTGCTTCAGAACCAAGCTACATCCATTAGAAATCTCAAAATCTAAATGGGAAAAATTGCGAGCGAGCTGTAAAACAGACCGCAAGGAGTATTGCTGAGCTCAACTGAAGTCCCTAACAATGTTGGGGGTAACAGGAAGGAATAATGCTTAGTAGTCTCCTTGCGAAGCGACAACATGACTGCGGAAGTAGGGAAAAAGCACATTGCGACTAACTCGAATGCGGCGACAACCGAAGACCAATTGACCTATAGTTTGGAGAAGCCCGAGAAAATAGACCCTGAAGGTGCGTCCACCCTTAAGCCTCTAGATCTAGGAATAGAAGAAGTCCAACCACCAGAAACTCCACCAAGACTGAAAGAGGAACAAAATGAGGAAGGAAAGATCGTAATAGTGGCTGCAGCGCAAAATGCTATGATCCTACCTAAAATGGGCGACCCAGGAATCTTCACGATCCCATACTCTATCAGAGGGACCTTCAAAGGCCAAGCACTAAACGACCTTAGGGCAAGTATAAACATAATATCGTTATCAAACATCAAACAATTGAATTCCAGCACAATTACGCCCACAAAGGAAACTCTCCTGCTCGCGAACAGATCTCGAATACAACCTGAGGGGAGTTGAAAAATGTTGCAATCGATAAATTCATCCTGCCGGCAGACTTCTTCATTTTGGATTATAAAGCGGACGAAGATGTGCCCATCATATTGGGACGACCATTTTCAACCAGTCGCACTCAAATTGATGTGCCCAAGGGGGAAATTGTAATGAGCATTCATGGGGAAAAACTCTGAATTAAGGCAGTAAAGATCCCAGAGGACAAAGAAAAGAGAGAAAAACCACCATGGACGTGAACAAACCANAAAAGAGAGAAAAACCACCATGGACGTGAACAAACCAACCGAAAATAAGTGGCCCCTGCGTTATCAAATGATCACAACCTATCAGGGATGCAAGTTTTGGGAAGCATCAACTCTTCAATTCTTCTCCACTACTTGGAATTTTTCATTATATCTTTTCAATTCTGATCTATCCTTAAATGTAAATGATCGCTTAAAGTTGAGAGCCTATACGATAGTCGCTCAGTGCCTAAACGATCGCATACCTCTCGCCTAAACGATCGTACACCAGTTCCTAAACGATCGGATAGCTTTCCTAAACAATCGTATAGTGTGCTATGTTTGCTAAACGATCGTATACCTTTTTCTAAACGATCGTTCAGTAAAACCTACACGATTGTGTAGCGTCTTCTAAATGATAAGCATTTTAGCTATACGATAGCGTTCTTTTCTCTCCCACTTGTTTATCGTCTACACGATCAGTTCTTTCTCCTACCTCTACCAAACTCACCAAAGACCATGCTTTGGGTTCCCACTCCGAGAATACCTAGGGCTCTTTTCTAATGGTGTCGTCCCTACTGCGTTCATTTTTCTGCGGTTGTTCGTGCTGCTGTAGCTGACGCATCTACTAGGCATTTGTTGATCGGGTAGAGGCCTTCCGCTGCATTGAGTTCTAAATCTTGAAGATGTCTTCAACTTGTATGAGAACTCATCTCCCTTGTTATTTTAGTGTTTAAACCATGTTGTTAATTACTGTATATTTGTGTA
The DNA here is from genome assembly GCF_009727055.1 of Benincasa hispida. Classification (NCBI taxonomy): domain Eukaryota; kingdom Viridiplantae; phylum Streptophyta; class Magnoliopsida; order Cucurbitales; family Cucurbitaceae; genus Benincasa; species Benincasa hispida. Next base: position 35,225,192 of record NC_052359.1, read on the forward strand.
ACTATATGTTCGAATGTATATGGTGTATTTCGGTCACGGTGAAATTGGAGCGATCCGAACGCGCTCATGGAACTCTTCGTTAAGAGATCCTTCAATTGGTATCAGAGCCAGGTTCTAATACTCCAATTTCATATGTTGCAACGAAATTACATTTACATCCTTGGTGGGTCCATTTCTACACTGTTTAATCGTTAAATTGCTGCAGATTAATGGATGTTTTCATGGATGATTAGCCTCGGTTTGATTTAATTCTCTTACATTTATGGTTGTTTATAAAGGCCTCTACATTTTTTGGGCATTAATAATCGTTATCGAGTCTATATTCAAAGTCTGTTTGAGTTTTGAGTCATTCGTAAAGAAGATTGAAGCAAGCGTTGCAATTCTTCGAGGAAGGAGACGATCAAGGGTTGATCGCATCATGCAGGCGATGGGGTATGCGATCGCTATTGATCGCATAATGCAGACGATGGGGTACGCAATCGTTGTTGGTCGCATCGGTTAAACGATGGGGTACGCGATCAAGGGTTGATCACATCGTGTCGACGATTGGGTATGCGATTGTTGAGTATCGGGTCGTGTAGACGATGGGATGCTCACATATCATTGAACGCGCACGTGCACTAGACGATCGTTTAGGTCAGCAAGCTTCATCGCTTAGTAACTGATTAAACGATCGCTTAGTAACGCAAGGTAAATCATTTACCTGTCGCTGAGTTAAGCGATCGCATAGACGATCAAGCTTCACAACCTCGTTGTCATCTATGTGATCATTTAATTTTGCTTCTGTCATCTAGTGCGCGCTGGACGATCGTCTACCTATGCTGTTTACTACACGATGGAGTCCTCCTGGCAGTTCAAGACTCGGTTCGCCTGTGAACTGATTTGCTCGATGAAAAATGTAATAGATAGGGTTATTTCATTCCAGTTTTTGCAAAGGCTCATCTTGGTCTATTAATCCTTTATTTAATACATGCGATGTATGTTTTTAATATGTCATATAGTATGCACATATAGTAAATCCCACCTTAGGTTATGCAATGGTCATGCATCATCTCTTTATTGCAATTGTTATATCTTAGAGAAGCATGATTTAATTATGTAAGAGCATGCTCATGCATCAAATAATATAAGAGTTATATTTATGCATGCATAAAAAGCATTGACATGCATAATCTTTATATTATAATTGTTATAGTATAAGGGTGAATGATAGCATGTTTGCTTGGTTATTACGCGTTATATAAAAGTTATATATAGTAATGACTGGACATTGCATGAAGCATGACACATAGGTTACTTTATAAGTGTTATAAACACCTCGTTGTGCGCAAAGGTTTTTTAGTTGTTTCTTTTTAAAAGTTAAAGAGAAATTAGAACTAAAAGAAATAAAAAAGACATGCATGCTCACTTAGATATAATTCATGGTTTTAAAGTGTTTAAAACTTGGATCATATAGACCTAAGTTCACGGTTCTAATCTAATTGGCAACCTTAAAGCTTTAATCTTTTAATCAGTTTAATAGGATTAAATTGGCTAACAAAAGGTTAAAGTGTAGCAAATATATCTATAAGTGACATTTTATCTAAGGCGGGTTCTGTCTAGGTTGGGGTATTTAAGTTGACGGAAATGTAACATCCCTACCTGGGAAATTACCTGGAATGGTGAATTAGATAGATTTGATGCATGCATGCAAGTTAAGGATAGACCATTAAAGTGTTTAAATGTGACTACTTGAACTTATTAATTTTTCATAGACAAACGTTGTTTATGAGTAGAGTTTAAAAAGACGACTTAGACTAAAATCAGTAGCCGGATTGTCTAGGTTAATGAACCCTAGGTAGAACATTCAGTAAGAGGTACTTGGGGCATGAGATGCTTCACTTAAACCTTTCACATTTCTACTAAATAGTCCACACCGTGAGATCTACCCTCGACCTCGCGGCACCTTTGGCATGTCCCCCTAACGGATGGTGTTTAGGAAAGTCAATATCAAGGTGGATGGAGAGAGTGTTCATAGTAAGTGGGAGTAGAAAGTGCGACAGCATATCCTTCGGTCTCCCTCGTTAGATTGAATAAAGTTACTGCGCATCGCCTCTACGAGTGTCCCCCCTAAAGGATGGCAGTTTTGCGCGTTTCTTTATTTGATCTCCTGTGAAAGGATAAGGTAACTTAGTCTCTTGTCCTAATCTGCTTCTTCCCTACGTTGGGCTCATTAGGGCGGGACTCTAGCACCGAAAGCAAGAGGTCACACTTACACGGAATAGTTAAAGGTTAACGACTCTTGACCCAAAAATGGTGGCTGTTAGGTTCAGTTCCAAGAGTTGGTTCTGCCTAATGGTTGAGAATGTCTCATCCCAGCGAAGGGGCAACTGATCACCCCACCAGTGACATTTGTCCTGCCTCACTGGGGCATCATTACAAATAGAAGTCTATAGCTTAGGGTACTTGAAACTGTTTTGCAAAACTGATTGGTTTAAAAGTGGTTTAGAAAAATCTAATAAAGGTTTGTTCGTATTTTCAGCAACTTCTTTTTCAAAATGGCAACAGCCACGTTGGCTTTGTTTAAGTGTCGAAAAACTAACTGGCGATAATTTCGCAACATGGAAACATATGATCACGACGATCCTAATCATCGAGGATCTCATGTTCGCTCTCACGGACGTTTGTCCTCCTATTCCAGCTCCTAATGCCGCTCAAAATGTTCGGGAGGTATACGAGCGATGGACAAAGGCGAATGAGAAGGCCCGAGCCTACATCTTGGCAAGTCTTTCTGAAGTCTTGGCCAAGAAACATGAGCCTATGGTCTCAGCGCGTGAGATCATGGAGTCCCTGTGGGGGATGTTTGGACAACTGTCTGAACAGCTTATGCATGAGGCTCTTAAATACATATTCAACTCCAAAATGGAAGAAGGCACCTGTGTTCGTGAACATGTGCTTAACATGATGGTCCACTTTAATGTGGCAGAGTTGAATGGGTCTACCATCGATGAGGGCAACCAGGTTAGCATAATCCTGCATTCTTTGCCGGAGAGCTTCCTGCACTTTGTTAGCAATGTGATTCTTAACAAAGTGAAATATAACCTTACAACTCTTCTCAACGAGTTGCAGACCTACCAATATTTACTGAAAAGTAAGGAGAGGAAGAAGGGTGAGGCAAATTTTGCTTCCTTTTTCAGAACGTTCCATAGAGGTTCAACCTTAGGAACGAAGTCTGCACCTTCTACTTCTAACTCTACAAAGAGGAAGAAGTAGAAAGGTGGTAAGGGAAAAGGGAAGGTGCCTGCTAACTCACCGCTTGTCGCCCCAAGGAGGCGTCCACCGGTTGCTAAGGGAAAGTGTTTCCACTCAACCAAGATGGACACTGGAAGATATTGTCCTCGGTATCTGAAAGAGAAGAAAGCAGCCAAGGTCGATAAAGGTAAATATGATTTACTAGTGCTTGAAACTTGTTTAATGGAGAATGATGATTCAACCTGGATAATTTATTCGGGCGCCACTAACCACGTTTGTTCTTCTTTTCAGGGGATTAGATCTTGGCGATAGCTAGAGGCTGGTGAGATGATGATGCGAGTATAGAGGCTGGTGAGATGATGATGCGAGTAGGCACCGGGCACGTCGTCTTAACTGTGGCAGTGGAAGGGCTCCAATTAACTTTACAGAATAGGTTTCTTGTTTTAAATAATGTATATATTGTTCCTGAACTAAAAAGGAACCTTATTTCTGTCAACTGTTTATTGCAATGTAAATATACTGTCTCTTTTAATGTGGATAAAGCATTTATTCATAAAGATAGTGTTTTTATTTGCACAGCAAATCTAGAATCGAATTTATATGTGCAAAGGCCGTTAACCATTAATTCCCTCCATAATACTAAATTATTTAGAACTGTCGTAACTCAATCAAAACATCAACATATTTCTCCAAAAGAAAATGCCTAACTTTGGCATCTACGTTTAGGGCACATCAATTTCAATAGGATTGCGAGATTAGTGAAGAATGGACTTCTAAAAGAGTTAGAAGAAAATTCTTTACCAGTGTGCGAGTCTTGCCTTGAGGGTAAGATGACTAAACGACCTTTTACTGGAAAAGGTTATAGAGCCAAAGAGCCTGTTGAGTTAGTACATTCTAACCTTTGTGATCCTATGAATGTGTGAGCCCGAGGTGGCTATGAGTATTTTACTAGTTTTACTGATGCTTACTCTAGGTACGGATATGTTTATCTTATGCAATGGAAGTCTGAATCTTTTGAAAAGTTGAGTGCAAGGCTAAAGTTGAAAACGAATTGGATAGACGAATTAAAACACTTCGATCGGATCGAGGTGGAGAGTTTTTGGACTCGGCATTCCAGAACTATTTGATAGAACATGGAATCGTTTTCCAACTCTCGGCATCGGGTACACCTCAGCAAAATGGTGTAGCGGAGAGGAGAAATAGGACCTTGTTGGACATGGTTCGCTCAATGATGAGTTACACTTCCTTATTGGACTCGTTTTAGAGTTTCACAGTGGAGTCTGCAGTATACATACTCAATTGTGTTCCCTCCAAGAGTGTTGCAAAAACACCTCTGGAGTTGTGGAATGGGCGTAAAGCTAGTTTACGTCACTTCCGCATTTGGGGTTGCCCTACACAACTGCTTGAGGCTAATCCCAAGAAGTTGGAACCATGGTCGAGGTTATGCCTCTTTGTAGGCTACCCCAAAAGTACACGAGGGGGTTATTTTTATGATCCGACAGAAAATAGGGTGTTTGTTTCAAGAGCGCTACTTTCCTGGAGAAGGATCATATAAGGGAGCACAGTCCACAAAGCAAAGTCGTGTTGCGTGAGCTTTCCAATGAAACTACTGAAACTTCAACAAGAGTTATTGAAGAACCTGCTACATCAACAAGAGTTGTTGATGGGAGTTCATCCAGTAGGTCAGTTCCACCTCAATAATTGAGGGAACCTCAACGTAGTGGGAGGGTTGTGAACCCGCCTATTCGCTATCTGGGTTTCACGAAAATCCTTGCTATGGTAGCAGATGGCGACGTTGAGGATCCGTTGTCTTATCGGAAGGCAATGGAGGATGTTGACCAGGATGAATGAGTCAAGGCCATGGATCTCAAGATGGAGTCGATGTACTTCAACTCAGTATGGGATCTTGTAGACCAGCCTAGTGGGGTAAGAACTATAGATTATAAATGGATCTACAAGCGCAAACGGGGTGCTGATGGGAAGGTACAGACCTTCAAGGCTCGACTTGTGGCAAAGGGTTATACCCAGGTAGAGGAAGTCGACTATGAGGATACTTTCTCGCCTGTTGCCTTGTTAAAGTCGATCCGTATCCTCCTGTCCATTGTAGCTTATTATAATTATGAGATCTAGAAAATGGACGTCAAGATGGAGTTTCTGAATGGCAATCTTGAGAAGACAATTTACATGGTGCAACTTGAGGGATTCATAGCCTAAGGTCAAGAGCAAAAGATTTGTAAATTGAATCGATCCATTTATGGACTGAAACAGGCGTCTCAATCTTGGAACATACGGTTTGATACTGTGATCAAGTCGTATGTCATTGACCAAAACGTTGATGAACCTTGTGTCTACAAGAAGATCATCAATGCTTCAGTAGTCTTCTTAGTGTTGTACGTAGACGATATCCTACTCATTGGGAATAATATAGGTCTACTGACTGCAGTTAAGACCTGGCTAGCGACCCAATTCCAAATGAAAGATTTGGGAGAGGCTCAGTTTGTTCTTGGTATACAAATCTTTCAGGATCGTAAAAACAAAGTGCTAGCACTGTCTCAGGTATCGTACATTGATAAGATGTTGCTCAAGTACTCGATGCAGGACTCCAAGAGAGGCCTACTGTCGTTCAGGCCTGGAGTCACTTTGTCTAAGGACATGTGTCCTAAGACGCCTCAAGAGGTTGAGAAGATAAGACGAGTCCCATATGCGTCTGCCGTTGGCAGTTTAATGTACACGATGCTCTTTACTTCGGAGAACGAGGGACTGAAGTAAATCGGAACTGAAATTTTCATGAGCAACAGAAGAATGATAATTCCATATTACAATATGCCATCATGCTCATTCTCTTTTAAGCAAGCAATTTCTTCAAGTAAAGACTTATTTTTACTAGATAAAACATTGTATTTCTTTTTAAGCACAACATTCTTAGAACTAAGTTTTTCTAAATCATTTTGCATATTTTCAAAAGCTTCAAATAATTTATTATAAGAAAGAGGTTCTAGAGTTACCTCATCATTTTGTTCATCCTCTTTGTCAATATGAGCCATGAAGCAAAAATTGGCCACTTCTTCATTATCACTCCCACTTTCCTTTCATCGTTATCATCCCAAGTAGCTTTCATTGCTTTCTTCTTGGGTTTCTTAGATGATTTGAGGAAAGGACAATCGGTTCTAATATGACCCGGCTTCTTGCATTCATAGCATATTACCTCATCATTTTTTCTCTTTTCACCTTTTGACTCTTTTTGGTTGAAGAGATGCTTCTTGAATTGCTTCTTTCTCTTGATGAAGTTCCTTTATACTTACGTGAAAGATAGGCAACATCATCTTCATCAAGGTCATCTTCATCTTGGGAGTCAACTTCTAAAGAGATGGTCTTTAAAGCTATACTCTTTTCTTTCTTTTTCTTCTCATCCTCCATGTTTTTCTTGATCTTTATCTCATGCGTCAACAACCAGCCATGAGTTCATCAATGGAGAGAGATTTGAGATCCTTACCTCTTGAATGGCGGTGACTTTAGCCTCCCATTGTTTAGGCAAATACCACAATAGCTTCTTTATGTTCTCAAGATTTGAGTACTTCTTCCAAGTCCTTCTAAAGTATTGACAATGTTAGTAAATCTAATAAACATATCGGAAATAGCTTCATTTTCATCAATTTTAAACATTTTCATATTGATGAACTAACATGTCAATCTTTGTTTCTTTTACTTGACTAGTTCTTTCATGAGTTTAATTTTCTAATTTATCCCATATCTCTTTAGCGGTTTTGCAAATAGACACTCTATTATACTCAACTTCATTCAAAGCACAAAATAAGCAATTAATAGCTTTGGCATTTAAAGAGCATGCTTTCTTTTTATTTATTGACCATTCTTCCTTAGGTTTTATAGTGCTAACACCATCAACATTTGTTGGAATTTTAAAACCTTCCTCAACAATATCTCATAAATCATAATCAATAGAAAGCAAGAAAAATCTCATTCTATTTTTTCAATAACTATAATTAGTACCATTAAAGAAAGGGGGCTTTGTAATAGATTGACTATCGGTAAAAGGGATAAAACCTAAAGTTGTCATAGCTCAAAAACAATTAAGTTTATCAAGAAATAAATATTTCAAGAAGAGCAACCCGCTCTGATACCAATTTTTGGATCAATATGGCAATCCTAGAGGGGGTGAATAGGGTTTAATTAATTTTTTTTTTCTAAATTAACCCAATTAAACTAATTAATACACTTTTTATAAATAATAAGAAAAATTCAAATTATGCAACAAATAAGATGACAAAAAAATGTGATAATTTAATTCTATCAAATTTTAGCAAATAAATAAGAACTAAAACATACAATAAATTGCTTAAATTAATTGAAAAAATTAAAAGAAAAAAGTTAGAGAAGAAGACACCGTAATTTTTATAGTGGTTCGGTCACACTCGACCTACTCCATTCCTTAAGCGCCTCTTGGGAATTTGAATAAAATCTTTTCTACTCTTTCCACGGATTAAAGCCCAACCATTACACCACCGCTCTTTTATGGGTTCAAGAGCAAACTCGATCCTTTCCACGGTTTAGGATCAAACCGTTACAAATGTTGGAATTTTTTAATAACACAATACAACTCTCACTAGAATGGATTTACAAGTTTAAGCACTCAACAAGTTTATCCTCACAATACAATAACACTCTCTCAAGAATAAGATATAAAGAAAAAAAATTGGGAACTTAGAGAAATCAACAATGGAACTTTTGAGTTTTGGAGGATTATGAAATGTAAAATTTATTAGTTTAAAATTTGGAGAGGAAGATGGTTTATATAGAGATGGAAAAATTTTAGATACCACAATTAATTTGGACCATTGGATTTTGGAAAAGAAAAATCAATGGTGGAGATTTTAAACTAAACTAGTCCTTAGATACAAACAAAATATAATATTAAATTCCTTTTCTTTTGAAATTCATGTTCTTTTTAAAATTAATCCAAAAAATAAAAAAACATACCATGTGTCAAAAACTAGCCGTTAAACACAAACATAAAATAATATTAAACATATTTTCCTTTTAATTCATTTTATTTTTAAATTCATTCTTTTTAAATTCAATCCAAAAATAAAAAACTAGCTGTTAGACACAAACATAAAATAATATTAAATTTATTTTCCTTTTAATTCATTTTATTTTTAAATTCATTCTTTTTAAATTTTAAATCAATCCAAAAATCAAAAGTCCATCATATGTTAATCTCTTAACGATCTACCATTCAACCAATATGCTGCCACATGTCTACATGCAAATGGTCTAGTTATGTCACGTCATTCACCACGGTATTTTCTCTATAGATTTGTTTCGGTCATATCGTCTTCGTTTTAGCTCCGATTTGAGTGATTCAAGAGGTGTTGGAATCGTTATTCCGAGCTCTACGCTATGGATATAGTAAAACACTAAGATTTTCAGTAATTAAAAATTGATTTTGTTATCATCAAAACATTGATTAATTAATTAATTTGAGATTAAGGGCTAAAAATCCAACACTTGGGAAGCAAGGAATTGCTACCATGCTCTTTATCCTTATCTTCCATTGTCATTTTGTACTCTGAACTGATTTATAGAAATGGAATTTACATCTTTATATCTGTTCACTCTCTGTATGTTACACATAAGTACCTAAATCTGTCGAATGGGTTGAGAAGCACTTAGCTAGCACAACGGGGGATCTTCATTCTATGCGATTATCTTGTATTATGTATGCGTCATTCGTCCATTAGAGATACTCGGGAAGGTAGTCTAAGGATATAATCTAGGCTTGGAAAAGTCAGGTTAGAATCTAGACTTGGGAGAGTCAGATTAGAAACGCATGATCAAGAGATAGGAGCTTAGGAGTAAGCGTTGTTTGCTATTAACGCATCACATGCATTCTAGAGATAGGTTATGATTGAATGTGGTCACCTTGTCCTTGTGCGTACCTTGCATCATTGCATAGGCAAGAAGTAGAGACTTAGAAATAAGCTCTATCATCGCATGCGTCCTAAAATTAGGAGCTACAACATCTGCATTGGAAAATGATTTATTGTCGCATGAGTGTAGCATGATCGCATAGTTTGACGCGTTCTCTGGAAACGCTAGCTAAAGACCTTCTCAACCTGTTTCGCCGCATACTCAGTGTATCTATCGCATAATCATTCTTATCTCAAATCCACCACATACTTTTTATACATCAAACAACAAACCAACAAAATCATTAATTTATTTATTACCGCAAAGTAATCTAAAAATTATTACCGCATATTGTGTTCCTTAGTCCCTTAGTTCGACCTTAGACTTACTAGGAAACTCAGTAGGATTTATACTTGGGTTCTACTAAGAAAACTTGTTGCACAACGCATTTTCCATCACCACAATTCCTTCCTTTATTTCACCGCATAAAAGGACACATCAAGTTTTTGGCGCCATTGCCAGGGACTTCGGCAATTCAGTGTGTTAACGGTAATTTTTCTAATTTCTTTGCAGCTTTTAATCTCTGGTGAATTACAACCTAGAGTTTGAAAGAATGTTCCGACGAAGATTTAGAGATATCCGCCAACAACAACCACAAGAGAAAGATAATATAGCGGAACAACCTGAAAATGGAGCACCAAATGAAAACAATGTCATGGCGAATCACATCCTATTGGCGAATGACCGCAATAGGCCCATTCGGGACTATGCGTCACCCAACCTCTATGATTTCTCCCCAGGAATCATGAAGCCCGCTCTTGATGGATCATGATTAGAAATGAAACTGGTGATGCTGCAGATGATCCAAACTGCTGGATAGTTTGGTGGGAGGCATGGTGAAGACTCGCATGCCTACCTCCGGAGCTTCATAGAGATTTGCAACACTTTTGTGTTCCCGAATATCTCCACCCAGACTGCTTACAGATGAAGATTTTCTACCAAGGATTAACCCCTGCATCGCAGACTGCTGCCAATGCAGTAGCAGCTGGAGGTCTACTGGATAAAACGTATGAGGAGGCCAAGAATATCCTTGATCGCATTTCAAAAAATCACGAGGACTGGAAAGAAAGCGATCGAAGATTAAGAATTGGAGACAATGACGCAAACAACAGGGCCATCGCATCCCTTCAAAACTAAATGACTGCAAAGATGAGTTTGATACTAAGCATCGCAATTAATAGCACGGGAGCGAAAAAAGGGCAGGTCAACGCAATTGCTCAAACGACTGCAAGTTGTGTCATCTGTGGAGACGCTCATCCGATGGAAGAATGCCCAGGAAATCCGCAATTAGTATGCTTCATAAAGAATAATCCTTATTCTGACATGTACAACCCTGGGTGGAGAAATCACCCCAATTTCGCGTGAAAAAATCTACAACAAAACTTTCAACCAATGGCGCAAAAAGAAGGGCCACCCGGATTTTTCTCGCGAACCAACGGTCCAACGCATAACCAAGCCAGCAGTTTGCAAGCACCGCAATCTTCATCCTTAGAGACCTTACTGAAGCCGTACATTGACAAGAACGAATCAATGCTTCTGAATCAAGCAACGTCCATCCGAAATCTCGAAATTCAGCTAGGACAGATTGCGGGTGAACTCAAAAACAGACCGCAAGGGGCGTTACCGAGCTCAACTAAGCTCCTTCTCAACATTGGGGGTACGAAAGGAACAATGCTTAGCAGTCTCCTTGCTAAGCGAAAAAATGACAGTGAAAGTAGGGGAGGAACCCATCACGACCAACTTGAATGCGACAACAACAGAAGACTCATTGACATATGATTCAAAAGAGCCCGAGAAGATGAAACCGAAAGTTGCGTCCACCTTTAAGCCTCTAGAACATGAGATAGAAGAAGTCCAGCTACCACCATTCTCACAAAGATTGAAAAGGAAACAAAGTGATGAAGATAAGATCGCCACGGAGGAGTAACGCAAAATACAACGATCCCACCAAAAATGTGTGACCAAGGAATCTTCACGATACCATGCTCCATTAGAAGGGTCTATAGTGGCCAAGCACTATGCGATCTTGGGGCGAATATAAACGTAATGCCACTATCAATCTTCAAACGATTGAATATGGGCAAACTCACGCCCATGACGGAGACTCTCCTAGTTGTGGACAGATTCCAAATACATCCTGAGGGAGAGTTGAAAGATGCCACAATCTCAATTGATAAATTCATCTTGCCGATAGACTTCATCATTTTGGATTATAAAACGGACGAAGATGCGTCCATCATATTGGGACGACCATTCTTCTCGACCGATCGCGCTCAAATTGATGTGCGCAAGGGGGAAATTGTAACGAATGTCAATAAGGAAAAGCTCTGGATTAAGGCAGTGAAAATCCCAAAGGACCGAGAAAAGAAGAAAAAGCCACCATGGATGTAAAAAAAAATCCAGCCTGAAATAAGCAGTCCCCTACATTACTATGCAACTCAAACTCATCAGGGACGCATTCCTTTTGAAATATCCTTTTTATACCAATGCTTCATGAACTTTCATCACTTGTCTTTTAATTGTTATCGTATCTTCGTCTTTATACAAAAAAAAAATAATAAATAATAATAATAATGCGATCGTAGTAAACGATTTTGTTAACTTTGTTTTTGTATTTAACCCTCTCAATGTTTTTCTTGCAATGATCGAGGTGAACGATTTCGGAAGCGCTACACGAAGATGCAACTACTTTATTTCGTCACCGCAATTCAAAGAAAGTAGATTGCCGCAAAGCAGGATGCATCAACAAATAATGCGGGTGACAGCGCAAATTTGTGGGTTGTATCTTTCCTTAACTTTATTCCAAATTTTGCACTATTGCATCGCATTTTAATTTTGAAAATTTTATCACCACATCCTCTTTGGTTGCTGCAATCATTTAACATTGATCAATTTAGTAAGTCACCGCATGATTTCTCTTTGTCAATTATGATTTCAATGATGAAACGCATGCTTATATCTTTTTTTGCACACTAGAATCAACTTAATTTTAGGACAGTCATCTCATGAAATATTTCTAGAAGTTAGTGGTCTGCTAGCTTTCTTTCAAACTAACCCTTTACAAAACTTCCTAAGAACATCGCATGATTTCTTTCAATCTTTTAGCAATGAGGACATTGCCGCATTTTAAATTTAGGGGTGCGGTATTCATTTTTCGACCTTGCTATTTTTAGTTTTAATAAAATAAAATAAATAATAAATAATAAATAATTTTAACGTTGCGATCGGATCCTACTCATAGTTGGACGTCCGCATGACACGCATGGGGACAAGCCAAAACGAAGGTAGAAATCGTGATCAACGCATAAATAAATGACCGCAACTCTGCTGCCAAATGGGCATGAGGTTAGTATGAGAAAGAGTGTCTTGCTCGTAGTTGGATGTCCGCATGACAACCGTGGGGGCAAGCCAAAATGAAGGCGAGTCACTTGGATCAGCGCAAGGACAGAAAGAAAAAATAAATAAATAAATAATGTCTAAAATACGCAAGGATAAAAAAAATCATTTAACACCCCAGTGAAAAAGTTTTTTTGAAATAAATCATGCGATGCCCTAGGATCTAGTAAAGTCTTTTTGAAAGCTAAACTTGTAATCCCTAAATTTTAGAAATATTTTAAGAAGAGACCTGGATAGGAATTAAGGAAATTTTGGTGTATAGGATCTGAATAAGGCATCCTTGAGAAATCTAGGAAAGAGAAGGCGGTCGACTTTCTAAAGGAAATCTTTAGCTTATGCTTGAGGACAAGCATTGTTTAAATTTGGGGGTGTGATAACGGGCAGAAATGCACGTTATTACAGTGTTAAATTATTAAACAATGCAGGATTGCGATGATAAAAATATACAAGATTTCGTCCAAAAAGCATTAAGTTCACAATATTGCGGTCGCATGCGTCCATCGCATTAAAACAACTAACTTGTGTATTTATGTGCAGAATATGCATTGACTCAAGGCAAAAAATGCGATCCAAAGAAATCAATGACGGAGCGCATTAAGAGATTACGTTAACGTAAGGCTATGCAATCATTTACGCTTGCGAATATCTGCTCAAGAAGGTTGCCGTATAGAGCCGGCGCAACTTGGTGGGCGCATCTGGGTGAAAAGTGTAATAAATCACGATGGGACAGAAAGCTGATGACGATCGATTCCGAATTAAGTTGACAAGCCATTAATGAACTACTGTAGCAAGTACACTCAACTTTTTGACGACAAATATTCGGCGCATCAGACAGAGAATTAATGTCATCCTATCAATGGAATCATAAAAGAGAAGAAGCCTTTCACCCCAAAGCTCTATAAATACCAAAGGCCACCTTCAGTAAAGGAGTTCGACAATTAGATAATTTTTCCCTTTTAGATAGAAGTAGCCTTGTTCTTAGTTTTCTTTACTTCGAAGGCAGAAGCGAGTGAAGGGAGTTTATACCGAGAGATCGTTCCGATGAACTTGGAAGAGTGCCGGAAGCGTTGAGATCAGAGAGCAGGCCAACTCTTGCGGAAGCAAGAACATCTTTTGAGTAAAATAGAGTTAACTGTGTAAAAGCCGTAGGAAGCAAGGAATTGCTATTAGGCTCTCTATCCTTATCTTCCATTATCATTTTGTACTCTAAATTGATTTATAGAAATGGATTTTACATCTTTATATCTGTTCACTCTCTGTATGTTATGCATGAGTACCTAAATCTGTCAAATGGGTTGAGAAGCACTTAGCTAGCACAACGAGGGATCTTCATTCTATGCGATTATCTTGTATTATGTATGCATCATTCATCCATTAGAGATACTCGGGAGTGTAGTCTAAGGAGAGAATCTAGGTTTGAAAAAGTCAGGTTAGAATCTAGGCTTGGGAGAGTCAGATTAGAAACGCATGATCAAGAGATAGGAGCTTAAGAGTAAGCGTTGTTTGCTATTAACGCAGCATGCATCCTAGAGATAGGTTATGATTGAATGCGGTCACCTTGTCCTTGTGTGCATCTTGCATCATCGCATAGGCAAGAAGTAGAGACTTAGAAATAAGCTCTATAGACATTATCGCATTCATCGCATGCGTCCTAAAATTAGGAGCTACCGCATCTGCATTGAAAAATGATTTGTTGTCGCATGAGTGTAGCATGATCGCATAGTTTGACGCATTCTCTGGAAACGCTAACTAAAGACCTTCTCAACCCGTTCCGCTGCATACTCAGTGTATCTGTCGCATAATCATTCTTATCTCAAATCTACCGCATACTTTTTATACTTCAAACAACAAACCAATCAAATCATTAATTTATGTTACCGCAAAGTAATCTAAAAATTATTACCGCATATTATGTTCCTTAGTTCCTGAGTTCGACCCTGGACTTACCAGGAAACTCGGTAGGATTTATACTTGGGTTCTGCTGATAAAACTTATTGCACAATGCATTTTCCATCACCGCAATTCCTTCCTTTATTTCACCGCATAAAATAATGCATCAGTACATGACTGTGCAAGTGGGAGAAGGCGGAGATCTATCGTATAGGTCGATGCCCAATCGTTTAGATAAAGCTATGTGATCGTCTAGCAAAAGCTATGCGATCGTTTAGTCTATCGTTTAGCTCGGTTTGTCGCCTACAAACACTACACGATTGTTTACCTTGGGCCAGCGATCGTCTAGAAAAACTATGCGATCGTTTAGTAAATATTGCACGATCGTTTAGTTCTACTCAGCATGATCGTTTAGCTCGCCCATCTGTCATTTAGTAAATCCAAATTTACATGACAACTTCGTGAGTTTCTTTTGTGCGGAGAGAAAACTCAAAACTTTTTCAATCTTTTGTAAAAACTTCTTTTTAAAAAAAGGAAACCACTTTCTTTTAAACTCACGATTACCATGATCAAATAACCACCCACTCATATGGTTATTAAAAGAAAAAAATTAATTATCTAATAATTAATATTATTATAAACATAAATGATAACCAACTTATCATATTATATTTATAACCTATAGTTTTAATATTTCATCTCATGAAACATATAAACCATAGTTCTTTTTCTATTCCATGATACTTAATATAAATCTCATTTACATCAATCCTCCACTAGATGTATCTCATACATCAAACCAATTATATCATATATAATCAAAATACCTTTTGTCAATTTGAACATTTCAAATCAACACCAAGAACTGATCCTCAACTGAATCCATTAAGCTACCAAGGGGACCTTATGGACCTATAGCTCGAAGCTCCAACGGTACGTGAATAACTGACTAAACTCTTTAATCACAGGATCCACCATCCGTTAACTGCTAGGCACTCCACTAAAGACCGACAGCTAAACTTTTCTTACCATAGATATCCTACCTTTAATCCTTTAATCAGGTATCCCACCTTAATCCTTATACTATAGACCTATTTAGGTTAGCACTTAAGGCATGATCCACTTGTATATCACATATACATGCTGAAGTTCACATAAGATAACCAAGGAGCTTTGTTTATTGGATATGAGTAAATACCAGGATTAAATAATACTTATTTTATTCATTAAACAATGTGTATCTTTACAAAACAATGAGACTCCGGGAGAATTAGGATACTAATCCCAACAATCTCCCACTTGTCCTAATGACTCGAGAGACTAATGTACAATATACAATAAACTAGGGCATACCCCAGTATCATCTCCCACTTTCCCTAGACAAGATGCCGCATGTCCTGCAGACCCAGACTCTCTAGGTGACCCTCGAATACTTTAGCCGTGAGGGCCTTTGTAAAGGGATCAGCAACGTTGTGCTCCGATGTGACTATCACATCACCGCGATGCACAATCTCCCTGGTCAGGTGATATTTCCATTCTATATGCTTACCCCGACGATGATTCTGAGGCTCCTTCGAATTCGCCACAGCCCCGCTGTTATCACAATACAGTGTTATCGATAAATCCATATTTGGAACAACTTCCAAATCTGAAAGGAACTTCCTCAGCCAAACAGCCTCTTTAGCTGCTTCACAAGTCGCTACTTATTCAGCTTCCATTATGGAGTCCGTGATGCATCCTTGCTTGATGCTTCGCCAAACTATAGCCCCTCCATTCAAAATAAACACTGACCCCATTGTCGATTTGCGAGAATCTTGATCGGTCTGAAAGTCAGAGTCCGTGTATCCTGTAAGGATCAGATCCTTATCTCCATTAAGAGATCCTTCAGTAGCATCTAGAATGGATTTAGTTTTTCTATTCAATCCATCATAGAAAAATTGTATTTGCAACCAACTAGGGTATCCATATTATGGGCACTTCATAGGGAGATCCTTATACCTTTCCTAACATTCAAATAATTGTTCATTCATTTTTTGAGAAAAAGAAACAATTTCACATCTCAATTTAAAAGACTTGGTAGGAGGAAAATATTTATTCAAGAATGCTTGAGCTAGCTCCTCCCAAGTAGTTATGCTTTCCGATGGGATGATCTCTAGCCAATCCTTAGCCCTATTCTATAGAGGCATTCAAATAATTTGTTCTTGGATTGGGTTGGGTTAAATTTTTTCTATTTTTATTAGGTTTGGCTGGCTAAAAAGGAATTTGGGTTGACCCAACCCACCCCAAAAGAGAGGTGTCTTTGTCACAGGGCATGCATAAAAGAAAATCAAACAAGATTAGAACAAAAATAGCCCTTAGTCTAGAATATCTCCAACTCTTAAAATATGAAACAAAAACCATTATCTTGATCCCTGACAACAGTGCCAAAAACTTGATGTGGTAATTTTGTGTTGCACGCAAGTGTACATGGTCAGGTTATCACATTAAAATGGCTTGTGAGGCTGAGTTTCATCCTCTGGGATCAAGTTAACGGTTATTGTTTAACTATCTCAAAATTGTGTCAATTTTAGCAAAAGAATCGAAATCGAGTTTGAATTTTGGGTTTTATAAAGCAATAAAAGTGTTTTTCGAAATTTGAGAATAGAAGTGTTCTAGGATATTGAATATGTTAATTACTTCATTAAATTTGCTCTAGTCAATTCATAGAATTATGTATGAACATTGTGCCTAAGTCTAGAAACTTAACTCAACATTACTTCCTCTAAAAAATAACCTATCCTCATGTAACTTAATTGATAACTAAATCTTATGAAATCATATTAAGAAACAAGGCATTAAGAATTGTCATCAACAACTTTCACTATTAACTTAACTATTAGCATGAAATATTAATAATGATTTAATGATATAGATTAGGTAAAATATTCGATCTCTCAATTAAAAATTTAACCTGGCAAATCATCAATGGTCAATCAATAAGAATGAAATACAATATCATTAAAAAGCAAAGAGTTCAACAATATCTATGAAAAGAACTAAACTCAATCTAAATTCATAAAAACTTCATCAATACCCTAAAAAAACAAGTTTAGCCACTCATAGCTTACACAAACATATTTTCATACATCAATTCAAGCATAAGATTTAGAGAGGAAAAAAAAAGAACCGAGGAAGAATCCTCCAAGCTCACCTTAATCGTCACCTTGGGAACTCAAACGACCTTCAAAATATCCCTCAATTTCCTTAACCTTTTAGCATAAACTCCCTCTTTAGGTCAAAATTTCGTCCTTGATGTCCTCATTTCGGGTGTAATTCTCCTCTCCAAATGTTGAAGGTCATCCAAACTAAATAGACGAAGCACACTTGAAGCCCAAGATCTTTCCTAAAATGAACGATTTTTCATTTATGGAAAGGCAGCGTTGCAACGCTGACCTGATGTTGTCATACCGTAAGGCTACGCTCAATGTAGCGTAGCGATGCTACATCCTAACGTGTGCAGCCTCTTCTGTCATCAGTCATAGCATAACAACGCTATGCTATAGCGTAGTGATGCTTTAATTAGGGTAGCTACTGCCAGCCTAACGGGCAGCGTAGCTACCCTATATGCTATGCTATCATTTTAATGACCAGACAAAAGATGATAGTCAATA
The DNA here is from genome assembly GCF_009727055.1 of Benincasa hispida. Taxonomy (NCBI): domain Eukaryota; kingdom Viridiplantae; phylum Streptophyta; class Magnoliopsida; order Cucurbitales; family Cucurbitaceae; genus Benincasa; species Benincasa hispida. The sequence continues at coordinate 35,243,347 of NC_052359.1, forward strand.
GAAGTTCACATCTTTATATTTTTTTTTTCCTTCTTTTCTTCTATCCCTTTGATCCATTGCTCAGTTTTAACTTCTTTAGGCATAATTTGGTCATTTTTAGCTCATTTGAGTATAATTCCATTCTCAAACATAAAACCTAAAAATCACTAGCAAACACATCAAATCTTATAAAATCATATAAAAAAACCATTCTAAATTCAAAGCCAAATAACGTACATTTTGTGTGTGTTTCAACGTTTCTCACGAGCAAGCCATAATTGACGAGGAGTGTTGATAGAGATAATATGAGAAAACGCAGAATGAGGTAGGCTGGCATTGATCAAGGTAATTAACACTTTATCCCAAAGATTCCATAGCTCAAATTTTGGATTAGGCTCACAGTTTTGGGGTCTTGAGGTAGAGGAATTTTCTGTTAGAGAAAAATTTGTGGAGGACAAGGGATCGACTCATCAAAGTGGCCAAACAGGGTGTGGGATTTAAAGTTGGTTGATATTTGGAACTTCCATTAGACATAATTTATGGCGTCAAGGCGAGCTGGAACAAGATTGCAAATGTTGTTGAGAAGGGAGTGGAGGGAGAGGGATATGAGTCTGAAGCTCTGATACCAAGAGAAAGTTGAGGAAATATGAAGTATAACAACTCGTTATTTGCCTTGATTCATTGATATGTTACATGATAACGCGCAGAAATGCACGTTATTATAGTGCTAAGTTCTTAAACAATGTTGGCTTGCATTGATAAAATATGTTAGATTGCGTACATAAAGCATTAAGTTCATAACATTGCGGTTGCATGCGTTCATCGCATAGAAACAGTTAACTTTTATATTTTTATGCAGAATATGCGTTGACGCAAGGCGAAAAGCGCGATCACAAGAAATCAATGGACGAGCGCAGCATTACCGCAAGGCTTTGTGGTGATTTATGCTCACAAACATCTACTCAATAAGGATTGCCACATAGAGTCACCGCAACTTGATGGGCGCATCTAAGTAAAAGGCATAATTAATCACGATGGGACAGAAAGCTGATGACGATCGAATCCGAATTAAGTTGACAAGCCGCTAACGATAATAACTACACTCAGCTTTTTGGTGAAAAATATTCGGCCATCAGTCAGAGAATTAAAGCCATCCCATCTATGCAATCATAAGAGAGAAGCAACCCTTCACCCCAAAGCTCTATAAATACCAAAGGCATCCTTCAGAAAAGAAGTTCACCAGTTCGGCGAGTTCGAACACTTAGAGAATTTTCCTTTAGTTTAGCCTTGTTCTTAGTTTTTCTTTTATTTTAAGGCGGAAGCGAGAGAAGAGGATGTGCTAATAGATCATTCCGATGAGCTCGGGAGAGTGTCGGAAGCATTAAGATCAGAGAGAGGGCCAGCTCTTGCGGAAGCAGGAATATCTTTTGAAATGAATAGAGTTGCCAGTGTAAAGGCCTTGGGCAGCAAGGGATTGCTACCAGGCTCTCTACCTTTATCTTCCATTGTTATTTCGTACCCAAACTCATTTATAGAAATGGAATTTACTTCTCTATATCTGTTCACTCTCTGTTTATTATGCATGAGTAGCTAAATCTGTTGAATGGGTTAAGAAGCACTTAGCTAGCATAACTGGGATCTTCATTCTTTGTGATTATCTTGTATTATGTATGCTTCATTCCTCCATTAGAGAGACTCGGGAGGTTAGTCTAAGGATAGGATCTAAGCTTGGAAAAGTCAATTTAGAATCTAGGCTCAGGAGAGTTAGATTTGAACGTGTAATCAAGAGATAGAAGCTTAGGAATAAGCACTGTTTATTATTACTGCATCGCATGCATCCTAGAGATAGGATATGATTGTGTGTGGTTACCTTGTCTTTGTGTGCGTTTTGCATCGCATAGTAAAAGAGTAGAGACTTAGGAATAAGCTCTATGGACACTTTTGCATTCAACACATGTGTCCTAGACTTAGGAGCACTGCATTTGCATTGAAAAATGACTTGTTGTGCATGGGTGTAGCATGATCACATAGTCTGACGTATTCCCAGGTAACATTAGTTAAAGACCTTCTCAACCCGTTCATCTACATACTCAGTGCATCAATCGCATAATTAAACTCTTCTCAAATCTGCCACTTTTATTTATTTCATTATTGCAAACAACAACTACAACAACTATATTTATTTGATTACCACAAGGTTTTCGTGAAAAATTATCACTGCATACCGTTTTTCCAAGTCCCTGAGTTCGACCCTGGATTTACCAGGAAACTCAATGGGGTTTACATTTGGATTCCACTGAGAAAATTTGATTGCTCAACGCAACCCCATCACCGCATTTCATTTCATTTTTCCACCTCATAAAACAACGCATCAAGTTTTTGGCACCGTTGTCAGGGACTTCGGCAAATCAGTGTGCTAACGGTAATTTTTTTGATTTCTTTGCAGACTCTCAATCTCTGGCGAATTACGACCCGAAGATCAAGAGGACATTCAGAAGGAGATTAAGAAACCGCCAACAACAACAGACAGATAAAGAAGATATGGCGGGCAGCCTAGAAACGGAGCACCAAACGAAAACCACGTCATGGCGAATCCAATCCTCCTGGCAAACGATCATAATAGGCCCATTAGGGACTATGCATCGCCAAACCTCTATGATTTCTCTCTAGGAATCATGAGGCCTACGCTCGATGGAAGCCGATTCGAAATGAAGCTGGTGATGTTGCAGATGATCCAGACTGCAGGGTAATTCAGAAGAAGTCGTGGTGAGGACTCGCATGCCCACCTCCGTAGCTTTATAGAAATTTGCAATACTTTTTTGTTCCCAAACATCTCTGCAAAAGAAGTTTGACTAACTCTGTTTCCATTTTCTCTGTGTGATCAGGAAAGAAAATGGGCGTATTCCCTCGAGCCGGGAGAGATCACTTCATTGGAACATGTCGTAAAGAAGTCCATGAAAAAATATTTTCCACCTACTAAGAATGCTCGACGAAGGAAACTAATAACCAATTTTGAACAAGACATGGACGAATCGCTCAGCTATGTCTGTCCACACAATGGATTTCCAGACTACCTTCAGATGGAAATCTTTTATCACGATTTAAATCCTGCTTCGCAGACTGCTGCAAATGCGACAGCCGCTGGTGGTCTGCTAGACAAAACGTATGACGAGGTTAAGAACATCTTGAATCGCATCTCTAAAAATCACGAGGATTAGAGAGAGAGCGATCAGAGACTAAGAATAAAGGATAACGACGCAAGTAATGGTGATATTACTTCACTACAGAATCAGATGACCGCAATGATGAACCTGATTCAAGGAATCGTGATCAACAATCTAACACCGCAAACGGGGCAAGTAAACGTAATTAATCAAAACACCACAAAGTATGTGACTTGTGGTGACGAACACGCAATGGAAGAATGCCCATAGAATCCACAGTCTATTTACTTTGTGAAAAATAATCCATTTTCTAATACCTACAACCCCAGGTGGAGAAACCACCCAATTTTGCATGGAAGAATCAACAGCAGAATTTCCAATCTGTGGCGCAGAAAGAAGGGCCACCTGAATTCTTCTCGCGAAATAATGGTCAGACAAGCAATCAAGCCAGTAGCTCGCAACCGCCGCAATCTTCCTCCTTGGAAAGCTTGTTGAAGTAGTATATAGAAAAAAACAAAACTGTGCTTCAAAGTCAGGCTACGTTCATCCGCAATCTCGAATTACAGATGGGCCAAATTGTAAGCGAGCTAAAGAACAGACCGCAAGGGGCTCTGCCGAGTTCAATAGAACTTCTACGCAACCCGGGGGAATCAAGTAAAGAGCAATGTCAGGTTGTGACATTGCGGAATGGAAAAACTATGGAGAGAGAAAGAAAGGAGCCTAATCGGAATGCTCCCATTGCGTTGGAACCTGAAATTGCAATGACCCAAGAAGAAGAAGAGGAAAAAGAAGCGATAGAGCTTGCGTCCACCTCTAAGCCAATAGAAAAGGAAATCGTGAGAGTGCAATTACCACCTTTCCCGCAGAGACTCAGAAAGAAAAAGAATGACGAGGTACAGTACCAACACTTCCTGTCTGTGTTAAAACAATTACATATTAATATTCCATCAGTGCAGCGATTAAGGAGATGCCTTCTTATGCGAAGTTTTGGAAGGATATGGTAACTAAGAAAAGGGGCACTGGTAAGTTTGCCACAGTGGCTTTAACACAAAGTTCGAAATCAATAATTCCACCGAAGATGAGCGATCCTGGGAGCTTTACTATACCTTGCTCCATTTGAGGGCTGTACATCGGGCAAGCATTGTGTGACCTTGGAGCCAGCATCAATTTGATGCCTCTGTTGATCTTTAAGCAGCTGAATGTGGGGCAACTTGCGCCCACGACCGTGACTCTCCAACTAGCAGATAGATCTCTGGTGCATCCAGAGAGGAAGGTGAAGGACGTGCTGGTTACCATTGACAAATTTATATTACCAACTGACTTCATCAACTTAGATTACGAAGCCGACAAAGATGTGCCCATCATCCTAGGGCGACCATTTTTATCAACAGGTCGTGCCCATATTGATGTGCACAAAGGACATATCACTTTGAACATAAATAGACAGAAGCTCAAGTTCAACATCATCCGTGCCATGAAGTTTCCTGACGACGAAGACCTGAATGAATCTGATGACGACCAGAGTTTGAATGAAGAAGAGAAACCTGACAATGAAAATGCAGATGAGGATGCAAGCGCATCCATTGCGACATGTAATGCGATCATAGAAAAAAATTAACAAGGAAGAAGAGATGATCGCAACCCAAGAAGAAGAGCCAACAGAAAATGAAGAAGGAAAAACAAAGCAACCGTCCCTGAAAGAACCACCAACAATAGAATTGAAGACCCTGTCGAATCATCTAAAGTATGCATTTTGGGGGCAGAATGAGAAGCTACTAGTTATTATTTCCTCTGAACTTAACGAAGACCAGAAGAATGCGTTGATGAGCATTCTGAGGAAACATGTGCGAGCAATTGGTTAGACGCTTACAGACATTCGAGGAATTAGCCCAGTGTACTATATGCACCGCATTCGTCACGAAGAAGACCACAAGGCATCGATCGAACGTCAGCACAGACTCAACCCTGCGATGAAAGAGGTCGTTAAAAAGGAGATCATCAAGTGGTTAGATGCGGGCATTATTTATCCGATAGCAGATAGCACGTGGGTCAATCCCGTGCAGTATGTGCCGAAAAAAGGTGGCATGACGGTAGTCCCCAACGAGAATAATGAGCTAATATCGCAAAGAACCGTCACCGGGTGGGGTATTTGCATGGACTACCGCAAGCTGAATTGCGCAACGAAGAAAGATCATTTCCCTCTACCATTCATTGATCAAATACTAGATCGTCTAGTCGGAAATGACTTTTACTGCTTTCTGGATGGCTATGCCCGGTATAACCAGATTATGATTGCTCTAGAAGATCAGTACAAGACCACATTCACCTGCCCATATGGGACTTTTGCTTTTTGCTGCATGCCATTCGGCCTCTGCAACGCACCGAGAACTTTCCAAAGGTGCATGATGGCCATCTTTTCAGACTATCTTGAGGACTCTGTTGAAATCTTCATGGACGACTTCTCTATCTATGGCCACACCTATGATGTCTATCTGGCCAACCTAGAGAAGATACTGAAAATATGCAAGGAGACGAATCTCGTCCTTAATTGGGAAAAATGCCATTTTATGGTTAAGGAGGGCATTGTGCTGGGGCACAAGGTTTCGCAGGACAGGTTGGAGGTGGATAAAGAAAAAATAGAAGAAATTGAAAAACTCTCACCTCCAACGAATATAAAGGCTGTAAGGAGTTTCTTGGGGCATGTCGGATTCTACAGACGTTTTTTCAAGGATTTCTCAAAAATAGCTCGATCATTGAGTGCGTTGTTGGAAGCGGATAGGAAGTTTGACTTTGATGGTAATTGCTGCATCGCATTCATGATTTTAAAGAATGCATTGACGACTGCACCCATTTTGATCGCACCAGATTGGACACTTCCTTTTGAAATAATGTGTGATGCAAGCAGGTATGCGATGGGAGCTGTACTAGCACAGAAGAGAAAAGCAATCTTGCATCCCATCGCATATGCAAGTAAGACTTTAAACACTGCTTAGACTAATTACACCACCACAGAAAAAGAGCTGCTTGCAGTAATATTTGCATTAGAAAAGTTCAGAGCATATCTGCTGGGAATAAAAGTGCTCATCCTTAATGACCACTCGGCGATAAAATATCTAATGACAAAAAAGGATGCAAAGCTGAGGCTGATCAGATGGGTTCTCCTTCTTCAAGAATTCGATATGGAAATAACTGACTGCAAGGGAACGAAGAACCAAGTTGCGGATCATTTATCCAGATTGGAGAATCCTGAGGTTGACCGCAAGGAGTCAGAGGTGAGCGTAGTGTTTCCGGATGAGCAACTATTTTAGATTGAAAAAGTGCCATGGTATGTTGACATAGTCAACTATCTGGTTTGGAGCAATTTCCTGAAGATTATACCTACCACCAACAGAAGAAGCTCAAACATGAATGCAAATATTATTATTGGGATGAGTCGAATCTGTATAAGAGGGGGTTAGACCAGGTTATGTGACTATGTGTACCGAAAGCTACTCATCAACGCATATTATCACAATGTCATGATTCATCATATGGTGGACACTTTGGAGGGCCGCGCACCGCATCAAAAGTCTTACAAAGTAGGTTCTATTGGCCGACATTATTTAAGGATGTCAGAGACTACGCAACGAAGTGTGACCGGTGCCAACGCACGGGTAACATTTCATGGAAACATGCGATGCCCATGAACATCATTCTAGAATTGGAGTTGTTCGACGTTTGGGGCATTGATTTCATGGGACCATTCTCACCTTCGAATGGTCACAAGTACATTCTGCTAGCCGTCGACTATGTGTCTAAATGGGTAGAAGCAATAGCATGCGCCGCAAGTGACGCGACAGTAGTCTCCAAATTCTTGAAGAAAAATATTTTCATGCGTTTTGGCACTCCCCGTGCCATAATAAGTGACGAAGGCTCCCACTTTGTCAATTACTCTGTCAAAATCTAGTGTTGAAATATAATATCCTCCACAAAGTGACCATCGTATACCATCCGCAGACGAATGGTCAGGCCGAAGTGTCCAATCGAGAGATCAAGATGATACTTGAAAAGGTAGTAAGGCCTTCGCAAAGGGATTGAGCAATAAAGCTCGAATGATGCGTTGTGGGCATACCGGACTGCATTTAAGACACCCATTGATATGTCTCCGTATGCATTGGTATTTGGTAAAGCATGTCATCTGCCATTGGAGCTGAAATATAACGTGTTGTGTGCGGTAAAGAAGCTTAACTTTGATTTAAGAGCAGCAGGAGAAGCAAGAAAGCAACAACTGGTCGAGCTTAATGAGTGGAGAACGCAAGTTTATGAAAATGCCAAAATATACAAGGAACGGACAAAACGATGGCATGACAGTAGGCTATGCGGTAAAAATCTCCATGTTGGACAAAAGGTCTTACTCTTCAATTCACGCCTCCGGCTCTTTCCTGGCAAGTTAAAGTCGTGTTGGTCCGGACCCTTCATCATCAAAGAAATATTGCAGCATGGTATGGTGGAGCTGGTTACTGAGGTCGGGAGCCGTACATTTAAGGTTAATGGGCAGTGAGTTAAGGTATATTGCAGGGGTGATTTTCAGTGAGAAAATACCTCTGTAGAGCTGAGAAACCCGAATTAAAGGAAAATGGAATGGCTCCTGCGTTGGCATACAACATCATCTGGGGCGCAAGTCTTCTGGAGTATCCTTTGTTTGGTTCATGAACTCTCATTTCTATGACACTTCAATTATCATTTATCTATCTGCATTTTACTTATCACTTCTTACTTCTATAAAAAAATAAAAAATTAAAATTAAAAACTAAAAAGCAAAAAAAAAAATTGTTAACTTTGTTTATCATTTGACCATCTCGATGTTTCTTTGTCAACGATCAAAGTACATGATTGCAGAGGCACTACGCGAAGACGCAACTATTTATTCCGTCACCGCAATCCAAAAGAAGAAGATCGCAACAAAGAATGATGCATCAACAAACAATGCGGGTGACAGCGCAAATTTGGGGGTTGTATTCTTCCTTAACTTTATTCCATATTCTACACTATCGCATACCATTTTAATTTTAAACGTTTTATCACCGCATCCTCTTTGATTACTGCAATCATTTAACATGGATAAATTTAGTAAATCACCGCATGCTGTCTCTTTGTCAATTATGATTTCAATGATGAAACACATGCTTCTATTTTTTTTTTATATATACTAGAATCAACTTAATCTTAGAAAAGTCACCTCATGAAATATTTCTTAGAGGTCTGCTAGCTTTCTTTCAAACTCTCTTTACGTAGCTTCCTAAGAACATCGCATGACTTCTTTCAATCTTTTGGCAATGGGGACATTGCCGCATTTTACATTTGGGGGTGAGGTATTTATTTTTCAACCTTACTATTTTTAGCTTTCTAAAAAAAAATATGAGAATAACAACTTCACTCTCAACGCAATGGGGAAACCCATATTGATAAGAGTTAAGTTGTGAAAGGCACTTACCCGTAGTTGGATGTCCGCATGACACACGTGGGGGCAAGCCAAAACAAAAGTAAATCGCCAGAATCAACACATAAATAAATGACCGCAACTCCACTGTAAAGTAGGTATGAGTTTAGTCTGAGGAAGAGCGCCTTGCTCGTAGTTGGATGTCCGCATGACACACGTGGAGGCAAGCCAAAACGAAGGAAAGGCACTTAGATCAGCAGAAAAAAATAAAATAAAATAATAATAATAATAATAATAATAATATGCAAGGATAGAAATCATTTGACACCCCGGTAGAAAAGTTTTTTGTGAAATAAATCATGCAATGTCCCGGAATTTAGTAAAGTCCTTTTGAAGGTTAAACATTCGGTCCCTAGATCTTAGAAATATTTTAGGAAAAGACTTAAATAAGGCTTAAAGAAATTTTGGTGTATAAGATTTGAAGGAAGTATCCTTGAGAAATCTAGGAAAAGAGATTTGCGGTCGACTTTCTAAAGGAAATCTTTAGCTTATGCTTGAGGACAAGTATTGTTTAAATTTAGGGGTGTGATAACGCGTAGAAATGTACGTTATTACAGTGCTAAATTCTTAAACAATGTTGGCTTTCCGTAAAGCATTAAGTTCATAACATTGCGGATGCGTTCATCGCATAGAAACAGTAAACTTTGGTATTTTTATGCAGAATATGCGTTGACGTAAGGCGAAAAGCGCGATCACAAGAAATCAACGGACGAACGTAGCATTATCGCAAGGCTTTGCGGTGATTTGTGCTCACAAACATCTGCTCAAGAAGGATTGCCGCATAGAGTCACCGCAACTTGGTGGGCGCATCTAGGTGAAAGGCATAATTAATCACGATGGGATAGAAAGCTGATGACGGTCAAATCCAAATTCAGTTGACAAGTCGCTAACGATAACAACTACACTCAGCTTTTCGGTGACAAATATTCGGTGCATCAGTCAGAGAATTAAATCCATCCCATCTGTGCAATCATAAGAGAGAAGCCACCTTTCATCCTGAAGCTCTATAAATACCAAAGGCATCCTTCAGAAAAAGATTCAGCGAGTTCGAACACTTAGAGAATTTTCCTTTAGTTTAGCCTTGTTCTTAGTTTTTCTTTTATTTTAAGGTGGAAGCGAGAGAAGGAGGTTGTGCTGATAGATCATTCCAGTGAGCTCAGGAGAGTGCCAGAAGCATTAAGATCAGAGAGAAGGCCAGCTCTTGCGGAAGCAGGAATATCTTTTGAATCGAATAGAGTTGCCAGTGTAAAGGCCTTGGGCAGCAAGGGATTGCTACCAGGCTCTCTACCTTTATCTTCCATTGTTATTTTGTACCCAAACTCATTTATAAAAATGGAAGTTACTTCTCTATATCTATTCACTCTCTATTTATTATGCATGAGTAGCTAAATCTGTTGAATGGGTTGAGAAGAACTTAGCTAGCATAACTAGGGATCTTCATTCTTCGTGATTATCTTGTATTATGTATGCTTCATTCGTCCATTAGAGAGACTCGAGAGGGTAGTTTAAGGACAGGATCGAGGCTTGAAAAAGTCAGGTTAGAATTTAGGTTCAGGAGAGCCAGATTAGAATGCATAATCAAGAGATAGGAGCTTAGGAATAAGCATTATTTGCTATTACCACATCGCATGCATCCTAGAGATAGGATATGATTGTGTGTGGTTACCTTTTCTTTGTGTACATTTTGCATCATCGCATAGGAAAAGAGTAGAGACTTAGGAATAAGCTCTATGGACACTTTTGCATTCAACACATGCGTCCTAGACTTAGGAGCACCGCATTTGCATTGGAAAATGACTTGCTATGCATGGGTGTAGCATGATCACATAGTCTAACGTATTCCCAGGTAACATTAGTTAAAGACCTTCTCAACCCGTTCATCCGCATACTCAGTGCATCTATCGCATAATTAAACTTTCCTCGAATCCGCCGCATTTATTTATTTCATTACCGCAAATAACAACCACAACAACTATTGATTTATTTGGTTACAGCAAGGTTTTCATGAAAAATTATCACCGCATACCATTTTCCCAAGTCCCTGAGTTCTACCCTGGACTTACCAAGAAACTTAATGGGGTTTACACTTGGATTCCACTGAGAAAACTTAATTGCTCAACGCAACCCCATCACCGCATTTCATTCCATTTTTCTACCTCATAAAACAACGCATCATTACACTATGACCCTTTATATAATTAGGCAAGTAGAAGATTTACATGAAGGGATCCATGAAAAATAGGAACATAATGTTGAATCCCATGAAGAATAGAAAGCAGAACAAATGGTTACAACAAAAAAGAAACATAAGAGAAATGTACAATCTAATAAAAACCTGTCATCGTCTTCTGCATCTACCTGTGTCCCTGGTATTTTGACCAGCCCTCCCCTAAATTAGTTGTTGAACCAAATAACATCTATCAAAATGGATAAATCCAATTTCCTGCTGTGGAAAAACCTAGCATGGTCGATTCTTCAAAGCTATCAACTAGAAGGCTATCTCAATGGAGAAAAACCATGTCCTAGCCATGTTGAAGGGACAAGTGAAGGTCTAGTGTTGCTACTACTGAAACTGCAAAAACTGTACCCAACCCAGCATTTGAGCAATGGGTTACTATAAATCAGTTGATATTAGGCTGGATGTACAATTCATTGCCTAAGAAATCGCCACTCAAGTGATAGGGTTCCAAACATTGAAGGATCTCTGGGAGGCTGTGCAACAGCTCTTCGAAATTCATTCTAGAACAAAGGTTGATTATCTGAAACATCTATTTCAACAGACAAGAAAAGGTTCATTGAAGATGGATGAATATCTAACTACTATGAAAAATATTCTAATGGGTTAGCCCTAGCTAGTAGCCTAGTGTTGATTAGTGATCTTGTCACGATAGTACTCTCTGGTCTGGTTGAAGAATACAATCATGTGGTTGTATCAATTCAAGGGAAATATGGAATTACCTGAACCAAAATGTAGTCAGATTTGTTGTCATATGAGCGTAGATTGGAGTATTAATTGATAATGAAGACAGGCCTATCTAGCCTTAATATCTCTTCGAACCCACCATATGTGAATATGGCACAAAACTCCACCTATAATGCTTCAACACAAGGTCAGAATCCTCACTAATGAATACCAAACGAAGAGATGGAAAAAGAGAAGAGAATGTGAAACCGTGGGAAGGTGAGGAGCATTCATTACTTTGAAAACAGAGGAAATGATTACAAACTACGGGAAGTGAAGCAATGGGAAGTGGAAAGTGAAACAGTAGGAATGTAAACCAGAACTGGCTCAAGTGGGATTGATTACGAAATCAGGCTAGATTACAATGAATCCAAACATGGGCTTTGAAACCCATTATATGACATTCCAATCCCATTCCCATCTACCAAACAGCCCTAAAGTGTTTTTATACACAAATTTGTTTGATTTTCTATACTCAAAATGTTTATATTAATGTCAAATTGCTATGACTTTTAAACGTTATGAACTGGTTGTCAGAGTGATTGTCAAAGTTAGTTACATAGATGGTCGTCGAAGCTAGTCGTCGCTAAAATTGGGAGTCGAATGTGGTTTTCGTTGGAGTGGCTACCAAAGTGATCGTTGGAGTTGGTCACATAGATAGTCGTTGGAGGTGATTGTCAGAATTGGTCGTCGAAGCTAGTCACTGGAGATGGTCATTATTGAAATTGGGCGTCATATGTAGTCTTTGTTGGAGTTGGTCGCCAGAATGATTGTCGGAGGTGGTCAACAGAGTTGGTTGCCAATGAAAGTTTGTTATTTTATCTACTGAGTTGTAAATAGTTTTAGCATAGCACAAAGGGGTTAAAACAATCCTTCCTCATTTATTTAACGCGCACCCCAAGAGTTATTACATCTCACTAACTCACTTCAAGTTAGAGTCAGGGAGAAAGAAATCTTGGAGAGATAATGAAAAATAAGATATGGAGAGATTCTAGAGGGAGAAGAGTTTAAAGGAATACCAAGTGAGTGTTTAGAGTAAGAAGTGAAATTGTTTAATCTTGCTCGATTAGTTGTAGGACCCACATTGTAAAACTTTTTTTTAGAGTATAAGGAGTTAAAGTCATGAAATTGGTGTTGATAAATCTTGGGCGTACCGTGTTAAGAAGGGAAAAAATTGAGTTGGAGGGAGATTTAAAGCCATAAGTTAGAGGGGAAGAGATGTGGAAGAGTAGAAAAAAAATATCAACAGAGACAATAGGGAGATTTTGAAATAAAAAATGACTTTGGCCCAAAAATAAAACTAAAAATAAAAAATAGAAAAAGAAATGGTCAAAGGTCAGAGTTTGAAATTTCACCATTGAAAATTAGACTTTCTATTTATTTTCTCCCTCACTATAGTTCATTCCTAACCCCTAATACTTTAAATACATGAAAGTCCATTTGACCAATAAAGAAATATACTAATGTCTTAATCCATTGAACGTATTCTCAGTTGCTTATAATAGTAAATTAGACATCATGAATGTAGTATTTTAGTTTTTAGTTGTATATAAAATTACGTATGTATTTGGAATATATTTTTAAGTGTTTAATTTAAAAAATAAATTATTTTGACAGAAATTTGAGTGTTTGAAAATCACTCGAAATAACTTTTCACGTGTATTTTAATCAATTTTCATCGCAAATATTTAAATAAAAATGAGTTTTTTGAAAAATATTTTTTTTCACAAGTCAATCCATACGACCCTACATATACAAATTGAATTCATTTGTATTAAATATTTATATCATATTTTAATGAATCTGTGCTACAAGGGATTTTCATCCAATCAATCGGTAACACTTAAAAATAATAAAATTGAGATTAGTCAAAGTTATAATGAAAAATTTCATTTATAGTTGAGCTAAGAAATTATCATTATTTTATTTGGGTATCAATCATAGAAGAGAGCCCACAAGTTGATCAAATGTGTAGGAGATTAGTTTTGATTGGTCAAAACTCCAAAGCTTATCATTGATAGGAACAATATTTGCCTACACACAAATCGATAGGGAGCTTCTACTTACTTCATGATATTGTATATTTTAATCGATTGTCTTTGATGGTATTTAATAGATAAATGGATCCCATTAAAAAAAAAAATTAGTCGATAAAAATATGTCACACGATAAGGTTAAAAGGGATTACTACTCATTATTGTATAAGCAAATATTGTTTGTTTCATAGATAATTGATCGGGATTAGTGTGCTACTTCGCTCGAGATTCATAGGCCATGAATATAGTATATATGCCTACTCTTTTGTTTGGTCTATAGCTTGAGGGTGCTTTCCAATGTTCATTTTTAAAATATCGATAGTTGTATTTTTTTTTTCAATTGATTTAATCGTTGATGGTACGTTTTAACATCTACCTAGAAGCATCATCAAAGATATCTACTCAAATACACCATTGTAGAATCTCCCCAAATCTTTGTTCTCTTTATCCTATGCTTGAGAAATTGAGAGAATAGTGTTCTGTTCCCTTTGGACCATTTTGTGGTTTGGACCCCATTATCTATTACTAGAAAATGTTTGATCTCATCAAAAGACACTTTGGATATTTTGTTTATGGTTACTGGTTGGATTTGTATAGAGTATACCATATAACTTGTTTTATACATGGACGTTTTAGGAGGGTTATGGAATAAGCCCTTTAAAAATACAATTCTAAGATACTAAAAATATACTTCAATAATTTTAGGAAAATCACTTTTAAGTGCTAGTGTTCTATCAAAAGTGCTTATAGAAGAATTGTTTTCACTCAAAAAACAACTAAACTGACCCTGAAAGCACTAAAAAGATTGTCAAAACCTAGTTTGATTGGCCCTACAAATCTATGAACATAGCGTTTTAGCATTTCTTTCATTAAATTAAGTGATTGGGAAACAATGCTCCCCTACAACAAACAAATTCATCATATACAAACAGAAGATTATAAGCACAAAATAGCAAGGTTCTTTTTTCAACTTATCTCTAAGTGTTGCTTCATTTGAACTCCTCCAAGATTGAAGCTATGCTATGCCTCATCTTTAAACTGCAATTTTTCTCTAAATATCTTCACTCCATAACATCTCAGCTGCTATCTTTCCTTAGCAGCTACTGATAAATGAAACATGTACAACTCAAATGAATAAGCCTCTTAAAAGCTATATCAGAACTCAGAGATGAAACCTATAACAATGGTTTTAATGGAAGTTCGTGTCCAATTCATGGAAACAGGCAAGAAAGGGAAAGAAGTTGAACAATAAAATGACATTAAATTATAGACATAAGAGCTACCAAAACATTGCCCTCCATTTCTTTGTAGAGTACTTTATGGAATTGAATGAGGAATGAGAGCAAAAGCACAAGTGAAATCAAGTGTACAATGGTAGATCTGTCCAAGCTCCAGAGACATGGCCATTCTCACATACATAAGCTCGAACAACTGGCTCTCCATCATCATGATACCCAAAAACCCGCCTCAAACAGAAGGCAGAATGCAAATCCCAAGTCTCTTTACAAGAACAAAACGCACAATTCAGATCAATTTTCTTCCTATTCCCATCTTTTATCGTTCTCCAAACATGAGATCCTTTGAAATTCTTGAAAATGCCTCTGAAAAGCATGTAATTCCTCTTCTCTTCGATATGAACACAACCAGGCCAATCACAAATATAAAGAGAATCGCCTCGAAATCGACTCCTTAGAAGTTTATTTCCTTGTTCCCTGCTTAAATTCCAAACCCCAGATGCCAAATGTGATCTCATAGACCTACAGATCTTTCTCCTCTTCGAAACACAAAAATCCTTATCCGTCATAAAAACCCCTTTCTCCACTTTAGTAACACCAATTTGTGGGTCGAGAACATCAGGGGCTTCAGAATCATTATACATAGTATCGAGATACAAATCATCGTAAAGAGACCAAGCACAATCAGAAGCAGAAGCAGAAGCAGAAGCAGAAGCAGAAGCAGAAGCAGAGAGATCAGAATTAACCTCAAATAAAGCAGTAGAAGGGTCCGATTCAGGTTCTGGGTTGTGAGATGAACACAATTTCATGTAGTTTTCATCAGGACCCAGTTCGCGCTCGAGCCCAAAATCAGAATTCTCGAGAAGAACACCGGAATGGACGAGACCAGGACAACAGACAGCGAGCTTATGAAGGGAAGCCCATCCACCGGCGGGAATAGAGTCGCCGACGAGGAGATCGGCAACGAGAGAAGGGATAGCGTTGGAACACTTGGTTTTCCAGCAGATGTTACGGATTGTAGAGGAGAATTTGGTGGAAACACAAGCTAATCGAGCCCAGTTACGGGGATCGTCTTCGAGCTTGAAGAAGATGTTGAGAAGAATGTCGTCGGGAAGAGTAGAAAAGAGGGAATCAGCCATGGGAAAAGGAGGGTTTGGGAAGAGAGAAGAGAGAGTGTTGAAGATGAAGATGAAGATGAAGTTTGAAGATGAAGGGGTCGGTGGTGAAAGTGGAACACTGTCCTCTCTCCTTCACCATTTGCGTCCACACAAACACCTCTGGTTTTGCGTCCACACAAATTCCCCAACTTAGCATCATAAAAACACCAGCCATTCCCCCAATTATTTCTTTCCCAACTGTCACTTTTTCTTTTCCTTTTTCTTTTCTTTTCTTGTTTGTGCTAAATTACAAATAATAATAATAATAACACATTTGAAATTTAAATGGTTTGAAACTATCCTTAGAGTATAAATTTATTAAGATGATGAACGAGAATCGAGACTTAAAATTGTGTGGTTGTAATCAAGGATAGAAATGAAAACTTGCATATTAGTATACTATTCCAAGTCTCAATTTTCATTAACATTTTAAGGAATTGTATTTTTTTTCTATATTTGTGAGTGTTCAGACCAGCTTATGCACACCTCAATTAATCTCATGGGATAACTTACTTAACCTTACAACATTTGGGTGTCAAAGAAACTTGTAAGATTTTAAATCCTAGGTAGTTGACCTCTATGAATTGTATTTCAAAGTTAGTTTTGAAATACCTATGAAAGGTGGAGAATAATATTGTAACTTTAGTCTCATTAGGCATTAGACCTCTTAATAGAGTACCAAATTTTGTTTCATAAACATTAGACCTCTTAACATACATTTATTTAATCCTTGATTTTAGTAGTTATACTTAGTCATAAACTCTTTTTTTTAAAAAAAAAAAAAAAAAAAAAAAAAAAAAAAAAACTAATTAAATCTGGAAATTTGAATATTTTATTTCTATCTGAATGGGTAATTGTTGTTATCGTTGAAGGTTCTTCGGTGATGGAGAGCGCACAGCTTCATTCTTGGGTCTAGTCCTTAGCTAATCCATAGTGTCTAGAAAGTCTATGTCGTCTACAGATCCTGCAGATTCTTCTCTCCCTTTGGTGTTGTTCTCTCAAGATGATTTCTCCCTTTGGCGGTCAATTGTCGCTATGTGGCAAATGAGTCCACTCTTTGTGAACCTCCAAGACTCCTTTGACTTGTCAAAGGATTTGAAATAGTTTCTTTTGTTGTGGTTTCGATGGTTTCTTCTAGCTCGAGACATAAGCATTTATTTTGGTTTCTTTATTTTGGTTGTTTGGTTTATGTGTGAGGTCTAGCTCTTGTACTTTAGTTTTGTTTTAGTTTATACCTCAATCTTAGGTTAAGAGGTTTCGTTTTTGCAATAAATTATATCACATTTGTAAATAAGTTTTAAATATGTATGGCAACTTTTATGTGAATTTAAAACTTACTATATAAAAATGGATGAATACAAGTATTTAAGGATTTCAATTTAATAGACTCAAACCATCTTTCACTCTTTCAAAAAGTATATCTCGAAATTATCGTAAATAAACAAACATTGAAGATACTTAGACCAAATTTATATTCAAATTCAATCAATTCTTTCTGTATAAACGAATTTAAAGCTGATAAAGAAATACTCAGCATTTAAAAGCATCTATACATTTTTTTTTGCCGTCCCTTTCTGTCTCTCTCTATCTCGGTTGAAAGTTTAAGGTTAAAATATCATTATGGTTCCTATACTTTTAAGTTTGTTCAACTTTAGTAGTGTACTTTTGGTTGTTCAATGTTAGTCTATATTTTTAATAAATCTCAAATTTAGTCAATTTGTTAGTTTGTTACTGTTTTTTTTTATTTAAAAAAAAAAACTTTTTGTTATTTATAAACATTTTACTATAAAATTTGAAAAAATATTCGCATATTGTTTTCTTGCACAAAAATAATTATTACTATTTATCTAAATTCAAGATTTATTAAAAATATAAAAACTAAAATTGAATAAACTTCAAAGTATAAGAACCAAAATGATAATTTAACTACAGTTTAAAAAAACCATCTCTTTTCTTGCTAAATTATAAAAATTATCTTTGAAGTTTGTCCTTTGTTTCAAAAGCGCCCTCTATTTTCAACAAAACAAAAAATGCAATATTACCCTTAACATTTTTTAAACATTTCAAACTACCTTCGAAGTAGAAATCATTTTGAATTTTGAACTATGTTTGGACCAATGTAGTAATGACTTAAATGTGTGTGGTGATTCAATCTTTTGTTTTAGGACACTACCACAATATTCCATGTTTCAATTCCTCTCTAGAATTATAAAAGATTTCTACTCCAATAATAATTTTGAAATGTTCATAAAATCAAAAGTAATATTTTAAGTTTACAAGTATAGAGGTATTTTTGCAACAAATGAAAAAGTTCATCTACGTGTTTTATAATCTAGCTTTTCTTTTTTAGTTTTAGTTTCATTGAAAAAAAAATAAAGAAGAAAATTAAGGGAGGGACAAAGGCATTATGTTATGATCATGTGGCAGCTGGTCCTTTCGTAATAGCCTTTATTAAGATAGGTCTAAAGCTAATCTTCAAGCTTATTATCTACAAAGTCGAAAAGACGCTGGAGCATCGCTAAAATTGCTTAAGAGCTTGAGGCTCACAAGTTACCCTCAAATGGGATGTTGGAAGCTCAACTGTGATGTGTCTTGGAGCGAGTCGAAAAGCAGAGGGGTTCAGTTGGATTATCCATGACTCAGGGGTTTCCAGTTGGGGTGGGTTTCAAGGTTGTTCACTGGAAATGGCGGATCAAAGCTATCGATGGTCTACGACTTGTAATAGGATTGTTCATGTCATTGCGTTGGCAAAAGTTTGGCTTAGTGTCCTCTCTTTTATCTCATGATCTTCTTTGTATCTAGTTTGTTATTGGTTTAATTAAATTAAAAAAGAAAAAGGAAAAGGAAAAGAAAGTTGTAGAAGAGGAATGAGAAAGAGAGAGGAGAATCTTAATGAAGCCAACATAAAGATGTTGTGGTGGTGGGTGTTGCAATCCATGTTTTGATTGAAAGATGTCTATCTATTAACTATTAGAGAGGTGAAAAGCATTGGCCAATGCCCAAGGGCATTCACTTCACTCCATTGATAAGAAACGAATCTCACTTTACAATTCTGTCAATCACTGTTCTTTGTTTTTTCAATCTTTATTTTTATCTTCAGTAATATGACAAATACCTTTCATCTTTCACATTTTTCAACTTAATGCTCGTCCCCATTAGTCTTTCAAATTTCTCCAAATCTTATCCTCCATTTTTCTCACTCTTTTTCCATCATTTCCAACTCATAAATCAACTATATACACGTTCTGATGTGATATGTCTGTATTTCTCATATCATACTAATTTTAATTTTGTTTTATATTTCATTTTTCTTTCCATTTCAGCATTTCAACTTTCAAATGTCATTTCTAAAATCTAAACTTGATATTTAAACAAATTCATATAATAACTTTCAAAATGCCTCATGGAAAATTTAATTCCTATGATTTAGAGAGAATTTAATCTCCATACTTTATAATTTGAACTTTGTCCATATGTTTGATAATATAGAAACTATTTATGAGTATTTTATTAAACCACATGGACTATTTATGAAATTATAATTTTATAAACTATAGAGACTACATTTTAAACTTTTGAAATGATTAAATTTTTACTTTCTTCAAACCATCGCTAATGTAACCTATTTTATTAAGTAATAGCTACTCATGCGGCTGCAATGCGTCTACATTTACATTAACACCTAAATATGGATTCAAAATTTAAACTTGGGTTCGGTAAGTTGCCATTTACGAAAAAAGAGAGATTAATTCTGGGAGAGGTTAGTTTACTCATCTCATGAATCATAATAAATGAGAATTCTAAAAAAAACTCCTAAATTAGGAAAATGTAATTAACATTGGAGAAAGGGAGACATCAGTTACTGAAACAAGTGAAACTCCCAATTATGCTGTTATATGAAGGCCTAAACATCTGGCATTTCAAGCACAAATTTCACAATGTTTTACCCCTGCTATTTAATAATTTCCTCTTGTATTCAGAATCGACATATTCGGGGTTGAGAATAGAGGTGAGTAATACCAGTTAGAGGCCCTCAAAACGTCTAATGTTTCATTAACCTTTCTCTATGGATAGCAATCCAAACACTATGATGACCTCTTCCCCAGACAGACATATTAGAGAATGGCAATCTGCTAAGAGCTTATTGATTAAACCAGAACACTTGGAAAACTTGGAAATAAGATTAAGTGCCAATAACACAGTCAACATCATCTTCAAGCAGATAATGCTGTCCTTCTGATGGAGAAATGAAAAAAATGAATTGGCATTGTTGCATGACTTGTGAATTTCATACCAGATTCAGGGAAGACGGAATGGAATGTCATTAACAGGCCAAAAAAAAAAACTGTTCAAATAGCAACGCATATTCTCTTCATTATTCAATCTCTGAATGATAATTATAACTATGCATGAGCAGCATCGACGTGTTTACCCTCTTTGGCATCCCGTTCGGCTGCCCTTAGTTTACGCTGCTCCTCCTTATAAATACGGTTTCTTCTTTGGAACTGTAAGGTATGGTCCAAACAAAGCAAATTGAATTAGAACGAGTACTTACAAAGCAGGTAGAATCATTCCTAATAAAAGCAGATCATACTCCTACCATTTTGGATGTTTAATCCTAATATAATGAATTTTTAGTTAATCGTTCTCTTTTTTCTTTTTAATATTTGTGAGTGTCCGGACCAATTTATGCACACCTCAGCTAATTTCACGGGACAACCCACTTGACCCTACAACATTTGGGTGTTAAGAAAACTCGTAGGATATTAAATCCAGATAGGTGGATACCATGGATTAAACACATGACCTATTAGCAAATATTAAGGAGATGTTCCATTATTTACCACAAGGCCAAGTCATGAACCTCAATCCAATTAGATACCCCACTCAATTAATAAATATTAGAATTCAATCACGATCATAATGGTTCCATAAATTCATTTAATTGATTTTCGTGTAAAAATAAAAAAATAAAAAAACAGCAAGAATAACACAAACATAATCTAACCCACTGATGCGTGGTATTGTCATCAAGGTCAAATTAGTCATTGACAGAAACAAGTATCCCCTCGACTCACTATAAAATAGCAGTATTTTTAAATTTTGGTTCTTAAAGATGTGGTGCATGACTAATTCTATGGAATAATCGCAAGTACTATGTTGTGTCAGGATACTAGTTAAATACTACTTCTATTATCTTAGGTAGATGGTAGCTATAATTTAAGTTTTGAACCATGATTGAAACCTCAATGCATGAAAGATGACGGCTTGCACTTTGGGCTAGTCAATCAACTAATGATGGTATTAGAGATGCAAAAAATAAAATTAATTAATTAAACTAAAAAATCCACCTGTCTACTTTTTTCTACGTGTATACTAAACTGTGCTTACAAGTGATATAACATACTCATCCATATGGCGTGATGGCAAATGCAGAGCAAAGACCACACCGCTCAGCGACATGCACAGGAGGAATAAAGTACACCAATATAAGGTGGAACACATATAGTAATTGGATTGAGGTTCATTTCTGACTCAAGAGAGTAACATATCCCACGAAAAAATCAGAAAAGAGCATCTGAATGCATGGTGAATCTATGATCATGCTAAAAAAGTTAAACTTGTTCCTACAAAAACCTAACACTCTGATTATTGTTACTTGCTGCTAGATTTTACCGATTTAGCCATTTAGATATAGAAATAAAGTCAACTTTTAGCATAATCCATTTACCTTCAAGATAAATGAAAGTAGAAACGAGAAAGAAAAACCATTTAAGAAGAAAAAGAAAAAAGGGAAAAAAAAATGTAAACCGGTGCAAATTAGAAGTGATATGCACAAGGCATAATCATTAAGGGGGTATTTGATACACCAACATGAGTTGAGTTGAGTTGATAAAAATTACCAGTTCAATGTTTACCCCACCAACTTTAAATATTGGTGGACTTGAGTTGGCTTTTTTACCAACTCACCCCAACTCTCCCGTCAGCTCACTCCAACTCTCCTTAAAGTCACCCCCCAACTCTCTCCCTCCCTCCAATGTTTGCAATGGTTTCACCTATCGGCAACTACCACTACCACACTCCGACGACCACCTTCAACTCACCCCAACTCTCTCCCTCCCTCCAATGTTTTCAATAGTTCCACCCATCAGTGTCTACTGCTACCACACTCCGACAACCACCTTCACTGACCAACTCCGATGACCAACTTCATACTCTGGTAACCACCTAAGACGACAACTTCAGGACCAATTCTGACGACCACTTTCGCACAAGCAACTCCGACGACCACCTCGCTTGACCACCTTCGATGACCAACTCCAAGGCTCCAACAACCAACTTCGAGCTCCGACAACCACCTTCGACAACAACTCTGATAAAGGTCATCTTCGATGATCAACTCCAGTGAACACCACCTCTATCAACCAACACTAAAATCACCTCATATGACCAAGTCCAACGAATACCACCTCTAACAAGACCCTTAAGGACAACCCTATTTAGTCTTGAAGTTACGATCTAATTCATTCCGAACCTTTGAAGGCATGTTGTAGTATGTTTGATTTTAATTTTATTTGCATTTAGCTTTATTATAATCTAACTATAGTTTGTTATCTTACTTGTAGGGCTCAAATTAATTGCACAATTCCTCCAATAATTAGTTTGAGGTTCATTAGTTTTAAGTTCAGATTCTACATTTTATAGTTAAATTTTGTTTAATTGTTGGGGAACAATTTATGAGTTATCATCGAGGGTTATTCTTTGTTATGCATTTTTTTATATGTACATAGACATTTTTATAGACATTTTTTTGGACATTATTATTTCATTTGTAAGTGACAAATTAGACTTAACCATAAAATTGTTATATAATTAAGTATTCAAGTTGTGTGGTGAAAATATGTTACATTTTTCAAGAAGGAAAAATAAAAAGTTGTTCAATTTTTACGCTTCTTCAGCGTTCATGATTGAGGGCTAAGTACGTGTGAAAAATTTTCATTTGTTTGGAATATGTTTGGTGTTTAAGAATGAAGAATATACGTTATGCAATTGAGTGTCCAAAAATTGAATTCAAAATTTGTGTTTAGTATACGTTTACTTTGTAGGAATTTGTTATGTTTTAATAATGGAAAAAAAGAATAAAGCATTTTTTAGCGTTAAAAATTTTAGAAAAATATGCGTATAGTTGGAAATTTAAAAAAAATAAGACAAAAAGTTCAAGACAAAATCAATTTCATTCAGAAAAATTGTACCAAATACCCAAACTCAACTCAACACAATTTTGCACCCCAAATACAGACTTTCTAACTCAACTTAACTCAGCACCCCAAACAAGACATTCCAATTCAACTCAACCCAACTTTACACCTCAAATACAGACAATTTAACTCCACAGATAATCTAACTTCTCAGATAATTATTACCAACTCAACTCAACTTTGCGAGCCAAATGCCCCTAAGAACTAATAGTGAAGACAGATTTAAACAAGTAGCAGGTATGAATGCCTAAACCAAAATGGGGAAAAGACAGCTCAGGCACAAGGGGAGTCATTTACCAAGCCATCAAAAGGGTAAATATCTCTTTTGGTCCCTAACGTTTGGGTGTATTCTTCTAATTTAGTCTATTGTTTTAAAAGTTTCAACTTAGTTACTTATGATATAATATTTTTCAATTATATCATTCCCACCCAAGAACCGTGAATGTAAAAATTGCGGGTGATAAACTTCCATGATATGATACTTAGTGAATTGGCAAAAATTAAAAAGAGAAAGTAGACCATCAACAAAAAGAAGAAATGTCAAAATGTCTATCAACTTGGAGGAAAAGTTAGAAAATTTCCTTACTTAAATGGTATATTTCCTTTCTTAAATTTTTGCCAACTCACCAAGGATATACAAACTTATCTGTGAGCCAATTTTAACATTTACCATTGTGAAGGACATAAACTAAAAAAATGTTAAAAAATAAGGACTAAATTGAAAAAACACTCGAATATTAGACTTGCACATATTTGGCTCATAAAAACTAACAAGATGAGGTTTATTTAGATCTTCACATTTGCAAAGCTAATGGTGATGATGCGAACATTAAAAGAAAGGGTCTATCAAGGATATAACCAAAAAAAAAAATGAAAATTATGAAGCGGTATGATGGAGTAGGATTAGGATGAATTAAAGTATCTTGGTCAAATCCTTAATTGATTAGGACTAAGAATAGCTTTCTTGATTAATAAAGATTAGGATTAGCTTGTTTTCCAATTCTCTATAAATGTCTCCATGCACTTACCACTTTTGATACGTAATATACATTTGATTGATTCTTAGAGAAAATTCTCATTTTAGTCATGTAGGCTACACCAATTTGGTACCAGAGCATATGTCTAGGCCAATGTTGGCTGCCGTTAGTGGAAGACCGAGGAAACTCTTTTAGTGAAATCGATCACAAGAGTTTCGTAAGATGTGCTCGTTTCAGAACGACGTGCATCTAATTACAAGTAGAAACCCTTTAAGGAGAAAATTTCAAATAATTGTCCAAGAATCAAGTACTACAATGCTAGAAGGATGTTCAAGACCAGAAAATATTTTCTTTATTACGAAAAACAACCAAGAAAAAATAATAGTCTATTGAAGAAAATATGTCACTTCCTACTACAGTTATTCTGAAACTATTAAAGAAGTTTGCTTTTGCATATCCTACGTCAATCTTAAAGCACCAAAAGAAATTAGAAAAGGAGCAGTCAATGTTCATGGTATCTTGAAAAAAATATGATTCAGAACTTGGATCAACTTTCTTGAAGACGATAAAATTCGAAAAGGCTAGAATTTCAAATATTAAGAGTAACACTCGTGAAATTCTTTTTTAGATAAGAAACATTTCATTGATAAATGAAATGAAAGGGGGAGTGTAACTTTCATGAAATTCAAGAACCCACCCAAAGCTATGAAACAGTGCAAGCAACGAATGAAACAGAAAACCAGAAAACCCAGAAGATTCGAGAATTGAGTGTGAAGGAGTAGCAGACATGTTGAGATCTGAGATCTGAGACTCAAGTGTGAAGGACATTGTGGCAACAAAGATGAAAAATCAATTGAAAAAGAAGACGTAAACTCAAAATTGCGCAATCTGTGTGTTAACAAAATTGCGAGTAAGAAGCAAGAAAATGAGATGATGCACCTAAACCCTATTTGCAGTCCTGGAGAAGAAGAAGAAGTTGTGATCTAAGGTGGCTCTGTTGTTGCATGCGAAGAAGACGACGATGAGAAGGAAGCATATGCGACCATTTTCAACTCAATATCCATCCACCCGATCCGACTTGTTTCAGTGTTCTTTTAACACACGGATCTCCACATTCCAGTCCAACTCCCTTTATTTTGGCCTCATGACTCGTACAATCCGACCCAACTTCAACCCTATTTATCTTTTTTCCAATTATCCAATTAGACCCAATTACAAACCAACCATTCCCATTCGTCTTTACATAATTAACACAAATCATTTTCAACTTTGGGCAAGATGGACAAATGCCCATAGAGATAAAATATCCATCGACCCCAACAACAAAGAAGTTTACTTTTATATTTCTTCATCGTTCGTAACTAAAGTTGCTTTCTCCCACATAGAGACATGACATTCTTCTATTATTCATTTTAACAGGTTGATAGGCTGCAATTATGAGAGCTTATACACGTAGGCATAAGAAAAGAGGTGTAATTACGTGAGAGAGAATGTTGTGTGTGTGATGGCCCCAAAGAAAATTGTTAATTCAGGGGACTTGGGTAGCTGAGTATATGTGTGTGTACATATATATATTGCTTAGCTAGGTAGCATCTTACTTAGTTGGAAACTCTTTTTTTAAATGGGTTTTTGTGGGCTTGGTTTTTTATATGTCCTTGTATTCTTCATTTTTTCTCAATAAACAATACATACATACATACATATATATATATATATATATATATAAGATTAAAATATCGATGTTGATATCAATATTGAGATTTCAATTTTGTGGATATCTCAACGGATATGTCGATAAAATATCGATATCGAAAGATATTTCTGTAAGTCCAAAAATTCAGAAAATTTGTTTAGATTAATAATTAAGTTGTTTTTACTCTCAAACTAAATTATAGATATTGTTATTAGCATTTTTATTCATATTGGATTAACTAGATGTCGTTTTTTATATTTTACGAGCATCTATAAAATATATCAAAGATATCCGTGGATATTTAATATCGATAACCCTTCAATTTACGGATATATCGACATGTTGACGGATGTTTTCATCCTTGATATTGATGGGCCGAGTAGGTGAGGTAGTTTTTGGTTAATATCTTGTATTTGGGTTCTCTTGTCAAAATTGGGAGAGAGGGGAGCTCTTAAATCCTTCCAAGTGATTGTTGATTAATAAAATTGATGCCAAGGCCTAACACCAGAATGCATAAAGAGGCCACATAATCAAAAAAATCGGTTCTGCTTATCACAGTTATATGTGAAACTTAGAAAGCAAATGATGTTGTTTAAGTGGCTTTCCACAAATTCAAATCTTCATAGGCAAGCTGTATCTTCAACAGCATACAGGCGTGCTGTTTTATTTTAACAATCAAGCATCTATATAATCAATTTACCAAAAACATATCCCACTATCCCGTTTTTTTCTTTTTGGAATAAAATAAACTTAGCAGGCAGAACTCAATGTTGTCACAGTAAGTGTACACGGATACATATCTTCATAGAGAAGATGTATGTTCAGTAACATAAACACACTATTGTGTGTTAACAGAAACGCCTAAACTGATTATTTTATTGGATGTCCCTGAAGGGATGCCTAAATTGATTATTTTATCAGATGTCCCCGTAGGCAAGCCTAAACTGATTATGACTATCTTTCTTTCTTTTCCTTTCTTTTTTTTTTTTTTTTTTTTTTGTACTTTCCATTCCTTTTTCTTTCTTTCTTTCCCTTTTTTTTTTTCCTCTTTGTGAGTTCAACAGTTGCAGAAGTAGGGGATGAAACCATCCTCTTGGGGATAGAGAATTGGTATCTTATCCATTGAAATACATTCATATTGGCCTAAACAGACTAAAACATGCAATGTGTGGCAAACCGTTCACTTGAAACAATAAAGTTGACCTATCCCTCTCCCTCATTAGACACAAAACTTAAAATGTAAGTGGTTGAGACAGAGGGCTCCACCGTGCTTCTCTAAAACATTCAATCTTGTAAATAAAAACTCTAAAAAAAAGTTCATTGAAACGTTGAAAACCATTTGGAACTGGAAACGGAAGCCACACAACCTTATTTATTCGTCGACATGACGCCACCTTTCACTAATCGATCACTATCACTTAAAGCCACAAGAATTCATGTAGCCGAAAATTCAAATCTCTCCAGAAATTATGTCAATTAACAAGTTACATATAAAAACAGATCTAAACCACATCTTACACAACCGCCTTTGGATGCGAGTCGAAAACATGAGCCAAGGTCGAATTAGGCAACAGAAGTTCAAAGGAACGAGGAACCACATATCTAATCCCTATTCAGGCAATCAATCTAACCTACACATGAACGATTGGAAGAAAAACAAAACAGCAGCAGGAGAGTAAGGGGAATGGAAGGTCTTACCTCTTTGGAATGGTGGAGGCACTCGAGGTAATCTTCACGGAGTAGAGCACAGTCCTTTGGTTCTCGGCAGCGGGACATACAATCGCTAAAATCAATCCAGAAATCGTAGCATCGGCCCTTGTTTCCGGTGATTCCCCACCCTGACGCCATCTTCTGAATCTCTCGAGATAACCACTGAATCGGAGTGTCGTTGTGTTTGGTGTGGCTCGAGCCGCGAAGGCAAAGTGGAAGTTACTCAAATTTTGATGGATTCTGGTTCGGGTTTTGAGGGAACAGTGGCAAAAGGATGGAATTTAATTTTTAAATGATAAAGGGTTGCTTAGCCGTGAATTGACAAAGAGAGGGGTTATTGGGGAAAATGACCTATTGGAAGTTTTTTTTTTTGGGAAAAAAATGATTCCTTTTATAAAGAATGCATTTTTGATCCTTTGTGGGAGAAGATCATTATACTTTTTTCATAGAAAAAAAATTCAAAACCTCAATCCCTCCTTCCATGATCGTTTTCTTGCAACCCTTCAAATTCGTTTTAAGCAACTTCTCTCATTCTTTCAGTTTTTCTTCAATATTTAGGTTCATCATCTTCAAGTTCATCCGTTCATCTTCATCAAGTAAGTATTTATGCATATTTTAGGAGGATTTTGGTTTTAGATTTTTTGGCATTGTTCTTGATTTTCTGGGTTTTCATGGGGTTTCATAATTTTTTCAGATTTTTTTTGTAAAAAGAAATGTTGCATTTTAGAATGATTTTAAGGTCTATAGATTGCTTATGAGTTTATTTATACATTAGGAACTATTTTGTTTCCTTTAAAACTCCGATTTTCGAATTTTGAGCATTTTCAATTTAAGTTACAAATATAGTATGATAACCTATAGTTTTAATATTTCATCTCATGAAACATATAAACCATAGTTCTTTTTCTATTCCATGGTATTTAATGTAAATCTCATTTACATCAACCCTCCACTAGATGTATCTCATACATCATACCGGTCACATCACATATAATCGAAATACCTCTTGTCAATCTGAACATTTCAAATAAACACCAAGAACTGATCCTTAACTTGAATCCATTGAGCTATCAAGGGGACCTTATGGACTTATAGCTCGAAGCTCCAACGGTACGTGAATAACTAACTAAACTCTTTAGCCACGAGATCCACCATCCGTTAACTACCAGGCACTCCACTAAAGACCGATAGTTGAACTCTCCTTAGTACATATATATTATGTGTCCATCTTAACCAATCAACAGTGCGACAACCCTTCACAGATCGCTCGTAAGTACAGCTCGGCCAATAACCATTATGCCCCTGCAGTTACATTTAACTCCTTAAGTACCCCTGATCCCTCTAATGAACATAAGTCATAGTTCTATTATAACTGAGTTCTTTCTTCCAAAGAGAAGTTGTAGTACTATGTTCAAGCCCCGGAATCAGCCCTTAAGGGAGTAATCTATCTACTTACCCTACTTTAGAGAAGGAGTGAGTTCCATCCTATGTAAGTGAGTTCCCAGCTTCTGGATCAGACAAGTCCCTAAAAAGGTAGGCATGTTAAGTTGGCAATCTGGCCACTCTCACCCATACTAATAAAAGGATTGCCCTCAATGGCAGAAGTTCCCAAAACACGTAGAATTGAGATCGTTTCACCTATGGTCGTTTAGGTGAGATGTAGGTCTCCAGTATCAACGGCGTTATATACATAGTCTAGTCATCTCGTGGTCCGATCTTATACAAACTCTTTGTATAGGACACCCCCGCTCACATGTCTCTATATGAATGGTTAAGATCTACCATTTGTAGTAGTTTACAACTCTTGCAAACCTCTACAAAGCGGGTCGCATCCGTAGTGTCACCAGAATCAGGTATCCCACCTTAATCCTTATACTAAAGACCTATTTAGATTATCACTTAAGACATGATGCACTTGTATATCACATATACACGCTTAAGTTTAGATAAGATAACCATAGAGCTCTGTTTATTGGATATGAGTAAATGCCAGAATGAAATAACAATTATTTTATTCATAAATAATGTGTATAATTACAAACAAAGAGACTTCGGGAGAACTAGGACACCAATCCCAAAAATCTCCCATTTATCCTAATACCTCGGGAGACTAATGTATAATACAAGAAAAGATATATGTACAATATACAATAAACTAGGGCATACCCCAGTATCATCTCCCACTTGCCCTAGACAAGATACCGCATGTCCCACAGACCCAGACTCTCCAAGTAACCCTTGAACACTTTAGCCGTGAAAGCCTTTGTAAAGGGATCAGCAACGCTGTGCTCGGACGCGATCTTTGTGACAACCACATCACCGCGATGCACAATCTCTCTGATCAAGTGGTATTTCCGTTCTATATGCTTTCCCAGACAATGACTCCGATGCTCCTTCGAATTTGCCATAGCCCCGCTATTATCACAATAAAGAGTGATAGGCAAATCCATATTTGGAACAACTTCCAAATTTGAAAGGAATTTTCTCAGCCAAGCAGCCTCTTTAGCTACTTCACAAACTACTATGTATTCGGCTTCCATAGTGGAGTCCGCGATGCATCCTTACTTGATGCTTCGCCACACTACAATCCCTCCATTCAGAGTGAACACGGACCCCGATGTCGATTTGCGAGAATCTCTATTGATCTGAAAGTTAGAGTCTGTGTATCCTATAAGGATCAGATCCTTATCTCCATACACGAGCATGTAGTCCCCCGTTCTCCAAAGATACTTAAGGATCGTCTTGACCGCCATCCAGTGATCAAATCCTGGATTGGACTGATACCGATTTACAATCCCTACTGCATAACAAATGTTAGGTCTAGTACACAACATTGCATACATTAAGCTTCCTACAATTGAAGCATAGGGAATCCGTCTCATCTCCTCAACTTCTTGAGGTGTCTTAGGACATTGATCCTTAGACAAAATGATTCCATGCCTGAAAGGTAACAAACCCCTCTTGGAATCCTGCATTTTGTACTTGATCAACATTTGATCAATGTACGACGCCTGAGACAGGGTTAACTGTTTGTTCTTACAATCCCGAAAGATCTGGATCCCTAGAACATACTGTGCCTCACCCAAATCTTTCATTTGGAACTGGGAAGCTAGCCATTTCTTAATGTCCGTCAGATACCCTACATCATTCCCAATGAGTAGGATATCATCCACATACAGTACTAGGAAAGCTACTGAGTTGTTGATGATCTTCTTATAAACACAAGGCTCATCAACGTTTTAATCAAAGCCAAATGATTTGACCGCAATGTCAAATCTAATGTTCCATGATCTAGATGCTTGTTTCAGCCCATAAATGGACCTATTAAGCTTGTAAACTTTTTACTCTTGATCTGGAATTATGAACCCCGCTGGTTGAGTTATATAGATGGTCTCCTTAAGATTACCGTTAAGAAAGGCAATCTTGACGTCCATTTGCCATATTTCATAATCATAAAATGTGGCTATGGACAGAAGTATCCTTATAGACTTGAGCATGACAATAGGTGAGAAAGTTTCCTTATAGTCAACTCCCTCAACCTGGGTATAACCCTTTGCCACGAGTCGAGCCTTAAAGGTTTGCACCTTTCCATCCTCTCTTTCGCTTAAAGATACACTTACACCCAATAGGTCTTACCTCATCTCGCGGATCAACAAGCTCTTAAACGTTATTGAAGTATATAGACTCTATTTCCTGTTTCATAGCTTTAACCCATTCATCCTTGTCAACATCCTTCATTGCTTTCTTAAAAGACAACGGATCCTCAATCCCATCATTAGAAATGACATTCTGGGCTTCAGTCAAACCCATGTAGTGGTCAGGTGGGTTCATAACCTTCTCGCTACGTCGAGGCAGTCTCAACTCTTGAGCTGGTTGACTAGATGCACCGACCTCAACAACTTTTGTTGATCTGTCAGTCTGTTCAACAACTCTTGTTGAACCCTCAGTAGTCTCAGTCTCACTGGAAATCTCACGTAAAACGAGCTTACTTCGTGGCTTATAATCTTGGATGGGGTCTTCTTCCAAAAAGATAGCATTTGTAGAAACAAACACTTTGTTCTCATTCGAATCATAGAAGTATCCACCTCTCATTTCCTTGGGGTAGCCTACAAAGAGGCAAACCTTTGAACGCGGTTCCAACTTCTTTGGGCTAGTTGCTAGCATATGTGCCAAACAGCCCCAAATCTTGAAGTGACGTAAACTACCTTTACGGCCTCTCCACAACTCAAAAGGTGTTTCAAAAACACTTTTCAAGGGAATGTTGTTTAGGATGTAACATGCAGTCTCCACTGCAAAACCCCAAAACAAGTCTGGAAGATGAGCATAACTCATCATAGATCGAACCATGTCCAACAAGGATTTGTTTCTCCTTTCTGATATACCAGTCTGTTGAGGTGTACCTGAGGTCGAGAGTTGAGACGCAATTCCATGTTCTATCAAATAGTTCTGGAATTGGAGGTCCATATACTCTCCACCATTATCAGATCGTAGTGTTTTTATCTTCTTACTTAACAAGTTTTCAACTTCAACCTTATATTCTTTGAACTTGTCAAAGGCTTCAGACTTACGTTGCATTAGGTAAAGATACACATACCTTGAATAATCATCCATGAAAGAGATGAAATATTCATACCCACCTCGAGCCCTAACATTCATCGGACCACAGAGGTCAGAATGTATAAGCTTCAAGGCTTCCTTGGCTCTATAACCTTTTCCAGTAAAAGGTCGTTTGGTCATCTTGCCTTCGAGGCATGATTCACATACCGGCAAGGAGTTTTCTTCAAACTCTTTTGAAGTCCACTTTTCACCAACTTCTCAATCCTATTGAGGTTGATGTGACCTAACCTTAGATGCCAAAGATGGGCATTTTCCTTAGGAGAAACCTTTGGTCTTTTAGCTATTGTGGTCGTACTTAACATTTCAGTATTAAACAAAACTTTTATGACTAATGGCACATATAAGTTACTTTTCATTGAACCAAAACAAATCGCCATTCCATTCTTGAAAATAAACACTGTATTCTCAGAAAAGAAGATGGTATACCTTTGTTCAATAAGACAAGAAACCAAGATTAAATTCTTTTTAATATGAGGAACTATAAAAACATTATCCAGTAACAGATAACGTTTCTTGTCAACAAATAACTTTAGCCTGCCTACAGCAACAGTTGAAACAACCTCACCAGTGTCGACTCTAAGAGTCATCTCTACCTGTGGCAACGTTTGCCAGGAACTAAATCATTGGTAAGAGGAACTGATATGATTGGTAGCACCCGAATCAAGGATCCAGGTAGAATCATCATTCTCTACCAAACACGTCTCCAAGACCAATAGATCAGATTTACTGTCTTTCCTCCTCTTTTGGAGAGTAGTGGGATCAGTGTCAGAACAATTGACACTACTGGTTTCGTCATCCATCCCTTTGTGCTCGACAAGTAAGAACTGACGTTCAAACAAATCTTGCAACGAGTCCATGATCTCACATGCAATGACCATGTTCTCAAACCTTTTTGCCAAAACATCAGGTATATCAGCCAAAATGTGAAGTCGGGACAAATAATTAGCCTTCATCCATAACTCTTATGCATTACGAACACTTCGCAATGTATCAAGGGTCGGGACTTGAGGACATTCCTCAACCATGACAAATTCGAGGTCGTTTGCCACGAAATACGTCTTATACGATTCTTTCCACTATATATAATCGGTCATATTAAAAGCACTAAACGAAAATATGAATGAGTTGCTAAAAAGAAAAATACAATTACCTATGTTAGGTTTTAAGAAAATACCCGTTGTAAAACAAACAACATCCAATAAGGTTTTAGCAAAACTAATATGAACCCCATGTGACATCTAGTTTCGCAATGACGCTTCAAAGGTTTAGGACAAAAGCCGCAAAAGGGAGGTCAATTATCCCTCATCTGAATTGAGAAGTTCTCAACCAGTCATTAATATCAGAACAACTCTTGCTCCTATAACGACTAACCATCATTGATTTGGTCAAGAGATTATTAACTTACTTAACAATCTCCCCTAAGTGTGACCCGCCATTTTAGGCCCTAAAGATCTGCCCCAAGCAACCATTCGAAGGGAAAAAATCTGATTGGGGCAAAACCTAAAGCGACCCTATCCATTTCTGGAGTTCACCTTAATCTTGACCAACTGCACAAAACCCATCCGAAGGGGGACACTCCCAGGGCGCCACGAAGGAGTACAGAATGATCTCACAGTGTGAACCAATGACAGAGACCATAAGACATGTTGACACACACCCTTCACCCACTTACTATAAAAAATCTCTCTGTCCACCTTGATATTGACTCATGCAAACACCATCCAAAGGGGGATGCTCCTAGGGCACCATGAGCCATGAGCCTAAGCATGAATCTCACAGTGTGAACATACAAGGAGAAACGTGAGTGGAATCATAGACGTATCAGATATATCTCTTTCTCCCATCGAGTATTTTATAACTTAGGGTTTAGATTACTTAGAAAAAACACAACTAAGGATTTTAACTAAGTGACTTTTAGGTTTGCCCAAGAGTAAATCTTACCTTGGATAGTTAAAACAACTTTTGATCATCATCCATTAAACTCTTTAATGGAGTCTTTGACCAAGTGTTGTATGCTTGTAGAAAATCTATCTAATTCACCTTTCCAGGTAGGTTCCTAGTTAGGGGTGTTCCATTTCCGTCAGCTTAAGAACCTCAGCCTAGACAGAACTAGCCCTAGACAAAAGGTCCCTTATAGATATATTTAAAATAATTTTAATATTTTATGCCAATCAATTTAATCCTATTAAACCGATTTTAAAAGATTAATCTATGTTACTAAACTCTTTAGAACCAGTGAACTTAGGTCTATCTCAATCCAATTTTAAAACCCTTTTAGAAAAAACTTGAGTTCACCCTAAGTCCGCGTACAACTCTTTCTTATCGATTTTAGTTCTAATTTCCTTTATAACACTTATAAATGGAAATAACCAAAACCACAATGCAAAGTTAAGACATGCAAGGCATTCATAACGATTATAAATAGCCTAAGTGTCATGCTCAATGCATTGTTCATTCATTGCTACCTTTTATATAACGCTTATACAAAACAGCAATGAAACAAGCAAAACATGATTCCATTCACCCTTAGACTATAACACTTATAATAAAAGGATGATGCATGATAATGCTCACTGCATGCAAAATATAACTCTTATATTTGCTGATGCATGCGCCTGCTTTTACGTATTTTTTCATACAATATTATAATATTTATAATACATGATGCATGAATAATTGCATAACCTAAGGTGGGTTTTTCAACTATATGTCAAACATTTTACCATATATCACCATACATCACATGTATAATAAACAATTGTTGATGAACCGGGTAGAATTGCCTCAAATCCACAAAAAAAATAAAGCTAACTATCACAAAACCAAGGAATCTCTGGTTCAAACAGGAGAATCGGGTCTTGAACCATCCGGACGAAGCAACACGTCTCCAACCATCATGCACCAAACTCCCCGCGATTGTCTACACGAAAGAATAAATGTTTTGCTCTAATCGCTTACTAACGCTCCAGAGCTAAACGATCGTATACCTTTTACTGAGTGATGAAGCCCGAGGTACGCGACCACTTAGTGTGCTCCGCACAACGCAAGCCTTACACGATCGTCTAAACGACTACAATATGGCAAAACACCATCGCCTAAACTATCGCTTAGCGAGTGCCTTCATATCATATACTGCGCAATCGTATAGGTAGTAACTAAGCAATGAGGCTTGCTAACTACACGATCGTTTAGCATGCGCCTTCTACTAAACGATGAGCATCAAATACTCCCACTACGATCGTCTACCTCCAACGTCTAAGTGATCGAGCAACCAACAGTACGCGATAGAGTAAACAATTTACCCTATTGTTTAGCATTAGCTAAACAATCGTTTAGTAAATACTACACGATCGTATAGAAAAATCTACACGATTGCTTAGATAAATCCCAACGATTGTTTACCTAAGGCTACACGATACGACCAACTCTTGGTCTTCTTCCTCGCTGAGAACCGCATCTCCATGCTTCGAAACTTCATCACGAACGACTCGACTAACTCAAATTCTTTAAATTACAAACTCGATAACATGTTAATTACGCCCAAAAACACAGGGGCCCTAACAAATTAACACTCTGTAATTGAAAGAAAGCTTTAAACAAAGGCAATTAAACTCGTAAACATCCATCAAATCCTTCTTCAAAAGCATTTAACAATTAAACACAAATGCAGAAAACCCACCACGACTTTAAAAAAAGTTCAAAATAGACTTGAGATTTAGAATATCAGAACAACCTGGCTCTAAAACCAATTGAAGGAAATTGAACACGAGGATTTCCATGAGCAGTGGAATGATCTTTCCAAATATCAATCGTATATAAACATTACATTTACAATCACAAATGGAAACATACGGTTATGCGAAATACAAAAATTACAGCATGCTCTACTATAGATCAAGGACAAGAAATAACAAACCTTTGTAGACTCATCTTCTAGATCCTTGATCACGAACGCTCGATCACAGCAACACACGAACGTTCGTCCAACATGATCGCTACACTGCACAAACACCGCACTCAAACTAAGCGATCGCGAAGGTCACGAACACCCTGCACACTGTGAACAGCCTCCATAGATCCTCGACAGTGTTGAGTTGAGTATGACACCACCAAGAAGGTTACCTTGGTATTCTTAGTGTGAGAATTCAGAAGGTGTGCTTTATGTAGACTTGGTTTGAGGTAGAAAACCGAAGGAATCACAATCGTATAAATGATTGAGCAAGTGGGAGATGGAACAACCTATCGTATAGGTCGATGCCCAATCGTTTAGGAAAAGCTATTACGATCGTCTAGCAAAAGATATGTGATCGTTTAGCTGAGTGTCTATCGTGTACTAACACTCCACGATCGTTTATCTAAACCCAAGTTGTTGCTTAGTAAATCTAATTTACTTGAAAACTTCTCCGTGAGTAATTTCCCAAGATTGGAATTCTCAAAATCAACATTACTAAAATTAGGAAAATATTTTTCCTTTTAACTCATGGTTACCATAAAAAAAACCAATAACCTCCCACTCAATTGGTTATTAGAGAAAAAGAGATAATTATCCAATAATCAATATTATTATAAATAATAATGTATATTTATCCAATAATTAATATTATTATAAATATATAATGTATATTTATCCAATAATTAATAATTATTATAAATATTATAATGTATCTCATATAATATACCGATCATATCATATATAATCGAATTACCTCTTGTCAATGTGAACATTTCAAATCAACACCAAGAACTGATCCTCAACTTGAATCCATTTTGAGCTAACCAAGGGGACCTTATGGACCTGTAGCTCGAAGCTCCAACGGTACGTGAATAACTGACTAAACTCTTTAGCTACGGGATCCACCATCCGTTAACTACCAGGCACTCCACTAAAGACCGACAACTGAACTCTCCTTACTACAGATATATTATGTGTTCATCTTAACTAATCAACAGTGCGATAATCCTTCACAGATCGCTCGTAAGTACAACTCGCCAATAATCGTTATGCCCCTATAGTTACATCTAACTCCTTAAGTACCACTGATCCCTCTAATGAACATAAGTCATAGTTCTACTATGACCGATACCTCTCTTCCAAAGAGAAGTTGTGGCCATTATGTTTAATCCCCGGAATCAGCCCTTAAGGGAGCAATCTATCTACTTACCCCTGCTTTGGGGAAGGAGTGAATTCCATCTTGTGTAAGTGAGTTTCCAGCTCCCATATCAGATAAGCCCCCAACAAGTTAGGCATGTTGAGTTGGCAATCTGGCCACTCTCACCCATACTAATCAAAGGACCGCCCTAAAAGACAGGAGTTCCCAAAACACTCAAGATTGAGGTCGTGTCACCTATGGCCTTTTAGGTGAGATGTAAGTCTCCAGTATCAACGGCGTTATACAAACTCTTTGTATAGGACACCCCCGCTCACATGTCTCCATACGAATGGTTAGGATCTACCATCTGTAGTAGTTTACAACCCTTGCAAACCTCTACAAAGCAGGTCACATCAGTAGTGTCACCTGGATCAGGTATCCCACCTTAATCCTTATACTACAAAGCTATTTAGGTTATCTCTTAAGGCATGATCCACTTGTATATCACATATATACGCTTAAGTTTACATAAGATAACCATGGAGCTTTGTTTATTAGATATGAGTAAATGCCAAAATGAAATAACAATTATTTTATTCATAAAAAATGTGTATAATTACAAACAACGAGACTCCTAGAGAATTAGGACACCAATCCCAATAGAACGACGTTATATAACGAGACTATACACTTCGTGGTCTAGTCTTATACAAACTCCTTTGTATAGGACACCTCTGCTCGCATGTCTTCACATGAATGATCAGGATCAGACCATCTATAGCACGTCACAACACTTGTAACTCTTTACAAAGCGGGTTGCATCCGTAGTGTCACTAGGATAAGGTTTTCCTCCTATATCCATATACTACAGACCATTTTGTTTATCACTTAAGGCATGATCCACTTGTATGTCTCCACATACATGCTTAAGTTACAACGACAACCAGGGATCTTAGTTTATTGGTTTGTTGTAAAGAAATTAAAACATGTCATGTTTCATAGACAACAGTGAAAAAAAATATCTCATATTATTACATCACAAACGTTTGTTCAATACAGGTGTTTACAAACTACATAACCCTACGAGAGTTTAGGGCATCAACCCCAACAATCTCCCACTTGTCCTAAAGCGAGTGGGGTGTACATAACAACAAGTACAAACCAATAAAATAAGGCACTAAGGCCTAGTACAAAAATCTCCCACTTGCCCTAGTTTAGTCGCGGACGGTCCTGTAGACCCATGCTCTGAAGGTGACCTTAAAAAACTGTAGTCGGAGAGCCTTCGTAAACAACTCAGCAATGTTGTGCTCTGAAGCAATCTTTCGTGACTAGCACATCCCCTCGATGCACTATCTCACGGATGAGATGATACTTCCACTCTATATATTTGTTGCGCTTGTGACTCCGAGGCTCCCTGGTGTTCGCCACAGCACCACTATTATCCCAATAAAGAGCGATGGGCCTAGACATGTCGGGAACAAATTTCAGATCAGTCAGGAACTTCCTGTGCTAAACGGCCTCCTTAGCAGCTTCACAAGCTGCTACATACTCGGCCTCCATCGTGGAGTCGGCAATGCACCCCTACTTAGTACTTCGCCACACTACAACACTCTGTTAAGAGTGAACACTGAGCCTGAAGTGGATTTTTTAGAATCCTTATCAGTCTAAAATTCAGAGTCCGTGTATCCAGTAAGGATCAAATCCTTAGATCCATACACAAGCATGTAGTCCCTCGTTCTCCGAAGATACTTGAGGATGTTCTTGATGGTGGTTCAGTGGCCCTGTCCTGGATTAAACTGATATCTACTGACTATCCCCACAACATAGCAGATGTTCGATCAAGTCACAACATCGCATACATCAAACTACCAACGACAGATGCATAGGGGACCCGTTTCATCTCTTCAACCTCTTGAGGTGTCTTAGAACACATTTCCTTAGATAACGTAACTTCATGCCTAAAAGGCAGTAGGCCCCTTGGAGTTCTGCATCGAGTACTTGAGTAACATCTTGTCAATGTACGATGCCTGAGACAACGCTAGCACTTTGTTCTTCTGATCCCGAAAGATCTGAATACCAAGAACAAACTGAACCTCTCCCAAATCTTTAATTTGGAATTGGGTCGCTAGCCAGTTCTTAACCGATGTCAGTAGACCTACATCATTCCCAATGAGTAGGATATCGTCTGCATACAATACTAAGAAAACTATTAAACTGTTGATGATTTTCTTGTAGACACAAGGCTCATCAACGTTTTTGTGAAAGTCGTATGATTTGATCACAGTATCAAACTGAATGTTCCAAGATCGAGACACCTGTTTCAGCCCATAAATGGACCGATTCAGTTTGCAAACCTTTTGCTTTTGACCT
Source organism: Benincasa hispida (assembly GCF_009727055.1). NCBI lineage: Eukaryota > Viridiplantae > Streptophyta > Magnoliopsida > Cucurbitales > Cucurbitaceae > Benincasa > Benincasa hispida. The sequence goes on from NC_052359.1 coordinate 35,283,075, forward strand.
TGGGCTATAAATCCCTCGGGTTGTACTATATAAATGATTTCCTCAAGATTACCATTCAGAAAGGTAGTCTTGACGTCCATTTGCCATATCTCATAGTCATAATATGAGGTAATAGACAGGAGGATGCAAATAGACTTCTGTTGGGGCTGGTGCCTGATGCTTGATTTTATGAAATGGAAATGTGGGTGATATGCATTGATGAAATTGTGTTGTGCACTCAAGTTTCTCCAGCGGAATCCAAGTGTAAATTCCTCTCAGTTTCTTGGTAAGTCCATGGTCGAACACAGGGACTTGTGAAGACAGATTGCGTTGGTAATTTTTATGAAAACCTTGCGGTAACCGAGTAAATAAATTGTTGGTTTGTTTTTGATTGTGTTAATGAGAAAATAAACAAATGCGATGGATTTGAGAAAAGGCAGTTGTGTGATAGATGTAATGAGTATGCGATGAACGAGTTGAGAAAATATTTAGCTAGCATTACTTGGGAATACATCAGACTATGCGATCATGTTACAACCATACACTACAAGTCATGTCCCAATGTAAATGTGATGTTCCTAAGTCTATGACGCATGTGTTGAATGCAAAAGTGTCCATAAAGCTTATTCCTAAATCTTTACTCTTGTCCTATGCGATGATGCAAAATGCATGAAAGCAAGATGACCGCATACAATCATATCTTATCTCTAGGATGCATGTTATGCGTTAATAACAAATAGTGCTCATTCCTAGCGCCTATCTCTTATATTATGTGTTCTAATCTGACTCTCCCGAGCCTAGATTCTAACCTGACCTTCCCAAGTCTAGATTCTGTTCTTAGACTACCCTTCCGAGTATCTCTAATGGACGAATGAAGCACACATAATACAAGATAATCGCAAAGAATGAAGATTTCCTAGTTGTGCTAGTTAAATGCTTCTCAACCCATTCAACTAATTTAGCTACTCATGCGTGAATAACAGAGAGTGAACAGATATAGAAAAGAAAATTCCATTTTTATAAATGAGTTGAGTACAAAATAACAATGGATGTTAAAGGTAGAGAGCCTGGTAGCAATTCCTTGCTGACTGAGGCTTTTACACTGAAATCTCTATTATGTTCTAAAGATGTTCCCGCTTCTGCAGGCGTCGGCCCTCTCTCTGTCTTTGAAGCTTTCGGCGCTCTCCCAAGCTTACCGGAACGATCTGCCGGCACAACTTCCTCCCTCGCGTCCGCCTTAAAATGAAAGAGAACTATGAACAAAAGCGTGCGAACTAAAATATGAAATCTCTAACTACTGAACCCCTTCTCTGAAGAATGCCCTTAGTATATATAGAGCGTCCATGGTGAAAGGCGGCTTCTCTCTCATGGTTGTACAGATGGGACGGCTTTAATTCCTGACTGATGTGTCGAATAATTGTCACGAAAAGCCTGAATATAATTTATGACCGTTATCGACTGTCAACTGAATTCGGATTCGACTGTCATCAGCTTTATGTCCCATTGCACTTAATTAGCCTTTCATCCGGATGCGCCCACCATGTTGTGCTGACCAAGTTGCGGCGATCCTTCTCGGGCGAATGTTTACGAGCACGATCAACGCAAAGCCTTGCGGTGAAGTTGCGCTCGACCAATGATTTCTTATGATCGCAATTCTTGCATTGCGTTAACATATATTCTGCACAAAAATATAAAAATCAACAGCTCTAATGCGATGAAAGCATGCGACCGCAATATTATGAAAACGATGCTTAATGGACGCAAGTTAACATATTTCATCAACGCAATCCAACATTGTTTAAGAACTTAGCACTATGATAACATGCATTTCTGCCCGTTATCAGTGCCCTAAAGTCTCGTGTCCTATAATTGTAAACACATTTTATACAAACGTTTATGATGCATGATATATGATATTTACTTCACTTCTTGACTTTGCACATTTAGATGTTTTATTTGCTTTACCACAAACCAATAAACTTAAAATCCCTGGTTGTCTTTATGTAACTTAAGCATGTATGTAGTGACATACAAGTGGATCATGTCTTAAGTGACAACCAAAATGGTTTGTAGTATATGGATATAGGAGGGATATTTTATCCTGGTAATGCTACAAATGCGGCCCGCTTTGTGGAATAGTTACAAGTGTTGAAACTTGTCACAGATGGTCTGATCCTGATCATTCGTGTAGAGGACATGCGAGCGGGGGCGTCCTATACAAAGTTTGTATAAAACCTAACCATGAAATGTTAACGTCTTGTCATATAACCTCGTTCATGATAGAGACTTCATTTCACTATGATGGCCATAGGTAATATGACCTTAATCTTGAGTGAGTTAGGAACTCCTACCATTGAGGGCGATCCTTTGTTTTGTATAGATGCGAGTGGCTAGAGCGCCGACTCAAACCTACCACTTTGGGGATTCGTCTGATTTGGGAGTTGGGAACTCAGTTACACAAGATGGAGTTCACTCCTTCCCCATAGTAGGGGTAAGTAGATAGATTGCTCCCTTAAGGGTTGATACCGAGACTTAAACAATGTGACACCACACACCTTCTCATGGCCCGAGAGGTGTTCACACATAGTAGGACTATGTTGTATTGTTCATTAGAGGAATCAATGGTACTTAAGGAGTAAGATGTAACTACAGCGGCAAAACGATAAATTGGGCCAGCTGTACTTACGAGCATCTGTGAAGGGTCATCGTACTGATGATTGGTTATATCCGATGGACATAGAAATATATCTATGGTAAGAAGAGTTCAGTTGTCGGTCTTTAGTGAAATGTTTGGCAGTTAACGGATGGTGGATATTGTGGCTAAAGAGTTTAGTCAGTTATTCACGTACAACTTGAGCTTCGAGCCCTAGGTCCATAAGGTCCCCTTAGTAGCTTGAATACAAGTTGAGAATCAGTTTTTGGATCAATTTGAAATGTTTAAATTGACAAAAGGGAGTTCGATATATATAATTGAACTAGTTAATTATATATGATATAACTGACATTATGTATGAGATACATTAATTTGGAGGAAATTGAATATAAATATGATTTATATCTAGTAAAGGAAAAATATTGTGATTAATATATGATATTAATCCATAGGTTATGAATATAATGTGATTATATTTATTATTTATTAATTGGACAGTTAAGGGATAATTGGTCGGTGTCTCTTCCTTTTTTGTAACTGATGAGTAAGATGAAGAATCATTTTGAGACACCTAAATAGCTCACGATGTGTTGAATATTTGATGGGATAGTGTTTGAGAGAGTCATCGCTTAGTAAATTAGAGCCAATATGATAGTGCAGTTTACTAAACGATCGCTTAACCCGCACACGCCATTTACTAAACGATCGTTTATCTTTTACTAAACGATCGTTTATCTTTTACTAAACGATCATTTAACGCCGAGCTTTACTAAACGATCGTATAGATGATCGATTACCTTTTCCTACACGATTGTATATATGATCGCTTACCTTTTCCTACACGATTGTATACTTCACCTAAACGATCGAGCATTTTGTCTATACGATAGACGAGTTTTTCTCCCACTTGCTTGATCATTGTATATGATCTCTTTTCCTCCTCTCCTCTACCAAATCCGAACAAAGTCCATCCTTTGGATTCCCACTCCGAGAATACAGAAGGTTCCGAGTGGTGGTGTCATCCCCGTTTCCTTCTGTTTGTGTGGAGACTATTCATGGTAGACGATTGGGTGTTGCTGAACGATAACTTGTCGTTCCAATGAAAGCGAGATTTGCTGTGAAGAAAAGTCTTCAACTGGTAAGTTTGTTTGTTCTCCTATTTATTTATCCCTAAGCATGCCGGTAATTTAGTAGTTTGAATGCATATTTGTATGCTTAAATGTATATGTGGAAATTCTATCACAATGAATTGGAAAGATCCACTTCCGCTCATTGGTACTCTTGTACAAGAGTTCCTTCAACTTCAACATGGCAACAAGCGAGAAAGTATCCTCATAGTCAACTCTCTATACCTGGGTATAACCCTTTACCACAAATCTAGCCTTGAATGTTTGCACCTTCCCATCGACACCCCGTTTCCTCTTGTAGATCCATTTGCAACCTATTAGTTTTACCCCATTAGGTTGATCTACAAGATCCCATACTGAGTTGAAGTACATCGACTCCATCTCGAGATCCATGGCTTTGATCCATTCATCTTGGTCAACATCCTCCATTACCTTTTGATAAGACAACAGATCCTCAACCTCGCCATCGACTACCATAGCCAGGATTTCAGTGAAACCCATATGGTGAACAGGTGGGTTCATAACTCTACCACTATGTCAAGGTTCCCTCTGAAGGATCTCTTACCGAAGAGTTCCACGAGCGCGTTCCGATCACTCTGATCTCACAGTGACCGAAATACAACAATATACATTCAAACATACAGTTGTGCAAACAAAACTTAATTATCGGCATGCTTTGAACAATAAAACAACGAAGGAAAGAGTTCCATACTAGTTGAAGACATTCTTCACACTTCAGAATTCAACGTTGCAGAACTTTCCATGCGATCTCAACACCCAGCAGCACGAAAAACTGCACAAACATGAACGCCACGGGGACGACACCACCACTAAAGAGCCTCAGGTATTCTCGGAGTCAAAACCCAAAGGGTGGTCTTTGGTGTATTTGGTAGAGGAAGGAAGAAACACGAATCGTGTAGGCGATAAGCAAGTGGGAGGGAGAAAGATGCTATCGCATAGCACACTACTTATCGTTTAGGAGGAGCTACACGATCGTGTAGGATTTACTGAACGATTGTTTAAGAAAAGGTATACGATCGTTTAGTAAAATCGACACACTAGACGATCATTTAGAGAAGCTATCCGATCGTGTAGAAAATAGTGTGCGATCATTTAAGCGCGAGGTAGACGATCATTTAGGCGGAGAGTGTTGTTGTATAGGCTCTCGAAAAAACTTAAGCGATCGTTTTCTTTTTCAACAACGTGCTTTTGCGAATTCTTTTGGGCGATCGATCAAAATGAAAAGTATTTTCATTTTAACTCATCGGTTACAATAACCGACGCTGCCCACTAACCCACGTCCAAACATGAAATTTGGATTAATTATCATATAATTAACTAACTAATTAATTAATAAATATAATCATATTATATTTTTATCCTATAGTTTGATATCACATATCTACTATAGTATTTTCTCCTCTAGTTGATATAAATCATATTTATATCTAATTTCCTTCAAAATAATGTATCTCATACATTTAGCCAATTATATCATATATAATTAACCAATCCAATTATATCATATATAATTGGAACTTCCTTTTGTCAATTTGAACATTTCAAATTAACCCAAATACTGGTTCTCGACTTTATCCAAGCTACCCAGAGACCTAATGAACCTGTGGCTCGAAGCTCAACGGTCCGTGAATAGCTGACTAAATCTTTAGCCACGAGATCCACCATCTGTTAACTGTCAGGACATTCCACTAAAGACCAAAGTTGAACTCTTCTTACCACATATATATTTCTGTGTCCATCGGATATAACCAATCATGAGTACAATGAACCTTCACAGATACTTGTAAGTACAGTTGGGCCAAATTACCGTTATGCCCATGTAGTTACATCTCACTCTTTAAGTACCACTGATTCCTGTAATGAACAATACAACATAGTCCAACTATTTGTGAACACCTCTCGGGCCAAGAGAAGGTGTGTGGCGCACATCGTTCAAACCCAAAATTAACCCTTAAGAGAGCTATCTATCTACTTACCCCTACCTCGGGAAGGAGTGAATTTCGTATTTGTGTAACTGAGTTCCCAGCTCCTAAAATAGACCCGAAATTCCCAAAATGGTAGGTTTGAATCGGCAACCTGTCCACTCGCGCCCATACAAATCAAAGGACCGCCCTCAATGGCAAGAGTTCCTAACTCACTCAGGATTGAGGTCATGTTACCTATGTTCATCCTAGTGAAGTGAAGCCCTGTCATGAACGGTGTTATATAACGATACGTTAACACTTTGTGGTTAGGTCTTATACAAACTCTTTGTATAGGACGCCTTTGCTCGCATGTTCCCAACATGAATGATTAGGATCAGACCATCTATGACAAGTCACAATACTTGTGATCATTCCATAAAATGGGCCGCATCTGTAGCATTACCCGGATAAGGTTTTCCTCTTATATTCATATACTACAGACCATTTTGGTTATCACTCAAGACATGATTCACTTGTATGTCACCACATACATGTTTGAGTTACATACAGATAACCAGGGATTTTATGTTTATTGGTTTGTGGTAAAGCAAATAAAGCAAGTAACTGAGCAAAATATTAGATGTGAAGTAAATATCATATATTAAGAACACAAACGTTTGTACAAACTATTTATAAACTATAGGACACGAGACTTAAGGGCATCAACACCAACACCCTCAACTCTTGAGGTGGAACTGACTTACTAGATAAACTTCCATCAATAATTATTGTTGACGAAACAGGCCCTTCAACAACTCTTGTTGAAGTTTCAGTAGTTTCGTTGGAAAGTTCATGCAACACAATCTTACTACGTGGACTATGCTCCCTCATATGATCCTCCTCAAAGAAGGTAGCATTCGTCGACACAAACACTCTATTTTCCTTAGGATCATAAAAGTAACCCCCTCGTGTACCTTTAGGGTAGCCTACAAAAAGGCACAACCTTGAATGTGGTTCCAATTTCTTTGGATTGGTCTCAAGCACATGTGCTGGGCAATCCTATATGCGGAAGTGACACAAACTAGCTTTACGCCCGTTCAACAACTCCAAACATGTTCGGGCAACACTCTTAGAAGGAACACAATTGAGGATATAAGCTGCAGTCTCCACTACAAAACCCAAAATGAGTTCGATAAGGAAGCGTAACTCATAATCGATCGAACCATGTCCAACAACGGCCCTGTTTCTCCTCTCCGCTACACCATTCTACTGAGGGGTACTCGGCATTGAGAGTTGGGAAACGATTCCATGTTCTATCATATAGTTCTGGAATTCCGAATCCAAAAAATCTCCACACTGATTCGATCGAATTATTTTAATCTGACTATCCAATGTGTTTTCAACTTCAGCCTTGAACTCTCTGACTTTTTCAAAGGATTCAGACTTCCGTTGCATCAAATAAACATACCCATACCGAGAGTAATGATCAATAAAAGTGATGAAATACTCATAGCCTCCCCTAACTCGTACATTCATCGGACCACAAAGGTCAGAATGCACTAACTCTAAAGGCTCTCTGGCTCGATAACCTTTTCCAGTAAAATGTTTTTTAGTCATCTTGCCTTCAAGACATGATTCACACACTGGTAATGAATTTTCCTCTAACTCGCTTAGAAGTCCATTCTTCACCAACCTTTCAATCCTATTTAGATTGATGTGCCCTAATCAAAGGTTCCAAAGATGGGCATTTTCCTTTGGATAAACCTTTTGTCCTTTATTTTGAGTTATGACAGTTTAAAACATTTCTATGTTATGGAGGGAATTTGTTGTTAATGGCCTTAGCACATACAAATTGTTTTCTAGTTTTGTTGAACAAATCTCAACACCATCTTTATGAATAAACACTTTATTCAAATCAAAATGAAGAGTATATGTTCATTGTATCATAGACTTTATAGAAATTAAGTTCCACTTTAACCCGGGAACTACACAAACATCATTCAAAATGATAAACTTCTTCTGTAAAGTCAATTGGAGCCCTCCCACTACCACAACTGAGATGATGTGCCCAGTGCCTACTCGCATCGTCATCTCTCCAGCCTCTAGCTACCGCTAGGATCTAATTCCCTGAAAAGAAGAACAAACATGATTAGTGGCCTAGAGTCAATAATCCAGGCAGAATCATCATTCTCCACTAAACAAGTTTCCAAAACTAGTAAATCATATTTACCTTGTATTTCCTTGGCCTTAGCCTTCTTCTTCTCCTTTATCCAACGAGGACAATTCCGCTTCCAGTGCCCATCCTGGTTTCAACGGAAACACTTTCCTTTGTCAATGGTGCTGATTGCCTACTCTGCTGTGCGACAGACCGTGGGTTAGCAGGTGCCTTCCCCTTCCCCTTACCACCCTTCTTCTTCTTCCACTTGGAAGTGTTAGAAGTAAAAGGTGCATACTTAGTTCCTGAGGTTGAACTTTTATGGAACTTCTATGACGACGAAGCAACATTTTCCTTACCAACATTTTTCTCCTTACTTTTCAGCAAGGATTGGAATGTCTGCAACTCGTTGAGGAGAGTTGTAAGGGTATAGTCCACTTTGTTCAGTATCACATTACTAACAAAGTGCAGAAGCTATCTGGAAATAAGTGCAGAATTATGCTAACTTGACTGCCTTCATCGATGCGCGACCCATTCATCTCCACCACATTGAAGTGGACCATAATGTTTAGAACATGTTCACGCACAGATGCGCCTTTCTCCATTTTGGACTTGAAGATGGATTTAAGAGCTTCGTGCTTGAGCTGTCTAGACGGTTGTCCGAACATTACCCGTAGGGACTCCATGATCTCACGCGCTGAGACCATAGGCTCATGCTTCTTGGCCAAAACGTCATTCAGACTAGCCAAAATGTAAGCTCGGGCCTTCTTGTTCGCCCGTGTCCAATGCTCATAAACCTCCCGATCATTTCAAGCGGCATTTTGAGGTGGAATAAGAGGACACTCCTCCACCCCCAAATTTAAACAATGTTTGTCCTCAAGTATAAGCTAAAGATTTCCTTTAGAAAGTCGACCGCAATCTCTTTTCCTAGATTTCTCAAGGATACTTCATTCAAATCCTATACACCAAAATTTCCTTAATCTTTATTCAAGTCTCTTCTTAAAATATTTCTAAGACCTAGGGACCGCAAGTTTAACCTTCAAAAATACTTTACTGGATTCCAGAACATCGCATGATTTATTTCAAAAAAAGAACTTTTTCGCTGCGGTGTTAAATAATTTTTATCCTTGCATATTTTTGACATTGTTATTTTTCTCTAACCTTACACTGATCCAAGTGTCTCGCCTTCATTTTGGCTTGCCCCCACGTGTGTCACACAGACATCCAACTACGAGCAAGACACTCTTTCTCAGACTAGACTCATACCTATTTGGCAACGGAGTTGCGGTCATTTATTTATGCGTTGATCCTGGCGACTTAATTTCGTTTTGGCTTGCCCCCACTTGTGTCATGCGGACATCCAACTACGGGTAAGTGCCCTTAACAACTTAACTTTTATCAACGTGGGTTTCCCCGTTGTGTTGACAATGGAGTTGTTATTCTCAAAATAAAATTTTCCTCTTTTTTTTTTTTAAAGAAGTAAAAATAGCAAGGTCGAAAATAAATACCTCATCTCCAAATTTAAAATGCGACAATGTCCTCATTGCCAAAAGATTGAAAGAAGTCATGCGATGTTCTTAGGAAGCTACGTAAAGAGTCAGTTTGAAATCAAGCTAGTAGACCACTAACTTCTAGAAATATTTCATGAGGTAACTATCTTAAAATTAAGTTGACTCTAGTATATACGAAAAATAAGAAGTATGTGTTTCATCATTGCAATTATAATTGGCAAAGAGTCAGTATGCGACGATTTACTAAATTTATCAATGTTAAATGATTGCAGTAATCAAAGAGGATGCGGTGATAAGACTTTCAAAATTAAAATGCGATGCGATAGTGCAAAATTTGGAATAAAGTCAAGGAAGAATAAAAACCCCAAATTTACGTTTGGTCGCCCGCATTGTTTGTTGACGCATCCTGCTTTGCGGCGATCGACCTCCTTTGGATTGCGGTGACGGAATAAAGTAGTTGCATCTTCGTGTTGCGCCTCCGCAATCGTTCGCCTTGATTGTTGCAAGAAAAAAACATCGAGATGGTCAAATATTTAAAAAAAAAAAAAAACAAAGTTAACAAAATCGCTCACCGCAATCGTTTAGCATGATTTTTTTTTTAAAGATAAAGAACTAAAAGTAGATATGCGATAATAGATAATAACAAGATGATGAAAGTTCATAAAGTATTGATGTAGAAAAAGGATATTCAAAAGGTTTGCATCCCTGATGAGGTTGAGTCATATAGTAACTCTGGAACTGCTTATTCCAAGCTGAGCTTTTCACGTCTACGGCGGCTTTTTCTTTTTTTCTATGTCCTCGGGAATCTTGACTGCCTTAATCCGGAGCTTTTCCTCATTAATGTTCATTACAATCTCTCCCTTGCGCACATCAATTTAAGCACAACCGGTCGAGAGGAATGGTCATCCCAATATGATGGGCGCATATTTGTCTGCTTTATAATCCAAAATGAGGAAGTCTACCGGCAAGATGAATTTATCAATTGAGATTGCGGCATTTTTCAGCTCTCTTTCAGAATGTATTCGGGATCTGTCCGCAAGTAGGAGAGTCTCTGTCGTGGGCGTGAGTGTGCCAATATTCAACCTTTTGAAGGTTGATAGCGGCATTATGTTTATACTCGCCACAAGATCACATAGCGTTTGGCCACTATATACCCCTCCAATGGAGCGTGGTATCGTGAAGATTCTTGAGTCGCACATTTTTTGTGGGATCTTAGGAGTTTGCGTTACTGCCATTGTTATGATCTTGGCTTCATCATTTTGTTTCTCTTTCAATCTTTTCGGAGCTGGTGGTGACTGAACTTCTTCTGTCTCATGTTCTAGAGGCTTGAGGGTGGACGCAACTTCAGGGTTCATCCTCTCGGGCTTTCTGAATTATAAGTCAACGGGTCCTCGGTTGTCACTGCATTCAAGTTGGTCGCGATGGGCTCCTCCTTTACTCCTGCAGTCATTTTGTCGCTTAGCACGGAGACTGTTAAGCATTGTTCCTTCCCGGTACCCCCAGCATTGTGTGGAAGCTCAGTTGAGCTCGGCAACGTTTCTTGCAGTCTATTTTTCAGCTCGCTCGCAATTTGTCCCAGCTAAATTTCGAGATTACAGATGGACATTGCTTGATTCTAAAGCATTGATTGTTCTTCTCAATGTACTGCTTCAACAAGCTCTCTAAGGGCGAAGATTGCAGTGTTTGCGAGCTGCTAGCTTGGCTATGCGTTGGATCGTTGGTTTGCTGGAAAAATCTGGATGGCCCTTCTCTTTGCGCCACTGGTTGAAAGCTGTGTTGTTGATTTTTTCAAGCAAAATTTGGGTAGTTTCTCCACCTGGGGTTGTATGTATCGGAATAGGGATTATTCTTTATGAAGCATATTGACTGCAGATTTTCTGGGCATTCCTCCATCATATGAGCATCTCTGCAAATGACACAACTTGCGGTCGTTCGAGTAATTGTGTTGACTTGCCCTTTCTTTACTCCCATGTTATTAATTGCGTTGCCTTGAATCAAACTCATCATTGCAGTCATCTGGTTCTGTAGGGATGCGATGGCCCCATTGTTTACGTCATTGTCTTTTATTCTCAATCTCTGATCGCTCTCTCTCTAGTCCTTGTGATTTTTAGAGGTGCGATCGAGGATGTTCTTAGCCTCTTCATATGTTTTGTCGAGCAGACCACCAGCGGCTACCACATTGGCAGTGGTCTGCGAAAACGGATTCAGTCATTGATAAAAAAATCTCCATCTGCAAGCAGTCTGATAAGCCATTATGTGGACAGTCTCTTATCAGCCTCTTAAACCTCGCCCAAGCATCACTGAGCAATTCATCATTTTCTTGTACAAAATTTGTTATTAATTTCTTTCTCCTGGCATTCTCGGTTGGTGGAAAATACTTCTTCATAAACTTTTCCATCACTTGTTCCCATGAAGTTATCTCTCCCGGTTCGAGAGAATATGACCATTTTCTTGCTTGATCACACAAAGAAAATGGAAACAAAGTTAGTCAAACTTCTTCGGTAGAGATATTCGGGAACACAAGTGTTGCAGATTTCTATGAAGCTCCAGAGGTGGGCATGCGAGTCTTCGCCACGCCTCCCTCCAAACTGCCCAACAGCCTGGATCATTTGCAACATTACCGGCTTCATTGCAAAACTCGATCCATCTAACGTTGACCTCATGATTTCTGGAGAGAAATTGTAGAGGTTGGGCGATGCATAGTCCCGAATGGGTCTATTGCAGTCATTCGCCAAAAGGATGGGGTTGTTCATTATATTGTTTGCGTTTGCGGCCCTTTCTTCCGGTTGTTCTGACATTCTTGGGTTTTTGTCTTATTGTTAGCGGTTGTCTTTCAATCTTCTTTTGAACGTCCTCTCAATCTTCGGGTCGTAATTCGCAAGAGATTGAGAGCTACAAAGAAATCAGAAAAATTACCGTTAGCACACTGATTTGCCAAAGTCCCCGGCAACGGTGCCAAAAACTTGATGCGTTATTTTATGAAGTGAAATTATGAAATGAGATGCGGTGATGGAAATGCGTTGAGCAACAAGTTTTCTCAGTGGAATCCAAGTATAAACCCCTCTAAGTTTCCTGGTAAGTCCAGGGTCGAACTCAGGGACTAGGGAAATCAGTATGCGGTGATAATTTCTAAGAAGACTTTGCGGTAACTAGGAAATCAATAGTTGTTTTCGGTTGTGTTTGCGGTAATAAAATAAATGAATGTGGTAGATTTGAGAAAAGTTCGATTATACGATAGATGCACTGAGTATGCGGAGGAACGGGTTGAGAAAGTCTTTCACTAGCATTTCCTGGGAATACGTCAAACTATGTGATCATGCTACACTCATGCGACAGCAGATCATTTTCCAATGCAAATGTGGTGCTCCTAGTTCTAGGATGCATGTGTTGAATGCAACAATGTCCATAGAGCTTATTCCTAAGTCTCTACTCTTTTCCTATGCGATGATGCAAGATGCACACAAAGACAAGGTGACTGCACACAATCATATCCTATCTCTAGGATGCATGTGATGGGTTAATAGCATACAGTGCTTATTTCTAAGCTCCTATCTCTTGATTATGTATTCTAACCTGACTCTCCCGAGCCTAGATTCTGGCCTGACTTTTCCAAGCCTAGATCCTGTCCTTAAACTACCCTTCCAAGTATCCCTAATGGACGAATGAAGCATACATAATACAAGACAATCGCATAGAATGAAGATCCCCCGTTATGCTAGCTAAATGCTTTTTAACCCATTCAACAGATTTAGCTACTCGTGCGTAATAAACTGAGAGTGAACAGATATAAAGAAGTAAATTCCATTTTTATAGATAGTTTGAGTACAAATGATAATGGAAGATAAGGATAGAGAGCCTGGTAGCAATCCCTTGCTTCCCAAGGCCTTTACACTGTCAACTCTATTATGTTCAAAAGATATTCCTACTTCCACAGAAGCTAGCCCTCTCTCTGATCTTGAAGCTTCTGGCACTCTCTCAACTTCACCGGAACGATCTACCGGCACAATCTCGCTTCTCTCGCTTCTTCCTTAAAATAAAAGAAAATCTAAGAACAAAGCTAATATATCTAAGGTAAAATTCTCTAACTCTTCGAACTTGTTGAACTTGCTGAACTAGCTGAACCCCTTTTTTCTGAAGGTTGCCTTTGGTATTTATAGAGCTTCGGGGTGAAAGGTGGCTTCTCTCTTATGATTGCACAAATAGGATGGCTTTAATTCTCTGACTGATGCGCAGAATATTTGTCACTGAAAAGCTGAGTGTACTTGTTATCGTTAGCGGCTTGTCAACTTAATTCGGATTTGACTGTCATCAGCTTTCTGTCCCATCTGATTAATTATGTTTTTCACCCAGATGTGCCTACCAAGTTGCATCGACTCTATGCGGTAATCCTTCTTGAGCAGATGTTTGCAAGCACAAATCACCACAAAGCCTTGCGGTAATGCTGCGCTCGACCATTGATTTCTTGTGATCGCGCTTTCTGCCTTACGTTAACGCATATTCTGCATAAAAATTCAAAAGTTAACTGTTCTTATGCGATGAATGCATGCGACCACAATGTTATGAACTTAATGCTTTTTGGACGCAATCTAACATATTTTATCAATACAAACCTGCATTGTTTAATAATTTAGCACTGTAATAACGTGCATTTCTGCCTGTTATCACACTCCTCCATAAGGACGAACCTCAAGCCATCGATGATCAAAGTAGTAGTGATCGTATATTTCCAATTAGCGTAATTCTCGCCAGTCAGTTTGTCGGCGCTTAATAGAGCTAATGTGGCGATAGATATTTTTACGTTGCTGAAAACAGAACAAACTTAATGAGTCTATACAATACCACTTTTAACACCAATTTTAGTTTTAGCAAAATAGTTTTCATGTACCCTAAGTGAACAGACATCTATTTCGCAATGATTCCTCAGCGAGGCAAGACAAATGTCACCAGTGGGGTGATCAAATGCTCTTTCACTAGGATGAGACACTCTCAACCATTAGGCAAAAACAACTCTTGTAACTGACACTAATAGTCACCATTTTTTGGTCCAGAACTATTAACCTTTAACAATTCTGTGTAAGTGTAACCCCTCATTTTCGACCTTAAGTCCCGCCCTAATGCACCCACCATAGGGAAAAAAACATATTAGGACAAGAGACTAAAGCGACCTTATCTTATATAGAAGATCAGATAAAGAGTCGTGCAAAACTGCCATCCTATAGGGGGACACTCCCAGGGTGCTTCAAGGCGATGCACATAAACGTTATTCAACCTAATGAGAGAGACCATGAGATATGTTATCACACGTCCCGCTCCCACTTACTATGAACATTCTCTCTGTTCACCTTGGTATTGACCTACCCAAACACCATCTTTTAGGGGGATACTCTCAGGGTGCCACAAGGCAGAGAATAGATCTCACGGTGTGAACATAAAGAGAGAAACGTGAAAAAGGTTTAAATAAAGTATCATATACCCCCAAGTACCTCCCACTGAATGTTCTACCTAGGGGTTCATTAACTTAGACCATCCGACTACTGATTTTATCTAAGTCAGTTTAATTTTCTCAAAAACAACTCTTGTCTTTGAAATTAAACAAGTTCAAGTCAAGTCCCATTAAACTCGTATACGGATTATCCTCAAATTTTCATGCATGCATCAAATCTATTTAATTCACCTTTCCAGGTAGGTTCCCATGTAGGAGTATTCCGTTTCCGTCAGATTAAGCACCCCAACCTAGATAGAACTCGCCTTACCCAAAAGGTCCTTTATAGATAGATTTGCTACATATTTAATCTTTTATTAGGCAATTTAATCCTTTAAACCAATTAAAAGATTAAACCTTAGGTTGCTAATCTCATTAGAACCGTGATCTTAGGTCTATCTCCACCAAGTTTTAAAACTCTTTTAAAACCATGATTCAAGCTTAAATTCGCATGCATGTCTTTCTTATTGATTTTAGTTCTAATTTCCCTTAGAATACTTATAAAAGAAACAACCAAAACCATTCCCATTGCCATGCATAACTAGGTATTTATAACTCTTATAAATTTTAACCTATACGTCATGCTTCATGCAATGTCCATTCATTACTATACATAACTCTTATATACCTTGTAATGAACTAAACATACATGCTTTCATACACCCTTATACTATAACACTTATAATATAAAGATGATGCATGTCTATGCTTAATGCATGCATAAATATAACCCTTATATTATATGATAAATGAGCATGCTCTTATGTAATTTAAATCATGCAAACTACTATATCATAACACTTACAATATAAAGATGATGCATGACCAATGCATAAACTAAGGTGGGATTTCAACTATATGGTATACCATATGACATATAATAAAACATACATCTTATGTACGTTCACCAAAGACTAATGGACAGGGATGATTAGCCTAAAAAACATAAATTAAAATTCTATCTATTACATAAAACCATCGAGCAAATCGGTTCACAAGCAAACTGGTTCTTGAACCTCCCGGGTAAAGCCTCCTTGATCGTTTAGTAAATTGGGCGAGTAACCACGATCGCTGAGCTACGATTGAGTACCATTTACAATGCAATGAAGCATAAGGCCACTCAATCGTTTAGCGCACCAATTAAAAACAACGCAAGTCTAAACAATCGTCTAGACAACAATAATATTGTGAGGCATGATCGTCTAGTCGATAGAATAAAAAACGTCTAAGTAACTTTTACTACACGATCGTGTAGTCAGTGACTGAGCAATGAGGCTTGCTGAGCTACACGATCATTCAGTGTGTGTGAGCACCTTGCAGCCAAGTATCTGATACTCTATGATTGCTTACCCCTATCATTTACACGATCTGACCAATGCTTGGTCTTCTTCTTTCTCGAAGTAATATGCAACTCCTTGCCTTGAAGCTTTATCACGAGCGACTCACACTGACTTAAACACTTTGAATTTGCAGACTCAATAGCAAGTTAACTTTGAATTAACTTTGAATGTAAAAGAATTAAATAACCAGATGCAACTATCCTAGAAAACTCCATTAATCCACATCCACAAACATATTTAACACTTAAATAGAATGTAGACATGCTTTCACCCTCCAAGAATGTAAATGTTATTTTATACATCAATGGATTTGGAATATCAGAACCTGGATCTGATACCAATTGAAGGAACTCTTATCAAAGAGAACCTATGAATGGAAGCAACACCGTTACAAATTCATTGTGACAAAATTACAAACATTCACAAACATACAAACTAGTTATGCATTTCATAACAAAATTATGGCATGCTTTCATAAATAAATACAAAGAGAATGAGAGACATACCTTTGAAGAACGTTTCTTCTAACTTTCTCTAGCTCTCGTGGAGCCTTGGACCAGCACCTCTCACTATCGCTATGAACACCAACCCAATCGTCTAATGGATCGTCTGGTCAAACATGTACAACCTTCTCCACGAACAAGTAACAATAGAGGCACCACCACTAAGTAACCTTGGTATTCTCAGAGTGAGAATCCAGGAGGTGTGGGCTCTGTTGGATTTGGTAGAAGGAAGGAGGAACAATCGAACTCAACGACCAAGCAAGTGGGAGAGTATAGTGTCTATCATATAGACTTTAGTGCTTGATCTTTTAGTAAAAGTACACGATCGTTTAGAGAATATCGCTCAGGCACGCGATCGTTTAGTAAAACTTTACACAATCGTTTAGACAAAGGCATGTGTACACAATCAATTTGACAAACACTTGAAGCTGTCCTGTAGTCTCTCGTGAGCTAAACGATTGGCTATGTACTCGAATGAAGCGATACTATGATTCTTTTCCAAAACGAAAACATTTTTCATTTTATCCTTCAGTTATGAAAATTGAATAAAACCTTCCACTGTCATGTACGGTTAAGGAGAAACCACCAACAATTATCTCATAATTATTTTAATTATAAATAAATATAATAACTAACTTATCATATTATATTTATAACCTATAGTTTAAAACCATAGTCATTTTCTCCTTTACTTGATATAAATCATATTTATATCATGTTCCTCCAATTATGTATCTCATACATTATGTAAACTATATCATATATAATTGAACCAGTTTAATCATATCATATATAATCAAACTCCCTCTTGTCAATTTAAACACTTCAAACTGACTAAAAAATTGATTCTCAACTTGAATCTATTGAGCTACCAAGGGGACCTTATGGACCTGTAGCTTGAAGCTCCAACGGTACGTCCATAATTGACTAAACTCTTTAGTCACGAGATCCACCATCCGTTAACTGTCGGACACTCCATAAAGACCAACAACTACACTCTTTTCACCATAGATATATTTCCATGTCCATCGGATATAACCAGTCAACAGTACGATAACCCTTCACTAGCCAATTTACCACTTTGCCTCCATAGTTATATCTAACTCCTTAAGTACCACTGATTCTTCTAATGAACAATACATCTTAGTCCTACTATGAGTGGTCACCTCTTGGGCCATGAGAAGGTGTGTGGCACCACAACGTTCAAGCCCCCAGAATCAGCCCTTAAGGGAGCAATCTATCTACTTACCCCTGCTTCGGGGAAGGAGTGAATTCCATCTTGTGTAGCTGAGTTCCCAGCTTCTCAATTCAGACGAATCTCCAAAGTGGTAGGTTTAAGTCGACAATCTGGCCACTTGCACTCATGCAAATCAAAGGACGACCCTCAAAGGCAGGAGTTCCCAACTTACTCAGGATTAAGGTCATGTTACCTATGGTCACCCTAATGAATTGAAGTCTCTATCATGATTGACATTATATAACGAGATTATACACTTCGTGGTCCAGTCTTATACAAACTCCTTTGTATAGGACACCTCCGCTCGCATGTCTTCACATGAATGATCAGGATCAGACCATTTGTAGCACGTCACAATATTTGTAACTATCTACAAAGTGGGCCACATCCGTAGTGTCACCAGGATAAGGTTTTCCTCCTATATCCATATACTACAGACCATTTTGGTTATCACTTAAGGTATGATCCACTTGTATGTCTCTACAAACATGCTTAAGTTACAATGACAACCAGGGATCTTAGTTTATCGGTTTGTGGTAAAGCAATTAAAACATATCATGTTTCATAGACAATAGTGAAGAAAATATCTCATATTATTACATCACAAGCATTTGTTCAATACAGGTGTTTACAAATTACAAGACCCTACGAGAGTTCAAGGCATCAACCCCAACAATTAATTTTAATCTTATGAGAAATAAGGTATCATTCAGCCAAATAGAGCTTGACTTTATTACAGGACTAAAACATCAAACTAAAACTGTGAGGGGAGAAAATTCTTTTGTTAGACTCAGAGCTAAGTATCTAAATGACAATGAGGGTATGAAGGCATATGAGTTAAACTCTATTTTTCCAACACTTGAGTTTGAAAACAATGTTGATGTAGTGAAAATTGCATTGTTTTATTTTATTTAAGTTTGCTATGATGGATAGAGAGAGGAAAAAACAGATGGATTTTGAAAATTTAGCGATCATAGATGACTGAAATAGATTTTGTAATGAGGATTGGAGCAAGAAAATTTTTGGAAATACAATCAAACTATTTAAATAGGATTGAAAGATAAAGCACTGGCGTATAAAGGCAATGCAAATGGAAAACAACGATGTACAGTCTTTATGGGATTCCCCATGCTTTTCAGGTAATTTAGTTAATTTGATTTAATAAATATTCATTGAATTACACCACTAATACACACTTACATTTCATATAGGTATAGGCATATAAAATGATTTCATCATTATTCAGTCGTGTTGCAAAAAAATTGAATGACAGTGTGATACCACGCATTTTGAGATGGTCTGCTCACATTCTCCTCCATATGGAGTTATTAGAGACGAAATCTTCAGGTCAGATGCAATTGTTGGGGTTGATGCCCTAAAGTCTCGTGTCCTGTAGTTTGTAAACAGTTTGTATGAACGCTTGTGATGTAGAATATATGATATTTACTTCACATCTTGATTTTGCTCAGTTGATTGTTTTATTTGCTTTACCACAAACCAATAAACCTAAAATCCCTGGTTATTTGGATGTAACTTAAGCATGTATGTGGTGATATACAAGTGGATCATGTCTTAAGTGATAACCAAAATGGTCTGTAGTGTATGGATATAGGAGGGAAAACTTATTCTAGTAACGCTACAGATGCGGTCGCCGCTTTGTAGAATGTTCACAAGTGTTGTGACTTGTCACAGATAGTCTGATCCTGATCATTCATGTAGAGGATATGCGAGTGGGGTCGTCCTATACAAATAGTTTATATAAGACCTGACCATAAAGTGTTAACGTCTCGTTATATAACGTTTGTTCATGACAGAGACTTCACTTCACTAGAATGACCATAGGTAACATGACCTCAATCATGAGTGAGTTGGGAACTCCTACCATTAAGGGCGGTCCTTTGATTTGCATGGGTACGAGTAGCCAGGTCGCCGACTCAAACCTACCATTTTGGGGATTCGTCTGATTTGGGAGCTGGGAACTTAGCTACACAAGATGGAATTCATTCCTTCCCCGAAGCAAGGGTAAGTAGATAGATAGCTCCCTTAAAGGCTGATTCCAGGGCTTGAATGATGTGGCACCACACATCTTCTTTTGGCCCAAGAGGTGTTCACACATAGTTAGACTATGTTGTATTGTTCATTAGAGGAATCCGTGGTACTTAAGGAGTGAGATGTAACTATAGGGGCAAAACAGTAAATTGGCCCAACTGTACTTACGAACATCTGTGAAGGGTCATCGTACTCATGATTGGTTATATCTGATGGACATAGAAATATATCTATGGTAAGAAGAGTTCAGTTATTGCTATTTAGTGGAATGTCTGGCAGTTAACGAATGGTGAATCTCGTGGCTAAAGAGTTTAGTCAGTTATTCACGTACCGTTAGAGCTTCGAGCCACAGGTTCATAAGGTCCCCTAAATAGCTTAGATAAAGTCGAGAATCAGTTTTGGGGTCAGTTTAAAATGTTCAAATTGACAAGAGGGAGTTCGATTATATATGATATAATTGAACTGGTTAATTATATATGATATAATTGACTAAATGTATGAGATACATTATTTTGAAGGAAATTATATATAAATATGATTTATATCAAGTAGAGGAGAAATTGTTATAGTAGATATATGATATCAAACTATAGATTAAGAATATAATATGATTATGTCCATTTATTAATTAATTGGTTGGTTATGTGATAATTGGCCAGATATTTCTCCTAAATCATGCGTTAGTGGGAAAATAAAATTCGGTTATTGTAATTGAAGAATAAAATGAAAATTGGTTTCATTTTGCAAGGAGTTCGAAAAATTGCTCACAGTGTAAAAATGTGACGCTTGCTTAGCTGAGAGCCTATACGATAGCGCCTTATCGCCTAAACGATCGCACGAGTTCTCTAAACGATCGCTCAATCTTTCTAAACGATCACTTAGGGTGCCGAGTTTTCTAAACGATCGCTTACTCTTTACTAAACGATCGCTTAGTAAAACCTACACGATCGTGTACCTTTCTCTAAGCGACAGGCACCCGCTATACGATAGCTCTCTCCCACTTACTTGTTGTTCTACACGATCATCCCTTTCCTCCTTCTTCTACCAATTCCATCAAAGACCACTCTTTGGATTCTCATTTCGAGAATACCAAAGGTTCTAAGTGGTGGTGTCGTCTCCGATCCTGCTTGTTCGTGCGCTGCAGTTCGTGTAGACGATCGTGCTACTGGTAGCTGACTGATTGCTGGGCAATAAAGACCGTAGAGGGTTGCTTTTGCTTGATTAAGTTTGAAGTGAAGATAGTCTTTAACTGGTATATTTACTCAATCTATTGTATTGTATTTGTCAAAGTATGCCTATAATTAGTGTGAAAATGCATATCTATTAGTTAGAATATGTGTGTGGTAATTCCGTCACAATGAAATAGAAAAGATCTGAACGCGCTCATGGATACTCTTCTTTAAGAGTTTCTTCAGCAATATGTTCCTTTTTTTCTATTTTTGAGTTATAATTTTTTTCCATGATTATAGCTTCTTAGTTTATTTATTCATGATTACAATCTTTTATAGGTAAGGATCACATTGCAACTCATTCCATCTGAGGAAGAGATTCAGTTTATGAATCGTGTTATGGAGCCACTCATCCTTCCAGTTGCACTACCTCTACCCATAAATGATGGCGTTGTTGTTGGACCACTGGAACTACCTCTACTCACAATGTAGAACCTGTTGCAATGATACGGAGGAATGCATATGCTTAAATGGATAAAAAATGGATTAATAATCTATTAACATCGTTCGAATGGAGGAATGACGAAGTATATAGCCTTTAATTAATATTGTCGTGTGTGTATAGGTGTCCCTATTTAATTAAACACTCAACATTGTCATGCAGGTAATAAACACATTATTTATGTTCATAAAAACAAAATGTAAGCCCAACCAAACTTGTGTCGTCGAAAATTTGCCATAGTTGACATTGTAGTAGCGATACGTTATGTACATTATTCCATAGGTTCATGCAATCAACATTGTCTGATTTTCTCATTGCTTTAGAACTTCCTAAGATGTGATCGACATACTATCGATTGGAGTAAGGCGACGAATGTATTAAAGTACGTCGATGGTAAACACACTGACCACGATGTACCTTTGAGCAATGTCGATGCTGTTTGCATGCCTTTCAACCTCCATGGGATGCACTGGGTACTTGTTTGTGCGACTTCCAGGTCAGAGAACAAATCGTATTCGATTCATTGACCGGATTACATTCGAATGTAGATTTGGAATATGAAATGAGACCACTGTGCAAAAACTTTCTCGATTTACTCCTTGTTAGTGCAATAATGGAGACTCATAATCTTCCAGTGGATCAATGGACTCTACGCCGAGATGCTTTCGTGCCTCAACAACATGAGAGTGGTGACTGTGGTATGTTCACATGTAAACTTTTCGATATGATGTAACCGGATCCAAAATGGACACCTTAACACAAGATAGAATGATATATTTTCGTAGACAATACGCCATTCAGATTTGGGCAAATAAAGCATTATTTTAGAGGTTCTTAAACTTTTTTTGTAATTAATAGTTGAAGTAATGAATGAAAATTTATAGTTAACTTAGATTGTTTTTTTAATTAATGGTAAGGATATATCAAAAAATCATCAAAGTATACGAGGCGAATTCTCGGCCAGGCTCATACAATTAGGCACCAATTCCCAACCAGGCTCATGCAATTAGGCGCCAATACCCGATCGGGCTCATGCAAAAAATCATAAAATAATACTAATTCCCATTCGGGCCCATGCAATTAGGCGCAAATTCCCGGTTGGGCTCATGCAAAAAAAAAAACATAAAATAATACTAATTCCTGACCGAGCTCATGCAATTAGAAGCCAATTAGCGGTTGGGCTCATGCAAAAAATCATAAAACAATACTAATTTTCAACCGGGCCCATGCAATTAGGCACCAATTCTTGGCCGGGCTCATGCAAAAAACATAAAATATACTAATTCTCGACCGGGCCCACGTAATTAGGCACCAATTCCCAGTCGGGCTCATGCAAAATCATAAAATAATACCAATTATCGATCGGGCTCATGCAAAAAATCATACAAAAATCACCCAAATGCACAAAAATCCATAAAGATGTGCAACATAATTAGTAATAAAAAAATCCATACATCACTCGACAGTATTGAAAGGTTGATTACATGTCATTTTGTTGTGACCTTTGCCCACATCTAGAACATCTGTGGACTTGACGAAATTCACCTACAAAATGAAATCTTGTTGTTCGTGGGCGACCTACTCTTGGAACTCTTTTTGGATGCAATGTTTCCACATCGATGAATTCAGATGATTACTTCCACTCCGAAAAGTGTTCAAGTGATCGTATAGGTTCAACATACACAACCAACACTGATTCAATAGAGTATACCCGTGAACAAAGAGAGATAGGATAAATATTCTCAACCCTGCATGCAACAATCGCGTGTGAATAATGGATTTCATAATAATCAAACTTGCAACAAGTGTATATTCTTGTGTAAATATTTACACGGCCTCCTAAACCTCCATCTATCACCTCGAACTCATGTTGGTCAATTGGCCTAACTTCATGTCTGCTTGCTTTGTCTGTCGCGTCACAAATTATTACCATTTAGTTCGATAGTCTTGATATACTATTTGATGCATCCGTTCGACGTCTATAATACAAGTCTTGTAACCAACCACTAATATGGTCTAGAAACGACATGATTGGTAATTGTCGAATATCTTTTAACACTACATTTATACACTCTACGACGTTTGTCGTCATTTGATTGTACCTTCTATTATATTGGTACACCCTAGTCCACCGCTCAAGACCAATATCTTCTAGGTATTTGCATGGACTTGGATACCCTGCAAATTGACTCCAATGGTAATTAACACAGGCTCAAGACTTGCTTTGGCTGCTTCGTTGAAAATATCCAAAATATCTTTATTCTTAAAATTAGTTAATAAATTAGCTTTCAAATGGTGGATGCAGATACCATGAAATACTTATAGGAAGACCATGATAATTATCTTTTTATGCTTGGGTGTCTATCTAATACGATAACCAACTCACGAACTTGCCCAATTACACATCTTAGTTACTGAAAAAACCACACCCAAGATTCATCAGTTTCTCCACCAGATATACCAAATACGACTGGGTATATTTGATTATTTCCATCGACCCCAGTCGCAAGTAGAAGTTTACCACTGTACTTACCCCTTAAATGTGTTTCATCTACAATTAAAACAATGTGAATGGAGTTCATAAACCTCCTAATGGAAGCACCAAGAGCCATGAAGACGTGCTTGAAATATTTATCTTCTTGCAGCTCATATTTAAATATTGAACCAGGATTTCAATTTGTAAGGCTTCACCAAATTTAAGTAACTTCTTGTAGGATTCTTCTAGTGACCCCCAAACAAGCACTAATGCTTCTTCCCTTGCCCTCCATGCCTTGTCGTAACTTAGACTCACACCATACTCTTGTTTTATATCTTTCATAATGTCCTTCGGTCTATATGAATGACTAACGTTTTCAAACTTCGACGAAATTAAATGTCCGAGAACTCAACTAGAAGATTATCTATGATTGTTAGTCAATATTTCATTTCTACATGTGTGGACATTGTCATACTTAGAGATCTTAAATATTTCACAATTCTTCCATTTAATGGCTCAAAGTCTCCATTTTCATTCTTCAACTAAGCATATAACTTTGTATAATGTCGTGTTCGACCTCTTGACCCTAAACTGAAAGTTACCTCTAATTGCTAACATAGATAACCACATCTTTAAATCCTTCTTAGATATAAATATGTCACCAACTTGCACATCTTCAAAAGAATAAGATTGACATGGCATGACGACTGTGCTACTAGATGGATGTGACAAGTCACGACCTGTTGCATGTGATGAGCCTCCATAGTCTTCAATTGTTCGTTCTTCTGTATGAGGTGTATAATGGGTATTAATCTTGGGTTCCTCTCCATCATCCTTCTTCCTCCAAAGACCAATCATTGAAATATTGACCTTGGTCTACATCATCCCCTAAGTTATGAGTTGCCAAATTACTAGGCGACGAAGTAAGTGATGAGTTAAAATATGTGGGGGAAAATAGACTATTCGACTCCATCTTGCAATGTACTACCCTAGATGTTGAAAGGATTTCTTTAGTTCGTCAAATATATGAATTTTTTGGATGAAATCCTTGATTACTTGAACACTTTGGAAGCGTGGATACATAAAGAGGTATTACTGAAACCTCTTCTCATATGAGAAATGTGTGTAGATCTTCATCATTCCGAATTACAAATGCAGGGGCTTTGGATCTCAATTGAAGAATACATCTTATAACAAGATTATACTCATATGACATTATACCACTTACCCTATAAACTTCGATCAGGAATTCATTATAGGTCGTGTCGACCTCCATGTCACACCCCGCAACTTTCTTCCATCGTAGTCCTTTTCCCTTTCATTCCAAACACCACCAAAACAAATCCAAGCACGAGGCATTTTCCTACAATTTATAACAAAAATATATCAATGTAATGTAGATAAAGAAAAAGTAAAATAAAAAAAGAAACAAAAAAAAATGGGCGCAGTCGTCCACCCGATCGGGTATAACACCAGGCCAAAAAAACAGAATGCTTAGTTTTTGTACGCTCGACCGGGCTAGGGTTAACTCTACCAGGCCCCAGACCAGTCCCAACCCGGTTTCTATCCCATACCTGGGAAGGCCGAGTCAATCAATTTATTTCATACCCGGTGAAGCCCGATCGGGTAATTTCAACTCATTTGCTTTCTACTTGGTGAAGTCCGGTCGGGAATCAAACTTATTCCAACAATTATTTTGTATCTGATGAAGCCCGACCGAGTAATTTCAACTCATTTGCTTTCTACCCGGTGAAGCCGGGTGGGGTGTCTTCAAAAAAAAAAATTGTTTTTTTTTTAATTTATAAATATCAAATGCAGGACATTATAAAAAGAAGAAAAACAATCAACAAAGTAAGTATAAATCAAACTCCAAAAAGGTAGTTTATTTTTGTCAATTTTTCCAGAAATTATCAAACTATTGAATATATACCTTCTTACGGAGTGTAGAAAATTACAACTTCGTGAAATACAAGTTTTGCACTTGACGAATTTTGTTCTGGAAATAATTTGGTGAAGAGAACTTTTTATGAGGTTGTAAACAAATCAAATTTGGTGGTGGAGAATTTTTTGTGTGAATATTTTTTTAATAGTTTTTGGATAAATTATTTTTTGTGAATAAATTTAGGTGGATAATTTTTAGTGAATTAATTTGGTAGGTTGGTTGTTGAAATTGGAAGTGGGAATTTAATAAGGGGCATAAGAGTGATTGGAATTTTTTATGTGAATACTTTTTTGTTAATGATTTTTTGATAAATTATTTTTTTGTGAATAAATTTAGGTGGAGAATGTGAATGAATTTGATAGGTTGGTAGTTGAAATTGAAAGTGAAAATTTAATAAGGGACATAAGAATAATTGTACAACCCATATTTGTAACTTCACATGTAAGATAAAATATGAGCCAAATGACTCCATTGTCTCTAATCTTCCAAGATATAATATAATACCTTCTTGTGACTACAATTTTCATTCCATAAGAGCCAATAAACTTTACTTTGTGGATTAAACTTTACTTCAACAAACTTTGGTGGATGGAAAGTGCTCATACAAAAAGTGAGTGACCAACTTAGAAAATAGACATTTATAAACTAGTTCATAATCATTTGAAATTTTGTAAACTGGTTAGCATTTGAAAACATTCAACCATTCATAAAAGAATGCAATCCATGGAAGTGAAATAAAACAACTCTCATGGAGGAGCCGCATACCATATATTATTCCAACAATCTACCTATAAAATGATGGATTGGCAGTTTGAAATAAACGAAATAAGTAAACATTAGATAGTTTTTCAACGAATAACCTTCACAATGTACATCAATCGAATTCTTGATTAATCAATAAACTTAATGCTTTGAATTATAGTAAAATAAGTCAAATAGAAGTTGTCAAAATGATCAACGGTAATTGACATGACATTCTTTCTTAGAAGTCGAAGATTCAATCCATCATTTCTGCGACTAATATACTAAAAAAAGTCAAATTAAAGTCACACAATTTCACATTTTAAGAGAGTTTGTTCTCATAATTCTTCAACATGATCTCGTGAGTTTCTTAAGATAATTTAGTACAAAAATTATCATTGAAGTGTCATTCACACTCATATAGGTCATTTACACTCATATAGGTCATTTTTATAAAGAACATTGTATATGTTATTTTCTTAAATAATTGTTAATTTTGTTGCTCTATCAAATTATTTAGGCTCCATTTGGTAACCATTTAGTTTTTAGTTGAATTTTAGTTTTTGAAAATTAAGTCTATAAGGACCTATTTGGTAAGCAATATGAAAACAAGGGATTCAAAGAAAACAGAGTTGTATTTCATGTTTTCATATATGTGTTTGATAGCAGATTCAGAAATTAAATTCTAGTTTAAACAGTTTTTCAAAATGTGTTTGGAAATATTTAGTTACTCACAAAATACTAGGTTAAATATAAACAATTACTAATTAATTTATGAACTTGTTTTATGTTAAAATGTATAATTATTATTTTGCAGTATCATATATTATATAATATACAATATATTACATATTTTAATTTGATAAAAGTAATTGAGTTTATAATATGAAATAGTATATATGTTATTGTTTTTCTTAATTATTTTTAATATAATTTTGCATTTTAAAATTTTGAATTCCAAATCTGGATATACTAAAAACATAATAAAAGTTGTTTTCAAAATATGCTCTGCTTGGATCATAGAATCCGCAAATAGTTTTCAAAAAATTGATTCTAGACTGTCAACCGAACACGTATTCGCTTAACTCAGTGAATCTGAAAAACATAATACACAACATGAGCTGCCTACCAAATAGACCCTAACCATTTTTTCCACCTCTAAACTTCTTGCTTTGTTATTCACTTTCAACCGATGTTTTAAAAACTAACCCAAATTTTGAAAAATAAGAAAAATAGTTTTAAAAACTTGTTTTTATTTTAGAATTTAACTAAGAATTCAACTATTATATTTTTTTTAAAAAAAGTAAACTATAGTAAGAAAATGAGAAAAAAATAAACTTATTTTTAAAATCAATAACAAGAAATGAACCGATTATCAAATAAGACTTACTTATCGACTAGTTTACAAAAATAGCTTCAATTCGCTAAACTTCGATTTATTTATGATTCGTTATTAAATATGGTTTCAATATGAAAGTTTATTTTGAGAATAAAGTTAAATGTCAATGGTGATGCATCTTTTTTTTAAAATTTGGTGATACTACAAACACTTTAAATATTTTGAATAAGATTATAAGATTAAGTTTATTTAAATTACCAAATGTATATAAATTGTAGTTGTTGGGTTTTTTTTGTTTTTGTTTTTTGTTTTGTTTTGTTTTTTAATGAATCTATATAGAGACAAACATTAATATTAATAGTCAAATGTGTTTAGCTCAGTGATATTGGCATAACTTTCATCTCAAGAGGTTGGAGGTTCAATCTGATAAGCGCTCACAGTGTTTATTGGAAGCAAAACTAGAAAACCTTCTAGGATCCTTGCAGACATTCACAAATAAAGTTAACTCAAATCAAACTCAGAATCTATGATGGTCACTTTTAGATCTTAAGATAACTCATTCCAGAATTAGCTTGATCAAGACTAATCCAATTAATTGATTTAAACATCAAGTCTAAAGCAAGAGTTGAAAGAAAAGGCAACACCAAGAGGTTGAATGAGCACAAGCTTTTTAATATTGATAATATGAGTTTTGATGATAATTACAAGTCATTTTAAAGGCCAAATAGTCGTGGATATGGCCAAGAACTCAAATGGAATCAAACATAATTAATTGCAAAGTGTAGAATATAAGACCTATGAACTTAAAACTTAATTGCATACTGATTGATAAGTCAAAATGCAAAACTAAAAAATGTTTTTTTAAAAAAAAAAACCTCTAAATTATCTTAAATAACTCATTTAAAAGGCGTCAAGCTTAATTTTCACATATGACAAGGTTTGACTGAAGGGATCGAATCCCAAGCTGAAGCGTGTGAAAGTCTTGTATTTAGATTTTTCAGTTTATATGATACAAAACCAGAATATAATGGAACCAAAACAGAGGATACGTCATGTTTATACATTCAGTATGCCTTTTAATAAGAATAAAAGAGAAGAAGAACATTTTCTTACTTTTGTAGATCCTTTGTCTTCACAAAAATCCCAAACTTTTTCTCCGCAACGTATCTCCAACGAACAATGAACACCACTAAAAGAAAGACATCGATATTCTTGAAATCTAAAGGTAGAAGAGTGGTCTCTAATACTTGGAGGAGGATGAAGGGAAACCATCGAAGATTTTACAACGGAAGCGGGGATCGTTCCCAGATTAGTTTTTACATAATTCATAAATATTATATAATCAAAACAAAGATTATGCATTAATAAAAAAAAATCTATAGCATGCTTTTGAGGAAGAATTAGGGAAGAAGATGACACTTACCCTTAAATCCAATCAATTCTTCACATATTCCCTCGTCCCGGATCTTCTTCTCTTAGATCTCCAATTTGAAAACCCAATTGAGCACCACTACTTGTGAACCCTTTGTATTCTCTTGGGATTAAGAATTCAAGCAAGAGTTGTAGGCTTTGCTTAAATTCTTGGAAGAAGGAAAAAAGTTTGAGAAGGGAAGGAGAGTTTTTCACATAAAACTCTTCTCTGACATTTAGAGGAAGGAAATGAAAATGGAATGAATTGTTCAACTGTTCCCCACCTTTTGCACGTTTTCTTGAGAGAATTAGGGAGAGGGAGTTTAAATTAAAATAATAATAATTTAATTTAAACAATATATATATAATAACTACCTTATTATATAAATATATATACTATATGTTACATCAAATATAACATATAACCTATAGTTTTATATTGTATCAAATACAATATAGCCTATAGTTTTATTTTCTCTCAACAATGCGTGACATTTAATATAAATCATATTTATTTTAAATTCAATTATATGAATCTCATCCATATAATTAATATGCGAATCATATTCAAATATTTTAATTTATCTCAACTATTTATGATATTTAACATAAATCATATTTATATTAAATTTAATTATATGAATCTCATTCATATAATTAGTATTTGAATCACAAAATACTTTATATTATAATTGATCAAATATATTATATTAATTATATCACGTATAATTAATTAATTTGATTAATTATATCATATATAATTAATTCCTTCAATTAATTTGAACAATTCAAATTAATCCAAAATTAATTATCAATTTAATCCCTGTTGAGCTATAGAGAGGACCTTATGGACTTATAGTGTACTTGATAATTAATTAAACTATTTAATAAAATTACCCAACATCCATTAACTGCCAGTCATTCCACTAAAGACCGACAGTTGCACTTTTCGCACTACAAATATATTTTTGTGTCCATTGGATATAATTTGTCAATAGCGTGATGACCCTTCACAAATTGCTCATAAGTACAACTGGGCCAAAATTTGTCATTTTGCTCTTGTAGTTACATCTAACTTTTTTAAGTACCACTGATTTCTCTAATGAACAATAATTCATAGTCCAACTATGACCAAGTTTCTATTGGGCCAAGAGAAGGTGTAGCCATGTTGTTCAAACCCGGAAATCAACTCTTAAAGGAGTAATTTATATACTTACCCTGACATTAGGGTGAATTTCGTCTTATGAAGTTATGTTCCCAGCTCCCCAATCAAACGAATCCCCAAAATGGCAGACATGTTGAGTTGGCAATCTGGCAATTCTCACCCATACAGATCAAATGACTATCTTCACGAGCAGGATTTCACAATTCACTCATAATTTAGGTCATGTCACCTCTGGTTATCCTGGTGAAATGTAACTCTCTTCTATTAACGGTGTTATATAATAAAATTAAGCATTTCGTGGTTCAGTCTTGTACAAACTCTTTGTATAGGATACCTCCGCTCACATATCTCCACATGAATGATCAATATCAGATCATTTGTAGCACTTTACAACACTTGCAACATCTACAAAGCGGGTTGTATCCGTAGTATCATCATGACAAGACATCCAACTTTTTCTATCTACTACAGATCATTTAGGTTATTATTTAAACAATATCCATCCGTATGTCTCTACGTACTTGTTTAAATTACATAAAATAACCTAGGATCTTGGTTTATTGGATTGAGTGTATGCTCGTAAATTAACAATTTGATATACAATGTTTATAAACTACGAGAATACAAGAGGTGGGGGATTGTGATGAAAGTTCATGAATTAATCAACTAAATCATTAATTATCGACTAAACGACTATATTAAATCATGTTTAATATAGAATCAATCAACATATAATTATCACATATTTATATGCATACATCTCTTTAATATTTGAATCTTATTCATATATTTTTCACTTTTAATTATAGATCACGTCTATAATTAACCATATTATATCAATCTCATTAATATGCATTCGATTTGAACAATTCAAACCATTCATCTCATATATCCTTTAGTGAGCTAACAAGGAGACATTATGAACCTACAAATTAGAAGTTGCAATGATATACAATTAATTAATTAAACTCTTCAATTAAATTAATCAATTTTCTTTAACTACCAAACACTCCATTAAAGACTGATAGTTGCACTATTTGCACTGTAGATTTATTTATGTGTCCATAAATATAACCAATCAATAGTAAGTCGACTCTTCACAAATTGATCGTAACTATAACTAGGTCAAAATACCGTTTTACCCCTATAGTTACATTTAACTCCTTAAATACAACTGATCCCTCTAATGAACAAACAACTTATAGTCTAGCTGTTACGAAATCGACAATTAAAGAACACAAAAAAGAACGAAGAGATAGAGAAGATTGACATACAGATATATGTGGTTCATTAACGGTGTGTTAGCTATGTCCATGGGCAGAGGGAGAATAGTATTATTAGGGATAATGTTTTTAGAAAATTACATCAAACGACGCCTCTAGGTTAGAGAGTTTATATAACACAGTACTCTAAACCCTAGAGTCATAATCGTAAATAACTACAAATACTTGGTTGTTCGAAGCGCCAACAAACAAATTCAAGGCATTCCAATACTAGCTATAAACTAATACCTTTTGGGTCAGTGAGAGGTTGAGGCCTCAATGTTCAAGACCAAAAATCAGCTATTAAGGAAGCAATTTATCTACTTTTCCTAAGATCGGAAAATGAGTGAATTTCATCTTGTGTAATTGTGTTCCCAGCTCTCTACTCGGACAAGCCCCCAAAATGGTAGGTTTGTTGAGTTGGCTAGAAAAGTCACTCTTACCCATACAAATCAAAGGATTGCCCTCATAAATAGGAGTTCACAACTCATCAGGATTAAGGTCAAGTCACCTATGATTATTCTAGTGAAATGTAAGACTCTTTTAGCAACGGTGTTATATTGAGAGACTATTCATTTTACAATCTGGTCTTATACAAACTTTTTGTATAAAATACCCCCGCTTGCATGTCTCCACATGAACGATCAGGATCAGACCATTTGTAACACTTATACAACAATTGTAACATCTACAAAGCAGGTCGTATTCGTAGTGTCATCAGGATAAGATACCCAGCCTTATCCATCTATTACAAACCATTTAGGTTATTACTTAAACATGATCCACATGTATGTCTCTACATACATGTGTAAGTTTCATAAAAATGGCCTTTGATCTTAGTTTATTGGATTGATTTAATGCAGTCTAAACATTCATAAAATAACTCTTATTTTATTAGATATAAAATATGTCTTTACGAATTACAAGATACACTCGATTTAGGACATTAACTCCAATAGACAGAACCTTGCTCTTGCTCCTGCATAATCTTCTTTGAACAATTGCGGGTAATAGGTCCCGTGTAGGAGTCGCTTGCAGCAGTTACCTTGGATGCAGCTTTCTTTTGTGTCATTGATTTATTTGAACATTGAGATAGAGATGAGAGGTAGTGAGGTCCCACTAAGCATGCCAGTTTGTTCGCACGGGATTTTTTGAGAAATTTATTTCGTGGAGTTGAACTTATTTTTGTATTGATTTGATGCGATGTGGTTTGATCTCTAGTATTTGATCTTCTAATTCTCTCTCAGTTGAATGCATACACTTGACTTGAGGAAGTGGAACACGTGGTGTTCTTGTAGTTTAAAGTCCTGGAATAATCTTTGTATCTTCAGTGCTTGAGCTTCAAGGAGTGGTTCATTCTTCAAGAGTCAAGAAGTTTTCTGATGGTAGATAATTCCTTTTAGGCTCTATGGAGTGTAGAATTGCTGACCATTGCAAATGAGGAGAGTTTCTCTATTTATAGAGTTCATAGGTGAGCTTTGTGAGCTTG
The DNA here is from genome assembly GCF_009727055.1 of Benincasa hispida. NCBI lineage: Eukaryota > Viridiplantae > Streptophyta > Magnoliopsida > Cucurbitales > Cucurbitaceae > Benincasa > Benincasa hispida. Next base: position 35,316,531 of record NC_052359.1, read on the forward strand.
TGCTTGGTTGGTTCATGGACTTGGCCCTGGGCTCAACTAACTGCATTTGGGTCATATTTGACATTTGGGTCAAATTAAGCCTATTTTTGGGATCAATTGAACTTTAGCCCAAATAATAATATCAAATTGGATCAAACTACTTATTCAATCTAACTGTCATGATGGAAACACGTGACACCAACAGGATTTGCCAATTTGTGTCTTCAATCTCAATTTAGGACACATATCAATTTTTAATTAGACCTAAATTAGATTATTTGTAAATTCGTCATTAATTTGGTAAATGACATGATAGTTTGTGATTGGTTCAAATTTTCTCATTCAACAAGGGCTTCAGTTATTTTTTTTTTCCAAACATTTAGAGACATGAGTAATAATCAATGGTAGATCCTCCAAGTGACTAATATATAAGTATACAACGGCGATAGATTTATATTATTATGTAATAATAATTAAAGTCTATCCTACTAATAGTTTCTCTAAATTTTAGACTTTTAGTTCGATATTGAGTATCTAATTACATTCTAATTACAATATCCAAACTAACTTTCTACACCAATGTTCATTTACTAAGGGTCCGATTAGATTGCAGATATTATTTCATGGGTATAGATATTAAATGCCTGTAATTTAAATATTTGAATTTTAAATGTATGAGATAATTAACGTATACATAGGATAATTAATGTTTGGAAGTTAAATGAATGAGTTTAGTTTACCAGTTTTATATATACAAATCAAAACAAAATAATTATTCAATAAAATATAAGAGAACAAGTAATATAGTCATAACTAAAATTAACTATTTAATATATTATTATATTGATTAATTATTTAGTCATTTAAATATTCTTTAAATGAAATATTTTATATTAAACATTAATTAAAATATTTTATTTAATAAAAAATAACTAAATAAATATAAATTAATTAGAATATTAATAATTAATAAATAAAATTTTATATTAAATACTTAAGATAAACATAAAATATCAATGGTAAATAAAATAATTAAAATTTATTAAGTTCAAATAATATATTTTTATTTAATTAATTAATTTTATAGTACTAATAAATAAATATTATTTTATTAAATAATCATACTCTATCAAAAAGATTTTAGGGTATTTAAAACCCATGTCAAATGGGTTTTGAAGTCCCGTGAATAATAATATCATGGATTTTAAAAAGTGAAATAATGTGAAACAAATATTAAATGTCTGATTGAAATTCCATGAATATCTATCAAACAAATAGGCGAGAAAATGTTACCAAACAAATATTTACTAATAAATTATTTTACATCGATAAAAGCTTATAAATTATAAACTCCTGTCACCTAATCAAGAAGTCTATTAATAATAGAAGTTTATTTGAGATAGATTTCACAATTTAAAATTCTATAAAAAATGATAGATTCGTTTGATAAGTTGTCCTTTCTTATTTGGTATCTAAAAAAGATGCAAAAATTTGAGAAATTAAGAAATATAATTTAATTCTGTTTCTATTTGGTTTTTATATTTAACGTCCAATTTTAATAAACTATTCCAACCACAGACTCGAAAAAAAGAAGAAGGAGAAGCAGAAGCACACAAATCTTGGGAGAAGAACAATAATAATAAGGGTAAAAACGAAATAAGGAAATATTATTTTAAATATTTGCTCTAATTTAGTTCACCACCCACTACACTTGTTAAAATAATAATAATAAAAAGAATAAAGCAAAAACGGGATATGGGGCCCACGTACTGTGTGAAATCCTTGCGCACGAAGTTTACCGTACGCATTGGCAATTTCTATAGCATTTTCCGCCCTTAAAAAACTTGCATATATTTCCAATTTTACCCTTGCCTTTCGGCCAAATTACCGAAGACAAAGTCTGACCGTCGTGTCAACATATAAAAACCCCGTTCTTCGTCTTCCTCCACGATCACTCTCCATCGAGTAAACTCTAAAGGCTGGAGCAGAAGCAAGCTACGGAGACCAGACGATTCCATTCTGAGAGAGAAGAAAGACGAACAATGGCTTCTTCTTCTTCTTCCTCGTTGTCATCGCCGTCGCCGTTTGATTTCTCGGCTTTACCGGTCATGTCGCTCAGGGAGAGAATCGTCGAGAAAATCCGTCAGAATCGCGTCACGCTTATCATCGGCGAAACTGGCTGTGGTACGCTACCTTTGTACCTATTTATTCCTTCGGCTAGATGAAGCATGAACTTACGGTTTTCGTAATGATCGTTGTTTCTGATGGACTTTATTTTTTTTCTTTCCATTTCCTTTTTCAAGTATCTGTAGTCATTGTGAGTTTTTGTTATTGTGCTTAATGACTTGAGATTTTGAAGAATGTGGGGAAGAGATGGAAAGTAGAGGATGACATTGTTCGTTTAAGGAAAGGCAATGCTTGCTATTCGGTTGTCTATCGGTTTAAGCTGCATGGTTGTTAGTTTTTTTTTTTTTTTTTTTTTTGTCGATTGTAGTAGTTATGGTCTATCTATGTTTTTTAGGTTCTATTGTTTTGTGTTTTCAGGGAAGAGCTCTCAAATTCCTCAGTTTCTTTTGGAAGAAGACATGGGGCCCATTCTTTGTACGCAACCTAGGCGTTTTGCTGTTGTTGCCATTGCGAATATGGTTGCTAGAGCTCGTAACTGTAACGTGGGAGAAGAGGTTGGATATCATATAGGTCATTCAAAGCACTCCTCGGAAAAGTACGTATAAGACTGTTGATGTGTGAATTGTCCATATCACGTTACATGTCGTTTTTGCTTACTGTATTTTGAAATGTATTCTTGTATAATTTTACCAGTACTTCATGCTTCCAGATCGAAGATTGTTTTTAAAACTGCTGGGGTTTTGTTGGAGGAAATGCGCGATAGGGGTTTAAAGGCACTCGATTACAAGGTGATTGTACTCGATGAAGTGCATGAAAGATCAGTGGAGTCTGATCTTGTTCTTGTGTGCGTGAAGCAGTTTCTGTCGAAGCACCATGATCTGAGGTTAGCGCTTTGCTTTAGCCTTTATCAGTCCTTGTTAGAAATTTGACTATTTTTTTCTGATTTGTCGTTGAACAAGGAAATTCAATTTTTGCAAGTTGACATTCTAGGATCATACTTGCTTTTGGAGTTGATCATTTTGTCTTTTTTAGGGTGGTATTGATGTCAGCAACTGCTGATATTGGAAGGTATAGGGATTATTTCAAGGACCTTGGTAGAGGCGAACGTGTTGAAGTGCTTGCAATTCCTAATTCAAACCAAAAATCTTTTTTTGAACGAAAAGTTTCATATCTCGAAGAGGTGAGCTGTTTTATAATTTTTAATTGATCTTGTATATTTTACTGGTTCTGTGCTAAGCCGTTGTATCATTGTTTATATTTGCTCTTTGTTTGGTAGTTAATTTAATGTGGTAATATTTTTCAAATTACTTTGATGCTGATTGTTTAAACAATCATAATCAATTGCTTAAAAATTGTCTTGGCCTAAAAAGTATGTAATAATTCTTATCGCCCTTTACCAATAAATAAACAAGCTCAAACTGTGATGCATGTAACGAACAAAACCTCACAATTTTTTTAAAAAAAATCGGTAATGATTACCTTCATACAGATATAGGTAGCCATTACCTATTAATATAAAACCATTAGTAGTTTTAAACCAGCCCATGGGTTTCTAACTTCCCACTAATGCATGAGCAGTGAATTAATATCTTTTTTTTTTTTAATATATTCACAAATTGGTCGGTTTGAGCTTCTTTGGGCTTGCCGACCGACCGACCGACCCCGATCGAGATATATATTAACCAACCGACTGAAGTTGGTTCCATCAATTTTGGTCGGTTGGCTTGATTTTTTGGTCTTACTTGCTCACTCCTAATGGATATCAATGTTTTAAGATTATCAATCATATAGATATAGAGTGTTCATAGGTTTGGATAGGGACCCGAATGAGGAGTGAGGTTTGGGCTTCGGTTTTGAGCTTTTTGTGCTATTATTCCTTGGGTAACATCTTACTTAGTTGGACCCTCTTTCTTTAGAAGGGGTGCGTTTGTGGGCTCTTTTTTTTGTCTTTCATACTCTTGTATTCTTTCATTTTTTTCTCAACGAAAGTTATTGATTCTATAAAAAAAAAAATATTTTTTATTATTTCAAATCACCATCCACCCTCTTTCTCTCTCGTTTGCTCACCTTTTCTAGTTTTCTTCTTTAACTTCGACCCTTTCTCTTCTTCTCCCCACTCTCTTTCTCCTTTTACTCTTGCTTTTTTTGTTTTTTTGTCTTTTGTTTTGTTTTGTTTGTTTGTTTTTTGTTTTTTTTGTTTTTTTTTCTATTTCATTTGAGTGTACCTTTTGCTGGAGAGATCCAAGCATTGCCATCGCAAACTATATTTGCGTTCCGTTGCTAACCAATAGTTTTTTTTCTCCTCTCCCTTCTCTCTTTTTTGCCTTCTTCACACACACACACATATATTTTCATCTACCCCATCCCTTTGGATCTTTTTCTTCTCTCTCATTCTCACTCAAAATCTTCTCGGGCAAACTCTAAGCAACCACACCAGTTGTGGTGAAGTTTCAAAACTAACCAACCAATCGATTTGTGTATTTGGTCAGTCGATCGATTAGTTTCACAACCACCAAACCACCTCCAAAATCAACCACCATCGTTTGAGCAAAATCAACGTGTTGGTGGTCGGTGCTGGTTTGAGCCCAAAATTGATGTCAATCAACGAATGACCACCCCTAATATCCATTTGTAACCCTCACCCCCCAGTTTTTCTTTAACCTCCGCCGTTGTTCTTCTTTAACATGCTTCTTGACCCTCAACCCTTAAGAGAGTGTTTGGGCCCCTAACTTCAAGTGGAGGGAGTGAACTATGCCTACTTCATGTTTGGGGACCCAATTACAATAGTTGGTGTTTCCAACTATTATGACCTACAATTAACTATAATATTACTATTTCAAATTTCTCTTTGTTACAATGTTTACTATTTCCTACTTATTCTCCTTTCTGGACCGCAAACACATACTATTATAATCCAGACTAAAATATTATGCACTCTAAATACAAACTATTATAACCCACCGACTATAATAACTAACTCAACGCCCCAAACACTCATTTTTTGTTGAGTACTCTGCAAGTCACTTCTCATTGGTTCTTGCTGTCAGTTGCCATTTTGTTTGCCTTTTGTCAGTTTGGTAAGTTGTCAGTATGTGTTGACTGCCCATCTATTCTAGGTTTTCTTCATCTGTTAGCTTGTTTGGTTTTGGTTTTGGTTTTCAATATATCGTTGTAGTTGGTGTATGGACGAGTTATTATTGCATTTGGTTTGAAAATGAGTTCTTCTTTAAGTTTAAGATCGTCATTCATCTTTCATTCCTTCACCCTCGTTGGTTTGAGAAATTCGTGGTTGAAAATTAAATGATGCCTTGCCCTGAGTCTCAACCTTTTCTCAAACAAGTTAGAGATGACTAGATAAGTTTGGTACTATCAGAATTCAACATTGGTTTTCTTTTGGAGCAATCATTGATTGTGTTGACTATTGTGTGGCCAATATCTGGTGGAAGGAAGGTGCTTAGTATTCCTTGTGGTTTCTTAAAGCGTGTTTGGCTTAGTTATTGGGATATCTTAAGAGATTTTATCATGAAATATGAGAAGCTTGACTTGAAGGATTCACATCCTTTGAAGTGCAAGACTAATTCCTATGTGGATGAAATCATCTTTCCTTCTCCATCAGTTGCAGATTTGTTTTTTTTCTAAACCCCGACCATCTCCAAATCCTCTTTCTGGGCAAGAAAAGATGAAGAATTTGTTGATTTAAATTGGAATTCGTTTTTGGTGGTTTCTCGGTTGAATGTACATGATGATTGGAAAATATTTAGAGGGACGTTGAAGTCCACACTGAAACTGTGTTCTTTCTTTCTTTCTTTTTTTAAAAAAATCAATTTAATTTTTTTTATTAATCCTCTTATGGATGATAAAGCATTACTTTGGAAGATGCTAATCTTTAAGTTGGCCTTGGTCCTTTGGGTCATTGGTCAAATATTGGTCATTTCCATTTGAAGATTGAAAAAGGGACATTAGCAAGCATGGTAAGCTAGAATTCATCAAAGGCTATTGAGGTTGGATTAAAATCACGGACTACCTCTTCACTGTTGGAATATGCACACTTTGATGTTATAGGCCGTTACTTTGGTGGTTTCATTCGAGTTTCGTATTTGTTAAATTTTAGTGCAACTTGTATTGAAGTTCAGAAGAAACCTTTGTGGTTTCATCCTTGCTACAATCACAATTATGAGTCCTAAAATGGGATTTTTTTCTTCGATTTTATATCATTCCAGTTGTTATCTTTTCTACCTTAATGTCTTATAAGAGCACTTTGGATTTTTTTTTTTTTTTTTTTTAAAGTCCGTTGGACACAATTTGAATTAGCTCAATGATTGAAGATGAAAAGTCTCCTCAACATAATTGTTCACCGCCTTTTGATGATTTATTAATTCAATCACCAGATATTTTGCATGCTTCCAAAGAGAACTCTGAGATGCCTATTGCAATCACTAATGAGATGCCTTTTGGTGACTCCCTTAGGGCACTTGAGTCTTCCAAGTTCTTAAGCGTTCATGAGGTGAAGAATTATTTTATTGTAGCTTATACTCGATACAATTCCTCCAATCACTGAGGATAATACTTCGAATCAAAGTTGTATTGAAGAAATTTTCTCTAGTCTTTTGCCTCCATCGGTCAAGAAAGTTAACCGATAAGAATTTCCTAGATTCAGATTGTGTTTTCACTAAAAGATTATTTCATTCTTCAAAGGATCCTTCTAGTTCCCCTTCTCTTTCACAGTATGATGATAATTATGATCCATTTGAAGTTAGTTTGAGTAGTGTGGAATCTATCATTATTGATGATAATGGTGTGCAAAGGATTCTTTTGATGAAAAATTAGTTTCATTACTTCAAGAAAGTGATGAAGAGATTCCTTAATCTCTTCCTTCATCAGTGCCTTGCAAATTTGTTTCTCTTTGAAGCTTGTGGTCTTGAGATGGATGAAATTCCTTCCTTTGATTTCCAAGGCATTCTTTTTTGATGTCTGATTGTTCTATCGAGTTCACAGTTTGGGTTCAATGGTTCTCACTTGATGATTTGGTGCTTATTTCTTCTTTTCTCCCTAATGGTTTTTCTATTTGGTTGAGGCTTAGATCTTTCAGTTTTTTCCTGTTATTTTATGTCCAAAGCCTTTGCTTCTCAAGTGTTGTGTTTTACTCAGTTTTCAAAGTGACCTTTTATGTGGAGATTGGTCCTTTAGACTCTCTCCGTTAGTTTCTTTTTGTTTAGTTCACTAGTATTCGCTCGTTGTGGAAGTTTCTTTTATGTATTTTGTTTTTCTTTCCTTGCAGTGGTTACTTTTGTGTTCCATTTTGTTTTATTTTTCACTTGCTTGCGGAGTTTGTATCTTTGAGCATCCAATGAAAAGTTTTTTCTGGTTAAAAAAAACATCATGGATGGGCTAGAGCTCTTGTCCATAGGACAATAAAAAGGGCTTGGAGGGAATAAGTTCAATCTATAGTGGTCACCTACCGAAGATTTAATATCCTACCAGGTTCTTTGGTACCCAAATGTTGTAAAGTCGGATAGGTTGTCCTGTGAGATTAATTAAGGTGCACCCAAGTTGGCTCAAACCTAGGAAGCACACATATTTCTAATTGTGCAAAAAGAATCGATATCTACATGGTTGATACGTGATATAAAGTATTTGATTTCTTTTTCTCTTTTTTTAATTTTTTTTTTTTTTTTTTTCTGAGTAAGAATCTCAGTTACATAAAAGCTCAACCCACAACCCATTTTATTTAAAATACCACTTAATTCCGGTAAAAAAGGAGAAAAAAAGTAAAGAAAAAACACTAAAGGTAACTAGATCTTCATTCTTCTCTCTCTCACTATCTAAATCACGCGTCAACCCTCTCCCCTTCATCTTCGACTTCATTTTTCAATCTACCGTTTGCCCTACGCCCGTCACACACATTGCTCAACCACCACTAGCGGCCGCCGACCAACACCACTCCTCAACCTTGCTGATGCCAGTTACAATGCCACTCTTTTCTTTTTTTCACTCTATTTTCAAATCTACTTTAATTTAACTTAAAAATTAGTATTATAACAAATCATTGGGCATTATCATAAAATTCCTCTATGTATGCATATCTTAGTTTTTTTGAAATTGGTGTATTGTCAAATTCTATCATATCCGTGTCTATGCTGTTAGGCTCGAACACTCAAAAATATATATATCAAATAAAAAATGTTAACAAACCTTAAAATTATGTTGGAAATATTTAGTCATTTGAGAGGATGTATAAGTACAAATTTGGAATATGTCTTGGATTTGGAATCATAATGATCTTTTCTTCCACTTCTTTTTTAATTATTTTATTTTATATTTTAATTAATCATATACATTGTCACAAACACTTAGTTTCTCTTCTGTTGTCACTGCATATTGGATCAAAACATTTTATTTCAATATAAACATGGATGTGGATGGAATGTGCTTGTTTGTGTTGCTCTTGCGGGTGAGAATTTCTTGAACTTGTAATGGTGTGTGGAAAAAGATGCAAGAAATTAGAGAAGCGGATAATCGAGTATCATTTTGAGCTTTTTCCCCTCCTGATCATGTTAGCATTTAGCAAAGGATGCGGTTACAAATTTAAGCATATAGACAGAAAGTTCTTGCTTCGTATAATATGCCATGGATCAATTAATATATAGTAATATAGTGTTCATACTATGTGTACAGTGTATATGATAAAGTTATATGCCAAGATGCAGTTCCCAGCATCCTGGCAGCGAAGTGTCAAGTAGGTCAAATAAAGTATATAGACAGAAAGTCCTTGTTCCTTATAATGTGCTCAGAATCAATTTGATTAACAGAGTTTAGAACTTTGTTCAGTTAACACACACACACAAAAAAAGAAGGGGAAAAAAAGAGAAACAGAGTTCTGAACTATGTCCACGAGATTAGAATGTTGGTAAAAATGGCTGTACAGGACGAGCAGTGATCTTATAATGAAATTGTGCCAATTGAACAGAAGTAATAGTCTCTGTGGTGTTTCTTTTTGGTTTAAAAAAAAAAAAAAAAAGGAAAGAAACAACAGAGGACTTCATTCCTCAGTATAAACAAGGAAACAACCTATAGGGAAAAGGAACAAGGTGTCCCCTTGGCTGGACAGGCTGGACTAAAGATTACGAAAATACCTTCCAATCTAGGTTGATACTTGATAGTGCAAGTGGTTTAATTATAAGAAAGTGTGTGGAGGCTACTCCAATTAGAGGCTGTAAACTGTAGAAGATCACAAAAGTAAATAAAAAACTAAAAAAAATTACATTCATCTGAAAACATTCTTGCATTCCTTTCCTTCCACAATAACCACAAAATAGCCTTTGACACATGGCTCCAAAGCAAGTTAGCTTTGTCTTTCAACCCTTCGCTAAGGGAAACAGACCAATGCACACGCCAATTCAAATTAAACAAAATTCTCCCTAACCCTTTTACTGAATTCACAGTGAAGAAATAAATGGTTCAGAGTTTCTCCACTTTTCTTACACAGCATGCATATGTTTGGAGTGAGAAAATCTCCTTGGGATGTTATCATTTATGTTGATACTTTCCAGCACCGTGGTCCACAAAAAGAACTTTTGACTTTTTTCAGAAATGAACCCTTCCATATATTAGTTTTTTTTTTCCTATTTTGATTTTGATCATATTTTCCATTGATAGGTTACTGAATTACTTGGGATCGAGTCAGATCTACAATCTTCTAGATATTGTAATGGCTTCAGCCCTTCTACATCTTCTGCGGAAATTAAGCCTGAAGTACACAGACTTATTCACAATCTATTGTTGCATATTCATAAGAATGAGTCTGATATTGAAAAGAGTGTCTTGATTTTTCTTCCTACGTATTATACCCTGGAGCAACAATGGCATCTTCTGAAGTCTCTTAGTTCTTTTAAGGTTTATATTTTACATAGCAGTATTGACATCGAAGAAGCACTGACAGCTATGAGGATTTGGAAGTCACATCGGAAGGTATGTTTACCCTTTTAAAACAATATATTGACTATTCCTGAAACAAAGAAGATGGAAAATCTATAGTTTTTAAATTTTGATGTAAAGCAAGCAATACGACAACTAATTTTTGTGTGTTCCTGACAGTGCTTCTGATACAAGTTGGTTTCTGTTTTATTAACTGTATTTGATCGTAAGATACTTCCACATTGGTTTGGAACTTGTTGTCCAGACGGTTCTTGATAAGATTGAGCCACCTTTTCAATCTTTTACTGATGTTTGACAACGTGGCCACCTCCGTTTTCTTACAGTTGACACTGTTATTCAATCATTATGCATTGAAATTTTTGCTGCAGGTAATATTAGCAACAAATATTGCCGAATCATCCGTCACAATACCAAAAGTAGCATATGTAATCGACTCATGCAGGTCTTTACAAGTGTATTGGGATAATAATCAGAAAAAGGACACTGCACAGGTTGCCTGGATTTCTAAATCTCAGGTATATGTTAACTTTTACTTGGAGGAATAATTTTAAAGAAGAAAATATATTGTGATGGGTCTAGATATATGTATTGTCAGAAGAAAAGTAGAGTTTTCATAGTCATCAATGCTCCTCCCTTTGTTTTAAATATTCATTTCATTATTATACATCATATATAATTCAGAAGACAAAACATCGGATTGCACCAGGACCTGACTTTTAGTGCTATATCCCTTCTATCTCTTAGATAGTGTTTAGTTCTGTGCTGTGAGACCCCCAGTCATCCATCAGTACAAGAGAAGGGGTAGAAAGGTAATTGAGGAAGGGAGTTAGTTATTTTGTGAAAGTGAGGGACGTTAGAACAATGTTGGGTTGTGGGGACCATATGGAATGTGGCATTTTTTGGGTAGGGAGGTATTATAACGTAGGGGAGGGGATATTTCATTTTCTCAGCCTTTTGTTTTTGGTTAGTTGAAGCTTCTCATAGAGAGGAGGAAGGTGCCTTAGGGCAAGTTTCCATTCAATAATATCTTCTTGTAGGAGTACCTTACATGTGCCTTGTGGCAAATGGTAATAAAAGGAGACATGGGATTCTGAACTCATTCCTATATATGGCATGATACACAATCCCAATTGGACACTGGCATCAATATAGAATTGTATTGCTTAATTGAATTCCTTTGGTTTTAACTATTCACACTTAATTGAAATAATTGATTTTATGTTTAGCGTGAATTAAATATTATTAATAAATTTAATTTGACTTAGTATATTAGGTACGTAACATATAATTGCCTTTTTAGATAGTAAATAAATAAATATCTAAATTATATTCTACAATTCTCATTACTATTCCATTCCCAACTATTCAATTTCCAACCATCCTATTCCAAGCTTTCCATACTGCTTATCAAATGGCCCTTTAAAGCCTTTTGGTCTCCCCTTTTTTATGTACGGAGTTTTAGATTCCTAATCCACTCTTACTCTTCTCAATCTCAATATCTTTCTTATCGTTTACTTTGACTTCTTTTTTTCTTATTATTACCTTTGGTAGCCCCCACCCTCCCATTTCAATATAGACTTGATAACTTGTATTGTTGCAAACAAGGATGAGAAGTCAAATTGAGGACTTCTATATGACTGCAGATTTTCCATAAAATTAATAGTTTAATTATTGACCAAATTTCATCCCCTTAAACTGCAATATGTCTCAGGCTGAGCAGCGTAGAGGAAGGACTGGTCGAACCTGTGATGGGCAAGTTTATCGATTGGTAACAAGATCATTTTACCACAACTTTGAAGATTTTGAACGACCGGATATCCTGAGGTTATCATTGAGGCAGCAAGTACTTTTAATTTGCTCGACAGAATCCAAAGCAATTAATGATCCAACTGGTATGGTATTCTCTCGGTGACAGTTTCTTTTTTTTTTTTTAATGGTTAAACTGAGGAGCATTTCCATATATTAATTATATTTTTACGGAGGATATGTTAAATCCTCTCCCTCTCTTTTACGAAAGATTTGCATTTTTTCCCCTTAATCACAAAACCAGAAGGAACCATAGAAATATATTAAATTTGTATTATTTGATTTTTCTTTTTCTTAATTATATTTATGGGAAAGGATTCCGTTCGTGCTTCTTGTGTTGAGTTTCTTTTCTATGGTGTGGCAAGGTCATTATGGTTTTTCTACCCCCTTTTTTGTGTTGGGGGGGATTCATTTAGTTGGCTGAGTGTCTTTTAACCTTGAAATTAGACCCTTTTAACTTGAGTAAATTGTGGAATTATTACTCCCCTCAAAACCAAATTAAAAAATTGATAACAAAAAAAGATAAACAACTCATCAAACACTTGATAAGAAGATCAAGAAGTAATAACCATGCATAACATGACCAAAACATTCAAACACAGTTAAAAAGGCCGATATTGCCCCAAAAACTGGTAATCACGCAGTAAGCTGCTCAGCCTGAAGTTAAAAAAAACAACAGAACTAACGGAGAGCAATATTTTTTTGACATTAAGTTTGAAATTCAATTTGATGAGCTTTAGAACAAGAAAAAAAAAGAAGAAAAGAGAAAGTTTCCCTCTCTCCCCAAGTATTTTGCCTTCTCACTAGCAAAGGCACATTCTGCAGTCTAATTGATTGATATACTTGTTCATTTAGTTATGTAGTTTTCGTTAGCCAAATCTGATTTTAATTGAAAATAAAAATAGTAGTCAATGAGTGTCCGCTGAAAGCTTAGGTGGCAGGGTGTACGCTTGCTCATATAAGTCGTGTTCTCATACTTTCATCTCCAATGGATACTTGACAATTTTTTTGAGAAAATATCATCCTGATCTTAGTCGGTCCTCTCCTGTCAAGATCTCAACTTTATGGTCCAAAAGTAGTCAAAGCTCTTTTACTTAAGACTTGGTTTGAATGTAAACAGAGGGTATTTTTATGATAAAAATCATCTTCTTGGTTAGATCGTATAGGCTTTGCTCGTCTTCTAGCCTCTTCCTAGTGTTCTTTTTCTAAGTTTTATGCTGATTATTCCATTCAAGACATTTCTTTGAATTGGAATGCTTTTATTTTCCTAGTTTTGAGTGTTGTTTTGTCCTTATTTGTATTATTTTCTTATTTTTGAGCATTTTCCTTTTTTCATTATATCAATGAAAAGTTCTATTTCCTTTTCTAAAAAAGGCAGGAAAAATTGGCCTTCTGACTTCGTCTTTGTATTTGAGCATTAGTCTCATTTCATTAATTCAATAAAGAGTTCTTTTTCCTTTCAAAAGAAAAAAGAGTCATGGCAATTAGTATGATTACTATCGATCGTCATGGTGTTTTTCTTTTTGAACATTTTGTATGAGTAGAGAACGGATTGTGTATGATATTCCTATAGTCTAAAGCTGGATGGACATTGATTTATGGAACTTGGATTGTAGTCTTGCTGCAGAAAACTCTTGATCCACCTGCTGCCAATGTTGTTGAAGATGCATTGAGTCTGCTTGTTCACATGCAAGCACTTAAAAGATCTCCAAGATGCCGATATGAACCTACATATTATGGAAGTCTACTAGCCAGTTTCTCATTGTCATTTGATTCTTCTGTGCTGATACTCAAGTTTGGGGACATTGGAATGCTCCACGAGGGAATTTTGCTAGGCATATTAATGGATACACAGCCTTTACCTGTACTTCGTCCTTTTGGAGAGAATAATTTGGTATTACTTGACTACTGTTATTTGGATATCCTTGTTAAGAAATTTGTTATTTGGATGCCCCTGTTTAATAATTGCACACTACTTAATCAACTTTGAATGGTTTTTGATTCAGTATGCAGACTACATAAAAAGCTACTTTGATGGAGAAAGCATTGATACAATTCAACTTGGCTTTAAAGAAATGGCATTGTTGGGAAATTTGCATGCATTCCACTTCTGGGAAAGAGTTTATAAGGTATTGTTCTTTGTCTGAAGAATTATGACTTTGTTTCCCATGATGGACACATAATCTAGCCTCATTTTTCCATAACAGGATAAGATTCGAGTTGAATATTTGAACAAACTTGTAAATCCAAATAAAATGCAAAATACCACATCTCCACCTTCCAAGAATGAAGAAGAATGGTGTTCTTTTCACAGACTTGTGCATTCATCTCTAAATCACGTCTCTGAAATGTGTATGGACTTCATCTTTCCCAGCGTGCTTCAATTATTTTTTATTTCATTTTAGCAGCTCTTGCTTCCATCTGCATCTTTATATTCCCTTCGAGCTTATCCTACGCTTCTTTTTGTCTGCCTTTCAGATGAAGATATCATACATACGTTGCACCAGTTTCGACCCAGATTTTTGGGTATGTGTGACATTCTAAGATCATCCTATGCTCCTACTCAGTTTCAGCATTCATGTGTTCTTAAATGTCTCGAGAATGGAGATGACCAGTCAAGTGAATCAAGAACCTGTGTGTCTCTACCTTATGTTGCTTCCAGCTATTCTCGGACTAATCAAGTAGCCGGGAAGTTGGTAGATGTGATCAAACAGGTACTCATATTTTTGTCTTTTCTATGAAAGTTGATTGTTCACTAACTATTCATTTTAAACAGATGAAAGTTCTGTATGCGAAAGAACCAAACAATCAGTCCTTAAGTTCTATGAACGATGGTTTTAATGTCCATAATGGGACCTCTCTTTGTGTTTACTTTCTCAATGGATCCTGCAACCGAGGCGATCAGTGTTTATTTTCTCACTCACTTCAATCAAAGAGAGCCACTTGCAAGTTTTTCTTCTCTCTCCAGGTATCTATCTGACAATGCTTGAAAATTGAGCCAATTATACCAATCCTATTTCTGACCAATGAATGCTTGAGCGGTGATTACAATTATTAAATGCTGAAGCAATTATTAGTTTTTGTGGATCTTATAAAATAAAATTTTGGGCTTTGCTTGTACGGGTCCAGAAAAATGACATAAAAAGAAATGGGGAGAATGTAACGTTGCTTTTCCTCTTCTGAAGTATATGCTTCACGAAAGTTTTGTTGGGGTTTTACGTCTGTCTTGTCTCGTCTTTTTTCCCCCTCCTAATATCATAAAACGCTAAAAGTGCAACCTTTTCCTATGGCAGGGTTGTCGAAATGGAGACTCTTGTTTCTTTTCTCATGATCAGAGTCCATCAAAATCTCTTTCACTTAAATCAACTTTATGCCTGCCAGAAGATGCCAATGCTCATGCTTCAACGCTTGAAAAATATTTTCCTAAATCAGGTGGACGCATTCTTGTCATGGACGACGCTGGGTTTCATTTCTCATCAAACTTGGCATGCCACTGTGATCCATCCAAAATAATTTGTACAACTAACCTTTCATATTCAGATATCTATGATGCTTCATTAGATGACGCAAAAAAATTCTGGGAACTTTCCCACCCTGATGAAACCATCATTTCCAATGGGAAAAATCAAATTCCCTGGCATGATGTTAAATGTATATTGTGGTTTCCACGTTTCGCGAGTTCAAAGGAAAATTTGGACATAGAGAAGATCCTGTTGCAGAATTTCTTTGATCTTCTGGCCATCCGGATATTGGCCGATGCACTTCATGGGGTTCAAGTTATTCTTACCATGAATAACATCAGATTTTCACAACTGCAGGTGATTCTACCTTTCATATTATGAAAAATCTTGTATTCATTCAGTCGATATTTTCATGATTAAAAGTTAAAACTATGTGATATTAAATATCTGATAAATATTCTATCCTCTGAATTGCCAGTTGCCATACATTTGTGATGATTTTGAAAGTACTTTGTTGGTATTTTGTATTGTTACAGGTTGAGAAGTTGGGGAGAGAGAGCTTTTTCTTCCTAAGCGAGTCATTCCCATATGACGAAAGAAGCTTTGGGGAGTTGCCAGACAAGCTAACGACTAAAAGGGGGATGTTGACATCAAAGCCGGTCTCCTATGTTTTCGACTTGCAACCACCTAGTAGCGTCCTGTTTGGTAACTATCGAGCAACACTTCGTCAATGCCTATACGATGTCGAAAGAGATGTAAAGGAGATCTCTCTGGTTCGTCCTCAGTCTCTTTGTTGATATAGGTATGGGAATTTTATTTTTGTCTATAGCATCTTGCCTTGATTCTACGTATTTGAAGAATTGAAGGTCACTTAAATTATAAATGATCAAGTGAAGTTAATGGCTTATTTCACGTGCAACTTAGGAAAATTGATTGAAAGTAGAATGCTTGTGATTAGTATGGCTTGTGAATAGTTTTAGGGATTGGGTTTGGAGAAGAGAGTATTATTATGTTTTAATATTGAAATTTGTAGAAAAGTGCTGCAAATGTTTATACACACTGATAGCGAGGAAGGATAAATTCATCTAAAAATGAGATTGGGTGAATTTTGTTTTTTGTTTTTGTTTTTGTTTTTCAGTGTGTATATTCTTACTTTTTCATTACTTTTCGATCAGTGTTATTTTTTTTTCCCCTTGAATCCTTTGAAAAAAATTATTCAATATTTTGAACCATTTCAAAGAGGTTTTAAACTGGATATTGGAGTAGTTAATAGTGAAAATTTTGAGACGTATTGGAAAGGGATGAAATCGTTATAATTAGTTAATGAAATTTTGACGGTAGTTTATTAGATTATATTTGACAATGTTTAATAATCATTTATATAAAGTAATACAACATTTAGATGTATATATAGTATGTGTAAATGTCAATGTGAAAAAGTAATATCATATATTGGTAATTAATTACAAAATTAAAGGAGACATGAAATATTTGCATACAAATTTTAATAGAAAAGGTTTAAATTAAGTTTATTTTCTTTCGATTTTTTATAATGATTTGCGTGGTTTAATTCTTAGTTAATTTTAAAAACAAAAAGTCTTTAAAAGCTACTTTTTTTTAGTTTTTCAAAATTTGGTTAGTTTTTTAAATCATTGGTAAAATATAGATAACAAAAGAAGAAATTTGAAGGGAAAAAACAAAAAATAAAAAAAACAAAATGGCTATTAAGGAGGGTCTCAATTTAATTTTGAGGTGAAAGGATGTGAAAATTTAACGAAAAATGTTTGAATGAGGTAAAAAATACATATCGATTCTTTTTTGTGGTTGAGATAAAAGTTTTGGATGGAAAATAAAGTTGAAAATTAGAAAAGGTATATTGGATCATTGAAAATGACATTGGTGTGTGAAATTATATAATTGTGTTGATCAAGATTATAATATTGAAAAAACTTGAATTCAGATAAAAGTAGCTTATTTCTTAAAAAGTGATTTTTTTAAAAAATTTAAAGATTCGAAGGGGGAAAAACGAGATTTCTCATAGAGAAATTTCGAGACAATCGAAAATGGGAGATTTTGATAGAAAATTTCCATGGTTCCACGCATACTTTACTCAGTTCAATTGTTTATTTTTTTTCTACCATTTTTATGGAAATTTTTTATAAATAGAAAAATTCAAAAAAATATTTGCTATAAAATGTAAATATTTTTAAATATAAGATCTATTTTTTATTATTAGGAAAAATACATTTTTGGTCTCTAAGTATTGGGAATAGTTTCTAGTTAGAGGTTTTAAAACGTTACATGTTTAAGTTTTTAGTTCAAATTTTACACTTTTAATTTCAAATTTTCACTAAATACCCATTTTTCATTTTTGATATTAATGTTTAGTAATTAATTAAAAAGAATTAAAGGAATTATTTATTTTTTATCATGGTTGAAAATTAAAGAAAAATATCAATTTATGCTCTAAATTTTAGGGCTATATCAAATTTAAACCTCAAACTTTTATAAGTATCAATTTACACCCTCAAATTTTGTTTGGCCAATATCGTGTGAACCTTGTGATTTGCGTCGATTAAAATCCTAAATTTTTATAAACCAATGAATTTAGACCTTTCAATGTGATTTCCTTTGAAAGTCATCCATGTAGTGACCTTCAAATGTATGTAGACTTCTTTAGATGTTGGTGTTACAAAATTATGATTAAGAATCTAAGTTGATTAGTTTATGAGAGTTTAAAGGTTTAATTGATACAATGTGTAACATTTTGAAACTTTGGGAATAAATAGAAACTAGTTCTAAAATTTATGGATAAAGAAGATATTTTCCCCTTATTATTATTATTATTATTATTATTATTATACAAAGTACCATTTATTTATTAGCTAACCTTCGAAACATGTCATAGGATGGTGTTTCAAAAAATGTTGAAAATTGTCGTCCATGAGAAATTGGATGTTTAATTTGAGGAAAAATATCCTTTTGGTTCTTAAGTTTTGAATTTAGTTTTATTTAATTTTTTTTTATATCAAGATGTTATATTTTTACTCATAAATTTTGAGTTTTAGTTTCTATTTGGTTCTTAGATTTTAAAACCATGCATTTTTACTTTAGTTTTCATTTAGTCCTTAAACTTCAACGTTGTACACTATTATTTTCAAATTTTTGTTAGTGTTTACTTGGAAACAATTAGAAATTATATACAGTTAAATCCAAAATTTACAATTTAGGGACTAAAAAGAAATTTTTAATTTTTATCTTATAAATATGTTCTTATTTTAAAATTTTTGTATCGACGACTTTAAAGTAGGGGTGGCTATTCAAATTGTAAAAGTCAAACTGTTTTTAAAAGCTGAACCATTTCTAAAAACCGAATTGAAAACTCAGTGAAACCAAAAAATGTGGTTCGGTTGAGTTTGAAGAAAATTTGAAACCGAATTAATTTAGTTCTGTATGGTTTCAATTTCGAAAACCGAATTTGAAATCGAACCGAACCGTTTTTAATTTAAAGAACAAAATCGAATTTAAAATCGAACCGAATCAAGTCATTTTTTAATTAAAAAAATATAACATAGATTTTTAAAAATACCAAAACCGAATTTAAAACGAACCGAACTGTATATGTGTGGTTCGATTCGATTTCAACCGATAAATCGATTCGATTTGATTTCACATATTAGAAAATTTGATTCGATTCAATTCGACCACCAAACCGAACTGAACCAAACCGTTTCCACCCCTAATTTAAAAGTCAGTTTTTTGGTGGTTTATCTCTAAGTGTTCTTTCAAAATAGTATATGGATCAATCAAAGGAGTTTTATTTATTAATTTTTTTAGAAAAAAAAGTAGTTTTGATCATTAGACTCAAGAAGCTATTACCAATATTGTGCCAAACACACTTTATAGTTTAAATTATTAAGCAAACATTTTTCTTCTTATTTATTTATTTATTTTTCTTAAATCACTTTAAAGTCATCTTTTTGCCATTAATTTCTTAAGCGTTTCTTCAAATTTAGTATATAAATTGATATGATTTTTAAGCATTATTTATTTATTAATTAAAGAAAAACACTTTGATCATCACTCAAGAAATCATACCACTTTATAGTTTGAATTATTAATCAAACATTTTCTTCCGTGGCCATTCCAAACACATTAGAGGGCGTTTGGCACATAGAATCGGGTTGATAATAATTGTCTTTAGAATTAAAAAGTATGTGTTCGAAATGTAGAGTTCAGAGTTAAGTTGAGTTGGGTCAGTAAATTTATATTTGGAATGTTGAGTTAAATTGAGTTATTTCGAGGTATATAATGCAATTTTTTTTGTAACCTAAAGAAATGATCTTTTATTGTCTATTTTTGTTCGACCATTCAATTCATATATTTTCTCAAATTTTCAACACTTAATTGAGATGTCAAGTTGAAAACTTCACAGATATTTTATAACTTTTTTGTATGTAATTATTATACTTGAGGTAGACAAAATATTCTTATTTCTTATGAACAACAAAATTATAACATACTTTCATATCAGTGGAATGTACGGATAGAATCCATATAGAAAAATAAGTAGGTCAAATTGTAAGTGAGTTTTATTATGCATATAAGTTGATCCAGAGCCGTGAGCATTTGTATGTGTCACTATTCATAAACATGATATAGGAAATTTTAACAACTTTATGCTTAAAATGGAGAAAGCATCTTATGTCAAATTGTAGGGTTTCCTTGACAACATTTGTCTAATGAAAAAAAATCTCAAAGGTTATTTTATTACAAATATCATAAAATATGTTTAAATTAGATGTCCATATTTAGTGTCCAAATACCAAGTGTCACTTCTCCATTACTCCATGTGTTGTCCATGTGTTTCAATATCACACACTATTAGTGTCCAGGTAATTCACCTCCTACGTGCCAAATTATTGGTGAGAAATTCAAAAAACTTGGAGAGAAATTTTCATATTTTCCCATTTTCTATAATTTTTTTATTTAATTTAATTATTTAATTTTAAATATATTTTGTTATTATATTATATTTGCTCCATATCTGGGTTTCTATTGTGCTCCTTAATTTTACAACACATCAGCACGAGCTCCTGCCATTTCCCTGCTGAAGATAAGTCCTAAAGGTAAATCGATTTTTTTCATCTTTATTATAATAAATAAATTAAATTTTATTTTGCATATTTAGTACATATTAAATTTCTAATATAAATACAAGTGTTGCCATGACAAACCTTACAAAATTAGAATTTGCAACATTGACATTAATGACAATAAATTATTTGTCATGGGTGCTCGATGTCGAAATTCATCTGGATGCTATGAACCTTGGGGAAACAATTAAAGAAGGAAATACGACATTCAATCAAGACAAAGCAAAAACTATGATTTTCCTTGTTCAGATCTCCTTGCGAGTTTGAAAATGGAGTATCTTACAATAAAAGATCATCGTATCTTATGAAAATTTTTGAAAGTGAGGTATGATCATTAAAAAAAAAAACAATTATCCTTTCTAAAGCTCGTTATGAGTGGATGCATTTGAGACTACAAATTTTAAATCAGCAAGTGATTACAATTTCACATTATTTAAAATTAGTTCGAAATTGTTGTTTTACGAAGAAATTACTGATACTGATATGTTAGAGAATACATTTTCTACCTTTCATATCTCGAATATGCTCATGAAGCAACAATATCGAAAGAAGGGTTTTAAACAGTATTATAAACTAATTTCATGTCTTCTCGTGGCCGAACAAAATAATGAGTTATTGATAAAAAAAATCAAGAATCTCGACCAACCGGAACGACACCATTCACTGAAGTGAATGCTGTGAATTTTAATAATAATTATGGTCGAGGTTGAGGTTATGACTGCGGTAGAGGAAGAAATAATTTTTCTTTTTATGACACGTTATAATAATTCAAATTTCATAAGAACCACATAAAATGATGATCATAAAAGAAAAACTTCACAAGATAAGAATTTAAAAGGTGATGAACAAAAATGCTTCCAATGTGGTATGACTTGACATTAGTCACATATTTTTCGTACATCGAAACACTTAGTTGATCTGTATCAAGCTTCCCTGAAGGAAAAAGGGAAAAATGTGGAAGCGAATTTTTCATACCAAGATAATAATATATTTGATCAATCCCATATGACAAATTTGGATGTGACGGACTTTTTTGAATCTCCTGAAGAGAAGATCGACACAGTTGATAGAACATCAAGTGTTTCTTTTGACTTTGAAAATATCTAGACTTAATGTTGTTTTTTTTTATCCATCTTCATGATTTTTTCTCTTAATAATGTTAACTTTTGTATATTCCAAATGTTGTTTTCTTATTGTAACTACTTTTTTTAATGAAGAAACTTGAATTATTTTCATATGTTGGGTGATTAAAAAATGAGCAAAGAAGGACAGTGCAACTACGCACACAATATTTAAGTAAAAGTACTTTTCCAAATTGACAATGCTGGAAGCAAAATTAATTAAATATCATGCTCTGCAAACCCCATTGAAGGATTTTGAAACATAGATAAGAATAAAATTTACAATTGACAGTGCATTGTTATCTAGTCAATCAAAGAGAAATCTACTAAGTTTTAAAGATATATGTTGCATATGATAACATATTGAGATTGATAGTAAGAATAATGTGGAATATCTATATATTATCTTTTACTGTCTCAAATGAAAAATGTATATTAGAAAAGTTGTCTGCTTTATCTTATGGATTATATTATACTCATATACGAGTAATTGAAACATATGCAACAATGAACCTGAAGTTCATGAATCTAGATATATTTGCTATTTAGCATGACAGGTTAGGTCATCTCGGGTCTATAAGAATTATTGAGGCACATAGACATCCATTGAAAAACCAGAAGATTCTTCAATCTAATGAATTATCATGTGATGCTTTCTCTCAAGGAAAATTAATGATTAGACCATCACCGGTCAAAATAGAAATTGAATCACTTGCATTTTTAGAATGAATACATGGAGATATATGTATACCTATTTATCCACTAATTGGACCATTTAAGCAATTTATGGTATTAATAGACGCATCCAATTGATGGTCACACATGTGCTTTTAATCAAGTCGAAACCTTGCATTTGCAAGATTACTTGCTAAAATAATTAAGTTAAGAGCACAATTTCCTAATCATACAATTAAGATCATTCGTCTTGATAATGTTGGTGAATTTACATTCCAAACTTTTGATAATTATTGTATGTCAATTGGGATATGTGTTGAATAGCCTATAGCTCATGTTCAAATGGTTTAGCAGAATCATTTATAAAATGTTTGCAGTTAATTACTGGACCATTGCTTATGAGAGCTAAGCTTCATACATCTATATGAGGACATACTATTTTGTATGCTGCATCAATTGTACATATTAGGCTAGTAATTTATCATAAGTACTCACCATTACAATTAGCTTATAACCATGAGCCAAATATTTTTCATCTGAGAATTTTTAGATATGCAATATATGTTCCAATTACTCCACCGCAACATACTAGGACGAGTCCTTAAAGGAGGTTAGGAATATATATTGGATATGATTCCCTATCAATTATTAAATATCTTGAACCCTTGACGGGTGATTTATTTACTGCATGATTTTCTGATTGTCATTTTAATGAAACAAAATTTCCAACATCGGGGGGAAGAATTATGCAATTGGTAGAAGATATTACATGGAATGTATCATATTGTCTTATTTAGATCCCCATACAGATCAATGTGAACTTGAAGTTCACAAATAATTCATTTGCAAAATATAACAATCAATTACCGAATGCATTTATAGATGCAAAGAAAGTAACTAAGTCACATATACTAGCTGCAAATGTTTCATTAAAAATTGATATCTCAACACAAAAAATTATTACTAATGAGTCTGGAACACACTAGAAGTGTGGTAAACCAGTGGGTTCTAAAGATAAAAATTCTCGAAAAAGAATGAGATTTCAATAAACTATGTCATGACAGAAAAAAGATGCAACCGAACTAATGTAGTTATTGGCAACATTTTTGCGTATAATGTTACTCTCGATATTATATCTGAAAATGAGGATCTTGAACCAAAATTTATTGAAGAATGTCGACATAGAAAAGATTGGCTTCAATGGAAAGAAGCAATCGAGGCAGAATTAAACTCACTTTCAAAACGTCAGGTTTTTTGCACATTTCAATCTCAATAATACAACTTCTAGCTTCTGACAAATTTAACGAAGAGGGTTATTCCAACTGGAAGTCAAATTTAAACATGATATTAGTAGTTGATGATCTGAGGTTTGTGTTAATGGAGGAATGTCCTCCTATTCCCAGTTCGATGACAAACCGAAGCATTTGTGATGCATATGATAGGTGGGTAAGAGCGAATAATGGCTAGGGATTATATCTTAGCGAGCATATCCGATGTGCGTAATAAGAAACATGAACCCATGCCCACTGCTTATGAAATTATGGCGTCATTACAGGATATGTTCGGACAATCATCATATTCTGTTCGACATGAGGCTATAAAATATGTTTATAACTCGTGAATGAAAGATGGAACCAATGTCAGGGAATATGTTCTAGACATGATGGTTCATTTTAATGTTGCTAAAGCCCACGGGGCTACCATAGATAAAACTAGTCAAGTTAGTATGATATTAGAGTCTCTTCCGAAGAGCTACCTAACCTTTCGTACTAATTCCGTAATGAATAAGATAAGTTGCAATTTGACTACTTTATTAAATGAACTACAAACTTATCAGTCAATGATGAAATTGAAAGAGAGTGAAGCAAATGTTGTTTCACGACGAAAAATTTTTTTGAAGGGTTCTTTGCCAGGAACGAAACCTACTGACAAAAAGAAGTCTTTCACTTCTTCATCTAAAGACAAAAATGTACAGATGAAGAAAAAGAGAAAAGGGTATAAACAACCCAATGCAAAGAAAAACAAGGCTCCCAAAGGATGTTTCCATTGTGGAGAAGATGGGCACTAGAAACGGAACTACCTTAAGTATTTGGCTGAGAAGAAAGAAAAAAAGGCTAATCAAGGTAAATCAGCTTTACTTGTAACTGAAACATGTTTAGTGAAAAATTCTCACTTGACCTGGATATTAGATTCAGAAGTTGCTAACCATGTTTGCACTTTTCTATAGAAAACTAGTTTTTGGAAACAACTCTCAAAGTACGAAATGACTTTCAAGGTGAGAACATGGGAAGTCATTTCAGCAGAATCAGTGGGAGATGTCAAGTTGTTCTTTGGAGATTCTTTTGTCTTGTTAAGAAATGTGTATTATGTACCAAAGATAAAAAGAAGCTTAATCTCCATTTTATGTCTACTTGAAAATATGTATAAAGTATCTTTTGAAGTTAATGAAGTGTTCATTTTTTCAAGAGGTGTTCATACTTATTCTGCTATACTTAAAAATAACTTGTATGTGTTAAAACCAACTGAAACAAAAACCATTTTAAATATAGAGATATTTAAAACGATAGAAACTCAAAATGAAAAATGGAAAATTTC
This sequence comes from Benincasa hispida, assembly GCF_009727055.1. Lineage (NCBI taxonomy): Eukaryota > Viridiplantae > Streptophyta > Magnoliopsida > Cucurbitales > Cucurbitaceae > Benincasa > Benincasa hispida. Next base: position 35,341,386 of record NC_052359.1, read on the forward strand.
TCCTAATGCCTATCTTTGGCATCTCAGACTTGGTTACATAAATCTCAATAAGATTGAGAGATTAGTTAAAAATGGTTATCTAAATCAGTTAGAAGACAGTTCTTTACCTCCTTGTGTGTCATGTCTTGAGGGAAAAATGATTAAAAGATCTTTTTCTAGAAAAGATCTTTGTACCAAAGAACCCCATGAGCTTATACATTTAGATCTTTGTAGTCCGATGAATGTAAGAGCACGAGGTGGATATGAATATTTTGTCAGTTTTATTGATGACTATTCTAGGTATGACTATATTTACTTAATATGTCACAAGTCTGAAACCCCTGAAAAGTTTAGGGAATTCAAGACCGAAACAGAAAACTTATTAGGTAAAAGAATTAAAATACTTCGATCAGATCGAGGTGGTGAGTATATGGATTTACAATTTTAGAACTATTTGGTAGATCATGGAATTCAATCCCAACTCACAGCACCTGGAACACCACAACAAAACAGTATTGCAAAAAGGAGAAACCGAACCGTATTAGACATTGTTCGATCAATGATGAGTTTTGCTTAGTTACCAAGCCTTTTGGGGGTATGCAGTACAGACTGCGATATATATTCTGAACATGGTTTCCTCAAAAAGTATTTCTGAAACACCGTATGAGTTATGGAAAGGACATAAAGGTAGTTCACATTACTTTTGGGTTTGGGGATGTCCGGCACACGTGTTGGTACAAAACCCTAAGAAATTGGAACAACGTTCAAAATTATGCCTCTTTGTTGGATACCTAAAAGAAATAAAAGGAGGATTGTTCTATGATCCCCAAGAAGATAAAGTATTTGTTTCGAAAAATGCTACATTCTTGGAAGAAGATCATATTAGAAGTCATCAACCTCGCAGTAAACTAATATTGAAAGAAATGACCAAAGATACTACAGATAAATTAACAAAAGTTGTTAATGTAACTGGTCCATCAACAATGGTTGTTGCCCCATCAAATTCTTTTCAAGAGTTAAGAATACCTCGACGTAGTGGGAGGATTATTCATCAACCTGAATGCTACATGGGTTTAACAGAAACTTAATACATCATACTTGATGATGGTCTAGAGGATCCATTGACCTTTAAACAGGCAATGGAAGATGTTGATAGGAAACAATGGATAAAAGCCATGGACGTAGAAATGGAGTCCATGTACTTCAATTCTGTTTGGGATCTTGTAGATCAACCATATGAGGTTAAACCTATAGGTTGTAAATGGATCTACAAGAGGAAAATAGACCAAACTGGCAAGGTGCAAACCTATAAAACCAGACTTGTGGCAAAAGGTTTTACCCAAAGGGAGGGAGTTGACTATGAAGCAACCTTCTCTCCTGTTGCCATGATAAAATCAATAAGAATACTCTTATCTATTGCCACATATTATGACTATGAGATATGGCAAACGGATGTCAAGACATCTTTTTTGAATGGCTATCTTGATGAAAGTATTTTTATGTCTCAACCAGAAGGGTTCATTAAACAGGGTCAAGAACAAAAGGTTTGTAAGCTTAAGATATCCATTTATAGGTTGAAGCAAGCTTCTAGATCCTGGAATATAAGATTTGACACTACGATTAAATCTTATGGCTTTGAACAGAATGTTGACAAATCTTGTGTATTTGAAGATAGCCAACAAAACTATAGCATTCTTGATCCTTTATGTTAATGATATCTTGCTCATTGAGAATGAGACAAGTTACCTTGCTGACATAAAGAGATGGTTAGCATCATTGTTTCAAATGAAAGATTTAAGAAATGCTCAAAATATTCTTGGGATTTAGATTTTTTTGAAATGGAAAGAACAAAACCTTAACATTATCTCAGGCATCTTATATTGATAAAATGTTGTCAAGATATGACATACAAAATTCCAAAAAGGGTATGTTACCTTTTAGACATAGAATTCATCTGTCAAAGGAACAATGTTCTAAGACACCTCAAGAAATTGAGAAAATAAAAAGAACTTCATATGCATCGGCAGTTGGAAGTTTGATGTACGCCATGTTGTGTACACGTCCTGACATATGCTTTGCAGTTGGAATTGTCAGCAGGTTCCAATCTAACCCAGGTCATAGTCATTGGATGACTGTAAAAAAACATCACCAAGTATCTCATGAGAACGAGGAACTATACACTTGTGTCTGGACCTAAGGATTTGATCCTTATAGGACACACTGATTTTGATTTTCAAACTGATGTAGATTCTAGGAAATCTACTTCAGGATCAGTTTTTACTCTTAACAGAGGAGTTATAATGTAGAGAAACATTAAACAAAGTACATCGGATATGCTGCATGCAAACGATGGAAGCATAATATGTAGTACTATGGAAGCATAATACGTAGCTGCATGCGAAGCAGCTAAAGAAGCAGTGTGGCTGCGCAAGTTCCTGACAGATTTGGAAGTGGTTCCAAATATGCACTTGCCTATTACTCTGTATTGTGACAATAGTGGTGCAGTTGCTAATTCTAAGGAATCTAGAAGTCACAAACGTGGAAAACGTATCAAAAGAAAATACCATCTCATCAGAGAGATCATACACTAAGGAGACATGATAGTCACGCAGATAGCCTCAGAAGACAACCTTGTTAATCATTTTACGAAGGTCCTCTCAATTAAAGTGTTCGGGCCACCTAGTTGGACTAGGACTACGAGCAATATAATCTAGTACAAGTGGGAGAATGTCAAAGGGTATTTTGGATGCCCTAGTTTGTTGTATTTTTCTCTTTTTATTTCTTAACATTGTAAACATTATATATTTATATGTTTATCTCACTGGAGTGTTAGTCTAAGTGGGAGATTGTTGAGAATGTCCTAAACTCACAGTTCGTAAATGTTGTTAACATATTCTATTTATCAATAAAAATGTTGTTGATTTTTTTTTCAATAAATTATTATTGTATTGCATCCTTTTATGAAAATCCAATAAACGAACCCATGGCTATAACATGAATACTTTAACTTTATGTGGTGACATAAAAATGGATCAAGTTTTAGTATGTAGCCAAAATGGTCTAATAAGTATATGGATGAGATTGGGTACCTCATCCTGGTGACACTATTGGATGTGGCCCATTTTGTATACTGATATAAATGATGTGATCCAAAAATTATTCATGTAGAGATATGTGAGTAGGGCATTTTGTGCAATGTGTTTGCATAAGATCGAACCTCAAAATAGTCACTTTTCTTTATAACAACCGTTTACTGTTAAAACTGACTATTTCAAACTCAATGACTTAAGGTAACTTGATCTTAATCTTGAGTTAACTAGGAACTCCTGTTTATTCGGGATTGTCCTTTGATGTGCATAGGTAAGAGTAGTCCAACAACACTGCTCAATAAGCCTCCTATGTTGGGGATAAGACCAGATAGATAACTGGGGACATAGCTTTGCAATATGAAATTGACTCCTATCCGATTTAGGGTTAGCAGATGGGTTGTTCTCTTAAGCGGCGATGCCTTGTCTTGAACAACGAGACCTCACCCTCTCATGGAAGAAGGGGTTATGATTTATAAGTTGGACTATAAATAAACTGTTCAATGGAGGATCAGTGAGAGCTTAAGAAGCAAGATGTATTTATAGGGGTAAAACGATAATCTTTGACCCAACTGTAAATACGAACGACCTGTGAAAGATTGACTTACCGATTCAACGGAAGTGGATCGTTCCAAACCCCATTCAGAATGAACACAAACAATTACAGTCTTAAACAGAAACGAACAGATTATGCATAATTAGATATTACAGCATGCTACAAGAAGATACAAGGGATAGAGTATGCGTACCTTTGAAGAACTCTTCTTCAAATATCTCTCGATCGATTTCCAATGCTCCAATGAAACACTCGAACGCAACGAATGAAACAGCCAACAACACGAACAATTAGATGCACCTCAAACCCAATTGAGTCCAACTTGATCCACGAATTGAGTTAGAACACCACCATAAGTGTTACATTAGTATTCTAGGTGTGAGAATCCAGGAGTTATGGGAACTGTATGATCTTGGATTGAGCAATACAAGAGGTAGATGATCGAGTAAATGGAAGATGAAGACTATCTATCGTTTAAACAATGTACTCGATCATTTAGAAGGTGAAGCCTATTGTATAGACTTTGCTACTCATTTGTGTACCAACAATCAAGCGAGTAACTATCGTATAGTCAACTCGTAGCTCAATCGTGTATGCTGTCAACGCTACCGCTTAGTAAAAACACTTTTTACTTGATAGCCTTTTTCGTGAGATTAATCCAAAATGACTCATCATCTAATTTTGGAAAACAATTTTTCTTTTATCTCACAGTTATCATAAAACTTCCAATAACCTCCCACTCAATTCGGTTATTAGAGAAAAAGAATAATTAATTATCATATAATTAATATGTTATAAATAAATATAATAACCAACTTATCATATTATATTTATAACTTATAATTTTAATATTTCATCATATGATACATATAAACCATAATTCTTTTTATATTTTATGGTATTTAATATAAATCATATTTATATTAATTCATCCAATCAATGTATCTAATACATCATATCAATTATATCACATATAACTGAATTTCCTCTTGTTAATTTGAACACTTCAAATCAACCAAAAATCTGATTCTCAACTTGAACCCATTGAGCTACCAAGGGGACCTCATGGACTTGTAGCTTGAAGCTCCAACGGTACATGAATAACTGACTAAACTCTTTAATCACGAGATCCACCATCCGTTAACTGTTGGTCACTCCACTAAATACCGACAGTTGCACTCTTCGCATTATAGATATATTTTTGTGTCCAAATAACCAATCAATAGTGCGATGTGAAGGATCTCATACCGAGAGTTCCATGAGCACTTTGGATCGCTCCGATCTCACCGTGACTGAAATATAACAATATACATTCATCACATACAGTTATGCAAATAAATCTAATTATCAATATGCTAAAAACAAACAAAATCATAAGGGATAGAGTTCCATACCAGTTGAAGACTATCTTCACACTCCGGAACTCTAATGCAGCAGAAACCCTCCAAAAAATCTACCAACATCCGGTAGGAACGTCGATTGTAACAGTACGATCAACATGAACTCGAACGCCACAACGGGGATGACACCACCACTAATGAGCCCCGGGTATTCTTGGAGTGAAAATCCAAAGGGTGGGCTTTGGTGAATTTGATAGAGAACGGAGGATAAACGAGTCGTGTAGGCGATAAGCAAGTGGGAGAGAAAACAGTGCTATCGTATAGCAGAAATGCTTATCGCATAGAGGAGCTACATGATCGTGTAGGATATGCTGAATGATCGTTTAAGAAAAACGTATACGATTGTTTAGTTAAATCGCGAGGTGGACGATCGTTTAGGCGGAGAAGCAACTATCATATAGGCTCTTGGACGATCGTTTCACGAAAACTTTTTTCATTTTCAACCCATCGGTTACCATAACCAACGCTACCCATTATCCCACGTCCGAACGTGGAAAAAGGATTAATTATCATATATTTAATTAATTAATTAATTAATAAATATAATCATATTATATTTATATCTTATAGTTTGATATCACATATCTACTATAGCATTTTCTCCTCTACTTGATATAAACAAAAAAAAAAAAAAAAAAAAAAAAAAAAAAAAATCATAATTTTATATCATAATTCCTCCAATAATGTATCCATACATTTGCCAGTTATATCATATATAATTAACTATCCAATTATATATATATATGAACTTCCTCTTGTCAATTTGAACATTTCAAATTAACTCAAATATTGGTTCTCAACTTTTTCCAAGCTACCCAGGGACCTAATGGACGTTGTGGCTCGAAGCTCCAATGGTACATGAATAGCTGACTAAACTCTTTAGCCATGAGATCCACCATCCGTTAACTGTCAGGCATTCCACTAAGAATAACAGCTGAACCTCTCTTACCACATATATATATTTCTGTGTCCATTGGATATACCAATCATGAGTACGATGACCCTTCACAGATGCTCTAAATACAATTGGACAAATTACCGTTATGGCCCGTAGTTACATCTCACTCCTTAAGTACCACTGATTCCTCTAATGAACAATACAACATAGTTCAACTATGTGTAAACACATCTCGGGCCAAGAGAAGGTGTGTGTACCACATCATTCAAGCCCCGAAATCATCCTTAAGGGAGTCATCTATCTAATTACCCCTGCCTCAGGGAAGGAGTGAATTTCATCTGTTGTAGCTGAGTTCCCAGCTCCCAAATCAGGCAAATCCCAAAATGGTAGGTTTGAATCAGCGACCTGGCAATTCGCACCCATACAAATCAAAGAACTACCCTCAATGGCAGGAGTTCCCAACTCACTCAGGATTGAGGTCATGTTACCTATGGTCATCCTAGTGAAGTGAAGTCTCTGTCATGAACGGTGTTATATAACGAGACGTTTACACTTCATGGTCAGGTCTTATACAAACTCTTTGTATAGGACCCCCCGTCGCATGTCCCCAACACAATGATCAGGATCAGACCATCTGTGACAAGTCCACACACATTGTGACCATTCCACAAAGCGGGCCGCATCCGTAGCGTTACCAGGAAAGGTTCTCCTATAATCCATATACTACAGACCATTTTGGTTATCACTCAAGACATGATCCACTTGTATGTCACCACATACATGCTTGAGTCAGATACAGATAATCAGGGATTTTATGTTTATTGGTTTGTGGTAAAGCAAATAAAACAAGTAAATGAGAAAAATACAAGATGTGAAATAAATATCATATATTAACAACACAAGCGTTTGTACATACTGTTTACAAACTACAGGACACGAGACTTTACGACATCAACCCCAACATGATGACCCTTCACAAATCGCTCGTAAGTACAGCTGGGCCAATTTACCGTTTTGCCCCTATAGTTACATCTAACTCCTTAAGTACCATTGATTCCTCTAATGAACAATAAGTCATAGTTCTACTATGACCGAGTCCTCTCTTACAAAGAGAGGGTGTGGCCACTATGTTCAAGACCCATAATCAACCCTTAAGGGAGCAATTTATCTACTTACCCCTGTTTCGAGAAAGAAATAAACTCCGTCTTGTGTAGCTGAGTTCCCAGCACCTCAGTAAAACGAATCCTAAAAAACGTAGGCCTTTTGAGTTGGGAATCTGGCCACTCTCACCCATACTAATCAAAGGACCGTCCTCATAGGCAAGAGTTCCCAATTCACTCAGGATTAAGCTCATGTCACTTTTGGTTATTTTAGTGAAATATAAGTCTAAATTATCAATGGCTTTATATAAAGAGACTAATCATCTCGTGGTCCGGTCTTATATGAAGTCTTTGTATAGGACACCCCCGCTCGCACGTCTCCACATGAATGGTCATGATCATACCATTTGTAGCACTTTACTTCACTTGTAATATCTACAAAACCGGTCGTATCTGTAGTGTCACCAGAATAGGGTATCCCTAATTTATCCTTATACTACATACCATTTAGGTTATTACTTAAGGCATGACCCACTTGTATGTCTCACATACATGCTTAAGTTACATGAAATAAGAATCTTAGTTTATTGGATTGAGTAAATGCTTATAAAATAACACTTATTTTTATTAATAACAATGTATGTACAAAATGTTTACAAACTACGAGACCACCGGGGGAATTAGGACACCAATCCTAACAATCTCCCATTTGTTCTGATCGCATCGAAGCACAATGTTGCTGATCCCTTTACAAAGGCTCTCACGACTTACGTGTTCAAGGGTCACCTGGAGAGTCTGGGTCTGCAAGACATGTGACATATAGTCTACAGCAAGTGGGAGATGATATTGGGGTATGCCTTAGTTTATTGTATATCGTACATGTATATCTTGTATTATACATTAGTCTCCCGAGGCATTAGAACAAGTGGAAGATTGTTGGGATTAATGTCCTAATTCTCCCGGAGTCTCGTTGTTTGTAATATATACATATTGTTATGAATAAAATAAGAATTATTTTATTTGACATTTACTGATATCCAATAAACAAAACTCAATGGTTATCGTATGTAAACTTAAGCATATATATTAGATATACAAGTGGATCATGCTTTAGTGATAACCTAAATAGGTATGTAGTATAAGGGTTAAGGAGGGATTTCTGATCCTTGTGACACTACGGATACGATCCGCTTTGTAGAGGTTTACAAGTGTTGTGAATTACTACAGATGGTAGATCCTGACCATTCATGTGGAGACATGCGAGCGGGAGTGTCCTATACAAAGAGTTTGTATAAGACCAGACCACGAGATGATTCGTCTCTGTATATAACGCCATTGATACTGAAGACTTACATCTCACCTAAATGACCATAAGTGACATGACCTCAATCTTGAGTGTTTTGGGAACTCCTGCCTTTGAGGGCAGTCCTTTGATTAGTATGGGTGAAAGTGGCCAGATTACCAGCTCAACATGCCTACCTTTTTTAGGACTTCTCTGATTTGGGAGCTGAGAACTTAGTTACACAAGATGGAATTCACTTCTTCTTCTCCGAAGCAGGGGCAAGTAGATAGATTGCTCTCTTAACAGCTGATTCCGGGACTTGAACGTAGTGGCCACAGCTTCTCTTTGGAAGAGAGGACTCAGTCATAGTAGGACTTTAACTTATGTTCATTAGAGAGATCAGTGGTACTTAAGAAGTTAGATGTAATTGCATGGGCATAACAGTTATTGGCCCAACTGTACTTACGAGCGATCTGTGAAGGGTTGTCACACTGCTGATTGGTTAAGATGAACACATAATATATTTGTGGTAAGGAGACTTTAGTTGTCGGTCTTTAGTGGATTGCCTGACAGTTAACGAATGGTGGATCCCGTGACTAAAGAGTTTAGTCGTTATTCACGTACCGTTGGAGCTTTGAGCTATGGGTCCATAAGGTCCCCTTGGTAGCTCGATGGATTCAAGTTGAAGATCAGTTCTTGGTGTTGATTTGAAATGTTCAAATTGAAGAGAGGTATTTCGATTATATATAATATAATCGATGTGACGTATGAGATACATCAAGTAGAGGATTAATGTAAATGAGATTTACATTATGGACCATGAAATAGAAAAAGAGCTATGGTTTATATGTTTCATGAGATGAAATAATAAAACTATAGGTTATAAATATACTATGGTAAGTTGGTTATTATATATATTTATAATAATATTAATTATTGGATAATTATCTCTTTTTCTCTAATAACCAATTGAGTGGGAGGATATTAATGGTTTCATGGTAACCGTGAGATAAAGGGAAAAATGTTTTCCTAAATTTAATGGTTGTTGATTTGAGATTTCTATTCTCGGAAATTTTCTCACGCGGCTGTCAAGTGAATTAGATTTGCTAAACAACAGCTGAAGAGAGACTAGACGATCATGGAGTGTGTCTATTGATGACATGTAGAAATGCATGTCATTTTAGGCCTTTTACTTAGAATTACGAAGGTTGTTCGGCAGAATATGCGGCAATCATGATAGGAATTCACGAGAAAGTGAGCTTACGTCGATTAGCATGTTGAATCTCAGCTAACCCGTTATTTGCGTTATTATGCGTTCAATGTTCTATTTTTGTAGCTAACGCAGGAAATGAACGCAAACGCGAAAATCGGACTACCGTATAGACGAATGCATGCGAAGAAACACTCCATCGCAAAGGCAAACGCATCGATCAACGTATGGATGTTGCGGTAATCAGTCGTATGCGTCCACCGCATGGGAGTTGCGCTCATCAGGCGATTGCGGTCATCATGTAGAGTTGCGGTATTAAGCGAATGTGGCTACGCGACAATGCAAACTAATGAGATCAACGCAAGTAGGTGGAATGAACGCATCAACGCATCTACCTCGAGAAAATTCAAAAGATGATGTTAGACATTTCACCTAACACGCCGTTGGTGGCAGAGGTTCAGAAAAGGTAAATGCACCGAACGTCAAACTCAGAGCAGTCCAATTAATACTGTGACGACCCAAGCTCTATAAATAGAAGTCGATGAGCTGAAATTCAAGTTATCTGGGGAGAATCCTTGTGAACTGGGGACTTTCCCCGCGATCCAGATAAAATGTGTGAGAAGATGACTGAGAGTTCTTCACCTCCTTCATCCATTCCGAGTGACGACTGGAGCCTTAGACCAGAGCTAGATCTCGAAAGAATCAGTTCCTCCGCCTATTCATGGCACCACCGGTAGCCTTGATGCACATCCGTTGGGAGCAAATCTTTGCTTCCAGCCGGTCATTTTCTTTTCCTTTCTTTCTTATATTGTATTGTATGACATCTTGGAATTAAGGAATTAGTACAATTTGTTTTCAATGCATTTCTCTGTTCCTTCGAGTCCATCTCCATCTTCTTTGCTTAGCATCTTTACTTTCATTGCAACACTTAGTGGGATTGTTTGGGTATCGCATACTTAGTCATGTGGATTAGGGATATGAAGCATGTAGCAACCCACCGAGAAGTGTGCGTTGCGCGAGTGTGTGCGTAACCTTATTTGCTTAGTGTGAAGCTGTGGCAACGCCTGTCTATAGGCTAACGCATTGCTTGTCTATGAGTAAAGTCAGCAACAGCCAACTAGCCGAGAGGGTAAGTGGTTGGACGCATTAAGAAATGTATGCATTGTTCACTAGAGATAGGAATAAGCTTAGGTCAGCCAAGTTCATGCGATTACCTTTTTCTATGAGCGCATCATTCCTCATTTAGGCATACTTGAGAGAGTAGTTTAAAACTCAAATCTAAGACTCGAGAGAGCGAATTGAAACGCATAGGCAAGAATGGGGATCTTAGAGATAGGCTCTGTTTATGTCACATAGCTTATGCACCCTACAGATCAGATTTGCATGCGTCCAGGAAGTAGGATAAGGGGTTATGCGGCAACCATGCTCATACAGCGAGAGCTAGTGAGCTGGTTATGGAGGTTCTAGCGGCATAGGCCTTTTCGGCTAATATCGCAGAATGAACCGCATACGTCCTAAAGTTAGGTGTCACGTGCTGCTGTAGGCATGATTGCATGGTTTGCGTTGACTAAGGTTGTCCTTACGGACACGTCTTAAGGTTGCAATGAATCATCTCCGCATTTTATCTATTTTTCCATACATTTATTTCATGTCAAGTGTTTTCGTATCTCTACCTTTCTTGTATATGTTCATTGCGTTGTCTGTTAGATAGGAGTAGGAGTAGGATTCTAACTTTAGTAGCATACATCCCCTCCATTCTTTTATTTAAACTGCCGACATGCACATCACCGCATGCTTTATAGCTATAAAATCCCTATGTTCGACCTCAGATTTACCTGAAGAAACTTGCGTTCACGTTATACTTGGCGTGAGTGCAAGAAAAACTTGTCGCAGGATACATGGTCATTGCATATATTCCATTAACGCATTATCAATCCAAACGCATGACCATGACGCATGACTATCAACGCATATCTTAGGAACATGCATCGCATAACGCGTCCACGAGATTTTTGTTGTCGAGTAAAATTGACTTCTAATTTCCCGCCTCATCTATATGATATTTCACTTAGTAGCGATTAGCTAAACGATCGTGCAACTTTTGCTAAACGATCGCATAACGTTTGTTAAACGATTGGGCATTGTCTATACGATAGACCGTGTCATCTCCCACTTGCTCAATCGTTTACACGATTGTTCCTCTAGTCTCTTCCTCTAACCAAGTCCACATAGAGCCCACACTTCTGGATTCTCACATCGAGAATATCAAGGTATCCATTGTGACGGTGTCGTACTCAACTCGACATTGTTGAGGTTTTGGAGGCCGTTCGTTGAGTTTGCGGTGTTCGTGTGGTGGTTGCCATTTGTTTGTGATCTTGGAGACCACTGAGTTCCTGGTCGCTGTGATCGTGCAGTGCAGTAGTCGAAGTGTTTGAGCGTTCGTGACCACTATGTTGTTGTTTGATCGAGCATTCGTGATCGAGAGAACTTGAAGATGGGTTTTCAAAGGTATGTTAATTTTATCCCTTGATCTGTAGAAAAGCATGTTGTAATTTCATTGTATGCATGACCGCTTAGTTTCCATTTCTTGATTGTAATTGTTAATGTTCATATACGAATAAAATTTGGAACGATCTTCCGTTGCTCATGGAAATCCTCACGTCCAATTTCCTTCATTGACATCAACAGCTCTTGTTGATCTATCAGGCTGTTCAATAACTCTTGATAAACTCTCAGTAGTCTCACTAGAAATTTCATTTAAAACAACCTTACTTTGTGGATTATGATCCCTGATGTGGTCTTCTTCCAAGAAGATGACATTTGTCGACATAAACACCTTATTCTCACTTGGATGATAGAAGTATCCACCCCTCGTTTCTTTGGGGTAGCCTACAAAGAAGCAAAAAAGAAGCAAACTTTCGAATGTGATTCCAACTTTTTAAGTTTAGCCATAAGCACGTGGGTCGGACATCCCCAAATCCCGAAGTACTGTAAACTACCTTTACGACCTTTCCATATCTCAAAAGGTATTTCAGAAACACTCTTTGAGGAAATATTGCTCAAAATGTAACATACAGTCTTCATTGCAAATCCCCAAAACGAGTCTAGAAGATGAGCATAACTCATCATAGACCGAGCCATGTCCAATAAGGTTCTGTTTCTCCTTTCTGATACACCATTCTGCTGAGATGTACCTGGGGCCGGGAGTTGAGACATAATTTTATGTTCTATCATATAGTTCTGGAATTCTAAGTCCATATACTCTCCACAACAATCAGATTGTAGTGTTTTTATCTTCATACCTAATAAGTTTTCAACTTTAGCCTTATACTCTTTGAACTTTTCAAGAGCATCAGACTTATGTTGCATAAGGTATATATACCTATATCTTGAATAATCATCTATGAAAGAGATGAAATATTCATACCCACCTCGAGCTTTTACACTCATCGAACCATAGAGGTTTGAATGTATAAGCTCCAAGGTTTCCTTGGCTCTATAACCTTTTCCAATAAAAGGTCGTTTGGTCATCTTGCCTTCATGGCATGATTCACATGTTGACAAGGAGTTTTCTTCTAAACCATTTAGAAGTCCACATTTTACTAACTTCTCAATCCTATTGAGGTTGATGTGATCTAAGCTTAGATGCTAAAGATGGGCGTTTTCCTTAGGAGAAACCTTTAGTGTTTTTGCAGTTGTTGCTGTTTTGAATATTTCAGTATGAAGCAAGGCTTTTATGACTAACGAGCTTAATATATACAAGTTATTTTCCATTGAACCAAAACCAATCTCCATACCATTCTTGAAAATAAACACTTTATTATCAGAAAAAGAGATGGTATAACCTTGTTCAATTAGACAAGAAACTAAGATTAAGTTCCTCTTGATATGAGGAACTACATAAACATTATCCTGTAACAGATAACGTTTCTTGTCCAAAAATAACTTCAGCCTGCCTACAACAACAACTGAAACAACCTCACCAATTCCGACTCGAAGAGTCAACTCTCAATCTTCTAATGTTTTCCATGAATTAAATCCTTGGTAGGAAGAACTTACATGATTAGTAGCACCTGAATCAAGTATCCAAAAAAAATCATCATTCTCTACCAAACACGTCTCCAAGAAAAATAAATCACATTTACTGTCTTTAGACTTCTTCCTCTTCTAGAGAGTAGTGGGATCAATATCAGAACCTAAATAAGCTCCAAGTTCCATTTTAGAGAACAATTCTCATCGATGAACTTTTTCAGAGTCAGTAACAATTGCTTTCTCTTTTAGTTCCTTGACATTCAAGAAATACCGAAGATTATCTTGGGAGCTGATACTATTGGTTTTTTTGTCATCCATCCTTTTTTGCTCAAAAAATGAGAACTGACGTTCAAACAATTCTTACAACGAGTCCATGATCTGACGTGCAATGATCGTGTTCTCAACCCTTTTGGCTACTGCATCGGGCATGCTAGCCAAAATGTGAAGTCGGGCCATCGAATTAGCCTTCATCCATACCTCATATGCATTACAAACATTTTGCGGTACATCAAGGGTCGAGACTTGAGGACACTTATCAAACATGACAAACTCGAGGTCATTTACTACGAAAGAGACTCTTTCCAATGTATGTAATTGGTCAAATTAAAAGAGGCAACTAACGGAAAATCATGCAATGACATATTGTCAAAAAAACAAACACAATGATCTACATTAGATTTTAGAAAATACACTTTAAAACAAAATCCAATCTGGTTTAGGAAAATCTAAATGAACCTCGTGTGACATCTAGTTTTGCAATGACGCTTCAAAGCCACCGAAGGGTAGTCAATTTATCCCTCATTTGAATTGAGACAATCTCAACCAGTAACTAACACCATAACAACTCTTGTTTCTATAACGGCTAGCCATCATTGATTTGATTAAGAAATCATTAACTTTCTTAACAATTTCCCATAAGTGTGACCCTTCATTTTAGACCTTAAAGTTCTGCCCCAAGCAGCCAATCCAAAGAGAAAAATCCGATTGGGGAAAAAACTAAAGCGACCCTATCCATTTCTGGAGTTCACATTGATATTGACCAACCGCACAAACCATCCAAAGGGGAATGCTCCTAGGGCACCATGAGGCCGTGCAAGAAGATCTCACTGTATAAACCAATGAAGGAGATCGCAAGACATGTTGGCACACATCATTCACCTACTTACTATAAATACTCTCTCCGTCCACCTTGATATTGCCTCATGCAAACACCATCCGAAGGGGGATGCTCCCAGGGCACCACGAGGCTAAACATGAATCTCACAGTGTGAAAATTCAGGGACAAACATGAGTGGAATTGACATATCATATATATCTTTTCCTCCCACTAAGTATTTTATAACCCAGGGTTTAGTTTACTTAGAAAAAACACGGCTAATGATTTTAACTAAGTGACTTTTTAGGTTTTCCCAAAAGTAACGCTTACTTTGGAAAGTTGAACAACTTTTGATCATCATTCATTAAACTCTTTAACGAAGTCTTTGATCAACCATTGCATGCTTGTAACAAATCTATCTAATCCACCTTTCCAAGTAGGTTTTCAGGTAGGGGTGTTCTATTTTCGTCAGCTTAAATACCCAGCCTAGTCAGAACTCGTCTTAGACAAAAAGTCCCTTATAGATTGATTTATTACAAATTTAATCTTTTATTCAAATCAATTTAATCCTATTAAACCGATTCAAAAGATTAAACGTAGGTATCTAATATCATTAGATTCATAAACTTAGGTCTATTTCAATCAAATTTTAAAACCCTTTTAAAACATGAGTTCACCTAAGTTCGCATGCAACTCTTTCTTATTGATTTTAGTTCTAATTTCCATTATAACTCTTATAAAAGGAAACAACTAAAACCAACCATAATGCAAAGCAACACATTCAAGTTATTCATAACTGGTGATATAAAATTGGATGCCTTTATCTTTATGCATATAGACAATTGTGAATATGAATGATACAAGCTCATGCTGCCATAAACTTGTAAGGATACGACATGTGATGTTGTCTATCTGATGCACTGATGAATGAATGAATGCTCTAATTGCACTTAAGCTCTTTTGCGATAAAGACATTTTTTTATGCGATACTACATCTAAATATATGCGTTGTTAATGATATGCTCGAAGTATGCGATAGAGTAGTGCGTGTCACAAGTTTCCTTGCGCTGAAACCAAGTATTATTCCAACACAAGTATCTCAGAATGATCCGAGGTCGAACACAGGGATTTTTTTTGTTAATGCGTTACTTAAGTGATACATGCGACCGGTTTTTAACAATGAATAAAGAATGGTGGTTTATACAGAAATATAAATTGCGAGGAAAGTAAAAATGCGTCAATAAAATAAATCCTAAACTAATATGATATACAGTACAAGATACATGATACATGATACTGAGGTCGAGAACTGACTGTGAAGTTGTACAAAGAATCGATGTATGCGATGGCAAGTTTTATGAATGAAGCAGAAAGAGAAAGAGTAAATAGTAAAAACATCGCAAGTTTGTCAATTGTGTTAAAGATGCAACTAAGGTTCTACTTTCCCTTGGCGTATACCTCTCGGTGATCGGCCGCGTCCCGATATCTCTATGGTGAAACAGGGATGAACGTGATGAACGCAAGGTTGTTTCCATCTCTGGAAATACTTCTTGCTTTAGTTAACACATTCTTCCAACCTTCTCTCGATAGGCGGAATAACATCTTCACTTCTGCTCTCATAGGTGAAGATGCCGTCGAGCATGCTTTAGCTAAACTTAATTATTTCCTTAACATAAATTAACTCACTCGCTTAATTCTTGCTATTTACCCATGGGATTAAGAACACATCATGGAGAAAATGGATTATGGATGTACGGAAAGAGACAGAGAGATGACAATGGTGATTATCATAACATTTAATTCTAAAATCAAGCGTTCGATACATGTTGTGAATGAAAGATTAGAGAAGATGAATACAGATGATGAAATAGATATTAGAAACAAATACAGAAATAATGTCAACGTCTTGACACAGATTCCGAACAGAGATTGTGCTTGCCGGCGTGTGGAAGTGGTGGAGAGGAAAGCTTTCTTCTCAGGCTTGCTTTCCCGGTAGAATTGACCTTCGCACAGAGCTTCAGCTATAGGAATGGGAAGGATTTTCTGCTCGGAGACTCACCTCTCGACCTTGTCTCGTTGTTCTTCTGGATCTACTCTGGACAGTCGCTTCAGACCAGCCTCTCTCTCAGAATCAGTATATGCACGTCCCTATATATTCATGTATATTTTTCAGGGAATTCGAAGAAGCTATTTATAGGCAAAGCTTGGCTCTTTGAATGTGTGGTCCCCACTGTATGGTTATGGTAGTTCTTGAAATGGCGGAATGAGAAATTCCTTCTGTTACGGAATCAACCCATAAAAAATGCACAACTAAAAGCTATACACTTGTCAGAATCTTCCGCAAATGCGTTGNAATGAGAAATTCCTTCTGTTACGGAATCAACCCATAAAAAATGCACAACTAAAAGCTATACACTTGTCAGAATCTTCCGCAAATGCGTTGCTCTTTACATCTTCGATCGATCGCCGCATGCAGTGTTCTTTTTTATTACCGCATGCGGTTGAAATTGCGTTGATCGCAAGAGCTCTTGATCGATTGTTGCATGCGCCGTCATTGCGTTGATCATCTCTTCGTTCTCGATTGATGGGCGCAATGCGACGTAGATGCGTTGTTCATTTTGTCTTTGAGCCATGAAAGCATGCGGTGACTGATTTCCTACAAAACAGAAACTGAAACATTCTATTCTACCATCGCAATGGTGTTAGTGGGTGTATTTATGACATTTCATAAATTTTTCATTTCTTAGCCAATTTGAATACTATCGACGCAACTATCCTTTCTTTTTGCCACAATATCTAAATAAAACTGTATAAATAACTTGTATTTCTACAAGTTATCCTTATAAATAAGCCTAAGTGTCATGCTCCATGCATTGTTCATTCATTATTACTGGTATATAACTCATATATAACAAAGTAATGAAACAAGCATACATGCTCTCATACACCCTTATACTATAACTCTTATAATATAAAGATGATGCATGAATATGCTTAATGCCCGCATAAATATAACTCTTATATTTTATGATGCATGAGCATGTTTTCTTGTAATTTAATCATGCCATTTACTATATTATAACACTTATAATATATGTTGCATGAATAAAATGCATAATGTAAGGTGGGTTTTAAATCTATATGTCATACATTATGGCATATAAACAAACTTACATCTCATGTACATTAAATAAAAGTTGATGGACCGGGATAATGAGCCTTAAATCCTTAAGAATAAAGTTAGCTATTCCAAAGAGCATTGAGTCCATCGGTTCAAACAAGCGAACCGGGTCTTCAACCATCCAAGCGAAGATCACGTCTCCTTGATCGTGTAACAACTCCTTGTGATCGTATAGCAATGTTGTAGGGGCATAAATGATCATTTAGCAACGATTGAGTACCTTTAATTATGCGATGAAGCATGAAGGTCTCGCGCGTGCAACGCACATCATGTAATGCATGCCTTAAACAATCAAGTAGACAACAACTATGCAATGAAGCATGATCGTCTAAACGAATGTTGCGCAAGTGTGAAGTATCATATACCAGGTGATTGAGTAGCCAGTGACTATGCGATGAAGCATGCTAAACTACACGATCGTTTAGTGCGCGCGCCTATTAAACGAAGAGCATCAAATACTCTATACGATTGTTTACTTAAGCATCCATGCGATCAAGCAGCCAACATTACACGATAGAGTAAACTCTTTGCTCAATCGTTTAACATCAGCTATACGATCGTTTAGTAAATACTAAACGATTGGGTAGAACTTTTCTACAAAATTGTTTAGCCAAATCTGAACGAATGTTTAGCTTGGGCTACACGATGCGACCAACCTTTGGTCATCTTCCTCGATGAGAACTGTATCTCCATGCTTCGAAACTTCATCATGAACGACTCAAAAAAATTCAAACACTTTGAATACATACTCGATTGCTTGTTAATTATGCCAAAAACGTAGGAGTCCTTACAAATTAACACTTTGTAAACTTGAAGAAAGCTTTAAACAGAGGCAATAATCTCGTAAACATCCATCAATGCATCCACAGACACATTTAACTCTTAAACGCATTGTAGAAAACTTAAAACCCACCACGACTATAAAAGAAGTTGAATACAACAACAAAATTTGGAATATCAGAACAACTTGACTCTGATAGCAATTGAAGGAATTCTAAATAGAAATATTTTGAGCAGTGGAAGCGGATCGTTCCAAATCCTATTCAAAATGAACACAAACAATTACAGTTTTAAACGGAAACGAACAAATTATGCATAATTAAAAATTATAGCATGCTACAAAAAGATACAAGGGATAGAGTATGCATATCTTTGAAGAACTCTTCTTCAAATATCCCTCAATCAATTTCCAATGCGTCCAACAAAGCACTCGAATGCAACGAACAAAACAACCAACAACACAAACAACTAGATGCACCTCGAACCCAATCGAGTCTAACTCGATCCACGAAATGAGTTAGAACACCACCACAAGTGTTACCTTGGTATTCTCGGTGTGAGAATCTAGGAGTTATGGGCTCTGTATGATCTTGGATTAAGGAAGACAGGAGGTAGACGATTGAGTAAGTGGGAGATGAAGACTATCTATCGTATAGACGATGTACTCAATCGTTTAGAAGGTGAAGTCTATTGTATGGACTTTGTTCCTTGATCGTGTACCAATGATCAAGCGAGTAACTATCGTATAGTTAACTCGTAGCTCAATCATGTATGCTGTCAACGCTACCGCTTAGTAAAAACACTTTTTACTTGATAACCTTTTTCGTGTGGTTAATCTAAAATGACTCATCATCTAATTTTAGAAAACAAATTTTCTTTTATCTCACAGTTACCATAAAACTTCCAATAACCTCCCACTCAATTCGGTTATTAGAGAAAAAAAAATAATTAATTATCATATAATTAATATGTTATAAATAAGTATAATAACCGACTTATCATATTATATTTATAACCTATAGTTTTAATATTTCATCATATGAAACATATAAACCATAATTCTTTTTCTATTTTATGGTATTTAATATAAATTATATTTATATTAATTCCTCCAATCAATGTATCTAATACATCATATCAATTATATCACATATAATTGAATTTCCTCTTGTTAATTTGAACAATTCAAATCAACCCAAAATCTGATTATCAACTTGAACCCATTGAGCTACCAAGGGGACCTTATGGACCTATAGCTTGAAGCTCCAACGGTACGTGAATAACTGACTAAACTCTTAAATCACGAAATCCACCATCCATTAACTGTTGGTCACTCCACTAAAGACCGATAGCTGCACTCTTTTTACTACAGATATATTTCTGTGTCCATATAACCAATCAACAGTGCGATGACCCTTCACAAATCGCTCATAAGTACAACTGGGCTAATTTACTATTTTGCCCCTATAGTTACATCTAACTCCTTAAGTACCATTGATTCCTTTAATGAACAATAAGTCATAGTCCTACTATGACTGAGTTCTCTCTTCTAAAGAGAGGGTGTGGCCACTATGTTCAAGATCCGGAATCAGCCCTTAACGGAGCAATTTATCTACTTACCCCTACTTCGGGGAAGGAGTGAATTTTGTCTTGTGTAGCTAAACTCCCAGCACCCCAATCAAATGAATCCCCAAAAAGGTAGGCTTGTTGAGTTGGCAATCTGGCCACTCTTACCTATACTAATCAAAGAACCGCCCTCATAGGCAGGNAATCAAATGAATCCCCAAAAAGGTAGGCTTGTTGAGTTGGCAATCTGGCCACTCTTACCTATACTAATCAAAGAACCGCCCTCATAGGCAGGAGTTCCCAACTCACTCAGGATTAAGGTCATGTCATCTATGGTCATTAGAGGCCCTTACAAATTAACACTTTGTAAATTAAAGAAAGCTTTAAACAGAGGCAATTAACCCGTAAACATTCATCAATTCCATCCACAAATGCATTTAACAATTAAACGCAATGCAGAAAACCCACCACGACTGTAAAATAAGTTCAAAATAGAAGTGAAATTTGGAATATCATAACAACTTGGCTTTGATACCAATTGAAGGAAATCCGACATGAGGATTTCCATGAGCAGCGAAATGATCGCTCCAAATTTTAATCGTATATGAACATTAACAATCACAGTACATAAATGGAAACAACAGGCTATGCACAAATCGAAATTACAACATGCTTTTCTATAGATTAAGGGATAGAATAATACACACCTATGAAGACTCATCTTCAAGTACCCTTGATCACGAATGCTCGAACAATCAGCAAGCCTACAACACACGAACACTTGTCCACCACGATCGCAACACAGTGTGATCAACAACGAACTCGAACACCACGATCTCCAAGATCACGAACATAGTGGAATCCACACGAACACCACGGACGACCTCCAAATAACTTCAACTACGTCGAGTTGAGTATGACACCACCACAATGGGTACCTTGGTATTCTCGGTGTGAGAATCCAAAAGTGTGGGTTCTATGTGGACTTGGTTAGAGGTAGAGACTAGAGGAGAAACAATCGTGTAAATGATTGAGCAAGTGGGAGATGACTGTGTCTATCGTATAGACGATGACCAATCGTTTAACAAAAGCTACGCGATCGTTTAGCTAAAGCTGACGATCGTTTAGCTAATCGGCAAGCTGAATGTCTATCGTATAGAAACACTCAACCATTGTTTAGTCTCTCCAAGTTGTCGTTTAGCAAATCCAATTCACTTGATAGCCGCTGTGAGAACTTTCCGAGAATGGCAATCTCAAAACATCCACTTCTAAATTTAGGAAAATATTTTTTCTTTTATCTCACGGTTACCATGAAACTACCAATAACCTCCCACTCAATTGGATATTAGAGAAAAGAGATAATTATCCAATAATTAATATTGTTATAAATATACATGATAACCAACTTACCATAGTATACTCATAACCTATAGTTTTAATATTTCATCTCATGAAACATATAAACTGTAGCTCTTTTTCTATTCCATGGTCCTTAATGTAAACCTCATTTATATTAATCCTCCACTAGATTTATCTCATATACCATACCGATCATATCATATATAATCGAATTACCTTTTGTCAATTTGAACATTTCAAATCAACACCAAACACTGATCCTCAACTTGAATCCATTGAGCTACTAAGGGGACCATATGGACCTCTAACTCGAAGCTCCAATGGTACGTGAATAACTTACTAAACTCTTTAGTCATGAAATCCACCATCTTTTAACTGTCAGGCACTCCACTAAAGACCGATAGTTGAACTCTCCTTACTACAGATATATTATGTGTCCATCTTAACAAATCAACAATGCGATAACCCTTCATAGATTGTTCGTAAGTATAGCTGGGCCAATAACCATTATGGCCCTATAGTTACATCTAACTCTTTAAGTACCACGACCCCTCTAATGAACATAAGTCATAGTCCTACTATGACTGAGTCCTCTCTTCCAAAGAGAAGTTGTGGCTGTTGGGATTGGTGTCCTAATTCTCCTAGAGTCTCGTTGTTTTGTAAAGATACACATTGTTTGATGAATAAAATAAATGTTATTTAATTCTAGCATTTACTCATATCCAATAAACAAAGCTCTTTGGTTATCTTGTGTAAACTTAAGCATGTATATGTGATATACAAGTGGATTATGCTTTAGGTGATAACCTAAATAGGTCTGTAGTATAAGAATTAAGGTGGGATACCTGATTATGGTGACACTATGGATACAAACCGTTTTGTAGAGGTTTGCAAGTATTGTAAACTACTATAGATGGTAGATCCTAACCATTCATGTGGAGATGTGCAAGCAGGGGTGTCCTATACAAAGAGTTTGTATAAGACCTGGACCACGAGATGACTAGACTCTATATATAATGTTGTTGACACTAGAGACTTACATCTCACCTAAACGACCATAGGTGACACGACCTCAATCTTGAGTATTTTGGGAACTCATGCCTTTGAGGGAAGTTCTTTGATTAGTATGAGTGAGAGTGGCCAGAATACAAACTCAACATACCTACCTTTTTGGTAACTTGTCTGATCTGGGAGCTAGGAACTCAATCCACAAGATAGAATTCACTTCTTTCTCAAAGCAGGGATACGTAGAGAGATTTCTCCTTTAAGGACTGATTCCAGGGCTTGAACATAGTGGTGACAACTTCTCTTTGGAAGAGAGGACTCAGTCATAGTAGGACTATGACTTATGTTCATTAGAGGGATCAGTGGTACTTAAGGAGTTAGATGTAACTACAGGGGCATAACGGTTATTGGCCGAGCTGTACTTACAAGCGATCTCTGAAGGGTTGTCGCACCGTTGATTGGTTAAGATGGACACATAATATATCTGTGATAAGGAGACTTCAATTGTCAGTTTTTAGTGGAGTGTCTGGCAGTTAACAGATGGTGGATCCAGTGAGTAAAGAGTTTAATCACTTATTCACGTACCGTTGGAGCTTCGAGCTACAGGTTCATAAGGTCCCCTTGGTAGCTCAATGGATTCAGTTGAGGATCAGTTCTTGGTGTTGATTTGAAATGTTGAAATTGACAAGAGGTAATTCGATTATATATGATATGATCGGTATGGTGTATGAGATACATCTAATGGAGGATTAATGTAAATGAGATTTACATTAAGTGCCATGAAATAGAAAAAGAACTATGGTTTATATGTTTCATGAGATGAAATATTAAAACTATAGGTTATAAATATAGTATGATAAGTTGGTTATCAATTATATTTGCAATAATATTAATTATTGGATAATTAAATCTTTTTCTCTAATAACCAATTGAGTGGGAGGTTATTGGTGGTTCATGGTAACCGTGAGATAAAAGAAAAATTATTTTTCTAATTTTAGTAAGTTTTTTGCAAAATTGATTTTGAGTTTTTTCTCTCTCGTAAACTCA
Organism: Benincasa hispida; assembly: GCF_009727055.1. Taxonomy (NCBI): domain Eukaryota; kingdom Viridiplantae; phylum Streptophyta; class Magnoliopsida; order Cucurbitales; family Cucurbitaceae; genus Benincasa; species Benincasa hispida. The sequence continues at coordinate 35,364,963 of NC_052359.1, forward strand.
CAGAAGCTGTCAAGTAAATCGGATTTACTAAACGACAGCTTGACAAAAGGTAAACGATTGTGTAGTGTTTGTAGGCGATAGACATGCTGCTAAATGATGAGCTAAACGACCGCTTAGCTTTTGCTAGACGATCGCTTAGTTTTTGTTAAACGATTGGGCACCGACCTATACGATAGGTTTCAGCCATCTCTCACTTGCCCAATCGTGTACACGATTGTTGTTTCCTCCTTCTTCTGCCATAAACCAAGTCCATACAGAGTCCATCCTCTAGATTCTCACACCGAGAATACCAAAGTACCCTTCTTGGTGGTGTCATACTCAACTCGACGCCGTCGAGGTTTTGTGGAGGCCGTTCGTGCTATTGGGGTGTTTGTGACCGAGGCGACCGTAGAGGACGAGTGACGGTGTTCGTGCTGCATAGCGATCATGTTGTTCGAGCGATCGAGGTTGCTGTGTTCGAGCGTTTGTGAGCAAGGAGCGTGGAGACGAGTTGACAAACGTTCATAGCATTCTCCTTGTCTATTTGTATTTTCATGCTGTAATTTCTGTAATGAATGCATAACCATTTGTTTTGTTTACGACTAATTTGTAATGTTCACACATGATTGTAATTTGAAATGATCTATTCTGCTGCTCATGGAAATCCTCGTGTTCGATTTCCTTCAAATGGTGTCAGAGCCAGGTTGTTCTGATATTCCAAATTACAACTCTGTTTTGAACTTCATTTGACAGGTGTGATGGGTTTCTGCATTTGTGGTTAATCATTTTCTGCATTTGTGTTTGATCTTGATGAATGTTTCGAGTTTAATTGCCTTTAGTTAAAGCTTTCTGTGATTACAAAGTGTTAATTTGTAAGGGTCCCTATGTTTTTGGGTGTAATTTACTTGCAATCGAGTCTGTAATTAAAAGAGTTTGAATTAGTTGAGTCGTTCGTGATGAAGTTTTGAAGCATGGAGATGCGGTTCTCAGTGAAAAAGAAAACCAAGCGTTGATCGTATCGTATAGCCTCAGGTAAATAATCCTTGGGATTTAACTAAGTGATCGTTTAGATTTCTCTAAACAATCTTGTAGTATTTACTAAACAATCGTTTAGCTAATGCTAAGCGATGGGGTAAATCGTTTACTCTATCGCGTAGCGTTGGTTGCCCAATCGCGTAGGTGCTGGAGGTAGATGATCGTAGTGGGAGCATGTGATGCTCATCGTTTAGTAAAAGGTGTGCGCTAGATGATCGTGTAGTTAACAAGCCTTATCGCTTAGTTACTACCTACATGATTGTGTGTATACGATACGGAGGCGTTAGCTAAGCGATTGCTTAGACGATGGCGCTTCGCGGCATCGTAGTTGTTTAGATGATCGCGGAAGGCAGACGTTCTACGGAGTGCGCTAAGCAATTGTGTACCTCAGGCTTCATCGTTTAGTAAAAGGTACACGATCGTGTCGTAATAGCTAAATGATCTTTAGATTTTTCTAAATAATCGTGTAGTAATTCCTAAACGACCGTTTAGCTCTGGGAGCGTTGGTAAATGATAGAGCAAAGTGTTTGTTTTATCGTGTAGACGATCACGAGGTGTTTAATACATGATGGTTGGAGACCCGATGTTTTGCCTGAGCAGTTCAAGACCCGGTTTGCCTGTTTGAACCGGAGACTCCTTGTTTTTGTAATAGTTAGCTTTAATTTTATGTTTTTAAGGCAATTTCACCCGATTCATCAACATTGGTTTATTATACATGTGATGTATGGTGCTTATATGCCAAAGTGTTTGACATATAGTTTAAAACCCACCTTAGGTTGTGCAATTATTCATGCATCATGTATTATAAATGTTATAATCTAGCATGAAGAAATTACTTAAAAGCATGAGCATGCATCATGAAATATAAGAATTATATTTTGCATGTAGTGAGCACTACCATGCATCATCCTTTTATCATAAGTGTTATCGTCTAAGGGTGAATGGAAGCATGTTTTACTTGTTTCATTGCTGTTTTGTATAAGTGTTATATAAAAGAAGTAGCAATGAATGAACCATGCATTGACCATGACACTTAGGCTGTTTATAATCGTTATGAATGCCTTGAATGTGTTGGCTTAGCATTGTGGTTTTGGTTTCTGTTTATAATTGTTATAAAGAAAATTAGACCTAAAATAAAAAGAAAGAGTTGCATGCAAACTTAAGGTGAACTCAAGTTTTTTTAAAAGGGTTTTAAAATTGAATGAGATAGACCTAAGTTCAAGTGGTTCTAAAGAGTTTAGTAACCTAGTCTAATCTTTTAAAATCAGTTTAATAGGATTAAATTAGTTGGAATAAAAGATTAAATTTGTTGTAAACCTATCTATAAGAGACCTTTTGTCTAAGGCGGGTTCTGACTAGGCTAGGGTTCTTAAGTTGACGAAAATGTAACACCCCTATCTGGGAACCTACTTGGAAAGGTGAATTAGATAGATTTTCAACAAGCATGCAACAATTTGGTCAAAGACTTCATTAAAGAGTTTGATGGATAATGATCAAAAGTTGTTCAACTATCCAAGGTAAAAATTACTCTTGGGCAAACCTAAAAGTCACTTAGTTAAAATTCTTAGCTGTGTTTTTTTCTAAGTAAGCTAAACCCTAGGTTATAAAATACTCAGTGGGAGGAAGAGGCGTATCTGATATGTCTATGATTCCACTCACGTTTCTCCTTGTATGTTCATATCGTGAGATTCATGCTTGGCCTCGTGGTGTCCTAGGAGCATCTCCCTTCGGATGGTGTTTGCATGAGTCAATATCAAGGTGGACGGAGAGAGTGTTTATAGTAAATGGGTGAAGGGTGTGTGTCAACACGCCCTATGGTCCCTGTCATTGGTTCACACCGTGAGATCATTTTGTACTCCCTCATGTCGCCTTGGAGCGTTCCCCTTCGGATGGGTTTTGTGCAGTTGGTCAAGATTAAGGTGAACTCCAGAAATGGATAGGGTCGCTTTAGGTTTTGCCCCAATCGGATTTTTCTCTTCAGATTGCTTTTTGGGACGAACCTCTAGGGACTAAAATGGCGGGTCACACTTACGGGAGATTGTTAAGTAAGTAAATGATCTCTTGGCCAAATCAATGATGGCTAGTCGTTATAGGAGCAAGAGTTGTTCTGGTATTAATGACTGGTTGAGAACTTCTCAATTCAGAGGAGGGATAACGTACCTCCCTTCTGCGACATTTGTCCTAAACCTTTGCAGCGTCATTGCGAAACTAGATGTCACACGGGGTTCATATTAGTTTTGCTAAAACCTTATTGGATGTTGTTTTGTTTTACAATGGGTATTTGCTTAAAACCTAACATAGGTCAATGTGTTTTTCTTTTCAGCAACTTGTTAGTATTTCCGTTTAAAGCTTTTAAAATGACCGACTACTTACAGTGGAAAAAATCGAGTGAAATGTATTTTGTGGCAAACGACCTCGATCCTACTACTCTCCAAAAGAGGAGACAAGACAGTAAATATGATTTATTGGTCTTGGAAACGTGTTTGGTAGAGAATGATGATTCTGCCTGGATCCTTGATTCAGGTGCTACTAATCATGTCAGTTCCTCTTACCAAGGATTCAGTTCCTGGCAAACGTTGCCACAGCGAGAGCTCTTCGAGTTAGTACTGGTGAAATTGTTTCAACTGTTGTTGTAGGCAGGCTGAAGTTATTTGTTGACAAGAAATGTTATCTGTTACTAGATAATGTTTTTGTTGTTCCTCATATTAAGAGAAACTTAATCTCGGTTTCTTGTCTCATTGAACAAGGCTATACCGTCTCCTTTTCTGAGAATAAAGTGTTTATTTTCAAGAATGGTATGGAGATTGGTTATGGTTCAATGGAAAATGACTTATATGTACTAAGGTCGTTAGTCATAAAAGCCTTGTTTAACACTGAAATGTTCAGTACGACAACAACAGCTAAAAGAACAAAGGTTTCTCCAAAGGAACACGCCCATCTTTGACATCTTAGGTTAGGTCACATCAACCTCAGTAGGATTGAGAAGTTGGTGAATAGTGGACTTCTAGAGAGTTTAGAAGAAAACTCCTTGTCGGTATGTGAATTATGCCTCGAAGGCAAGATGACCAAACGACCTTTTTCTGGAAAAGGATACAGAGCCAAGGAAGCCTTGGAGCTTGTACATTCAGACCTTTGTGGTTTGATGAATGTTAGAGCTCGAGGTGGGTATGAATATTTCATTTCTTTTATAGATGATTATTCAAGGTTCGGGTATCTCTACCTAATGCAATGTAAGTCTGAAGCCCTTGAAAAGTTCAAGGAGTATTAGGCTAAAGTTGAAAACTTGTTAGGTAAGAAGATAAATCTGATCATGGTGGAGAGTATATGAACCTCCAATTTCATAACTATATGATAGAACATGGGATTGCGTCCCAACTTTCGGCTCCTGGTACACCTCAGCAGAATCTGTCTCTTATACACATCTAGATGTGTATAAGAGACAGGTTATGAACCCACCGGATCGCTACATGGGTTTAACTGAAGCCCAAAACGTCATTACAAATGATGAGGTCGAGGATCTGTTGTCTTTTAAGAAAACAATGGAGGATGTTGACAAAGATGAATGGGTTAAGTCCATGAACCAGGAAATGGAGTCTATGTATTTCAATAACATCTACGAGCTTGTTGATCCACCTGATAGGGTAAGACCTATTGGGTGTAAGTGGATCTATAAGCGAAAGAGAGGTGTAGATGGAAAGGTACAAACCTTTAAGGCTAGACTCGTGGCAAAGGGTTATACCCAGGTTGATGGAGTTGACTATAAGGAAACTTTCTCACCTGTTGTCATGCTCAAGTCTATCCGGATTCTCCTGTCCATAGCCATATTTTATGATTATGAAATATGGAAAATGGATGTCAAGACTACCTTTTTTAATGGTAATCTTGAGGAGACCATCTATATAACTCAACCAGAGGGGTTCATTGTTCCAGATCAAGAGCAAAGAGTTTGCAAGCTTAATAGGTCCATTTATGGGCTGAAATAAGCATCTAGATCTTGGAACATCATATTTGACACTGCAGTCAAGTCGATTGGCTTTGATCAAAACGTTGATGAGCCTTGTGTTTACAAGAAGATCATCAACAACTCAGTAACTTTCCTGGTACTGTATGTGGATGATATCGTACTCATTGGGAATGATGTAGGGTATCTGACTAACATTAAGAAATGGCTAGCTGCCCAGTTTCAAATGAAAGATTTGGGTGAGACACGGTATGTTCTAAGGATCCAAATCTTTTGGGATCGTAAGAACAAACGGTTAGCCCTGTCTCAGGCATCGTACATTGATTAAATGTTGATTAGCTATAGGATGCAGGATTCCAAGATTGGTTTATTACCCTTCAGGCATGGAATCATTTTATCTAAGGATCAATGTCCTAAGACACCTCAAGAAGTTGATGAGATGAGATGGATTCCCTATGCTTCTGCTGTAGGAAGCTTGATGTATGCGATATTGTGTACTCGACCCCACATTTGCTATACAGTAGGGATTGTCAGTCGGTATCAGTCCAATCCAGGATTTGATCACTGGACGGCGGTCAAGACGATCCTCAAGTATCTTCGAAGAGCGAAGGACTACATGTTCGTGTATGAAGATAAGGATCTGATCTTTACAGGATACACGGACTCTGACTTTCAGATCGATAGAGATTCTCGTAAATCGACACAATATGTATTTCCCTATCACTCTTTATTGTGATAACA
>NC_052359.1:35373173-35414082 GCF_009727055.1 Benincasa hispida
TGTTGTTTTATAAAGATACACATTGTTTGATGAATAAAATAAATGTTATTTAATTCTGGCATTTACTCATATCCAATAAACAAAGCTCCTTGGTTATCTTGTGTGAACTTAAGCATGTATACGTGATATACAAGTGGATCAGGCATGAAGTGATAACCTAAATAGGTCTGTAGTATAAGGATTAAGGTGGGATACCTGATCCTGGTGACACGACGGATAAGGCCTGTTTTGTAGAGGTTTGCAAGTATTGTAAACTACTACAGATGGTAGATCCTAACCATTCATGTGGAGACGTGCGAGCGAGGGTGTCCTATACAAAGAGTTTGTATAAGACTGGACCACGAGATGACTAGACTCTATATATAACGCCATTGATACTAGAGATTTACATCTTACCTGAACGATCATAGATGACACGACCTCAATCCTGAGTGTTTTGGGAACTCCTGCCTTTGAGGGCAGTCCTTTGATTAGTATGGGTGAGAGTGGTCAGATTGCCAACTCAATATGCCTACCTTTTTGGGAACTTGTCTAATCTGGGAGCTGGGAACTCAATCCACAAGATGGAATTCACTCCTTTCCCGAATCAGGGATAAGTAGAGAGATTGCTCCCTTAAGGGCTGATTCCAGGGCTTGTACATAGTGGCTACAACTTCTCTTTGGAAGAAAGAACGGTCATAGTAGGACTATGACTTATGTTCATCAGAGGAATCAATGATACTTAAGAAGTTAGATGTAACTACAAGGCCATAACGGTTATTGGCCGAGCTGTACTTACGAGCGATATGTGAAGGGTTGTCGCACTGCTGATTGGTTAAGATGGACACATAATATATCTGTGGTAAGGAGACTTCCGTTTTCGGTCTTTAGTGGATTGTCTGACAGTTAATGGATGGTGGATCCCGTGATTAAAGAGTTTAGTCGTTATTCACGTACCGTTAGAGCTTCGAGCTACAGGTTCATAAGGTCCCCGTGGTAGCTCAATAGATTCAGTTGAGGATCAGTTCTTAGTGTTGATTTGAAATGTTCAAATTGACAAGAGGTAATTCGATTATATATGATATGACCGGTATGGTGTATGAGATACATCTAATGGAGGATTAATATAAATGAGATTAACATTAAGTACCATGGAATAGAAAAAGAACTATGGTTTATATGTTTCATGAGATGAAATATTAAAACTATAGGTTATAAATATAGTATGATAAATTGGTTATCATTTATATTTGTAATAATATTAATTTTTGGATAATTAAATCTTTTTCTCTAATAACCAATTGAGTGGGAGGTTATTGGTGGTTCATAGTAACCATGAGATAAAAGAAAAATTATTTTCCTAATTTTAGTAAGTTTTTTGCAAAATTGATTTTGAGTTTTTTCTCTCTCGTAAACTCACGGAAGCTATCATGTAAATCGGATTTACTAAGCGACAGCTTGATAAAAGGTAACCGATCGTGTAGTGTTTGTAAGCGACAGACACGCTGCTAAACGATGAGCTAAACGATTGCTTAGCTTTTGCTAGACGATTACTTAGTTTTTGCTAAACGATTGGGCATCGACCTATACGATAGGTTTCAACCATCGCCCACTTGCCCAATCGTGTACATGATTGTTGTTTTCTCCTTCTTCTACCTCAAACCAAGTCCACACAGAGCCCATCCTCTGGATTCTCACACCGAGAATACCAAGATACCCTTCTTGGTGGTGTCATACTCAACTTGACGCCGTCGAGGTTCTGTGGAGGCCGTTCGTGCTGTTGGGGGTGTTCGTGATCGAGACGATCACATAGGACGAGTGTGCGGTGTTTGTGCTACATAGCAGTTGGGTTGTTCGAGGGTTCGAGGTTGCTATGTTTGAGCATTAGTCGAAAAACGTTTGTAGCATTCTTCTTGTCTATTTGTATTTTCATGTTGTAATTTCTGTAATGAATGCATAACCATTTGTTTTGTTTACGACTGTAATTTATAATGTTCATACATTATTGTAATTTGGAATGATCTATTCCACTGCTCATAGAAATCCTCGTGTTCGATTTTCTTTAGTGGCCACTATGTTCAAGCCCTGGAATCAGATCTTAAGGGATCAATCTATCTATTTACCCTGCTTCGAGGAAAGAGTGAATTCCATCTTGTGTAACTGAGTTCCCAGCTCCAAAATCAGACAAGTCCCCAAAAAGGTAGGCATTTGAGTTGGTAATCTGGCCACTCTCACCCATACTAATCAAAGGACCGCCCCAAAGACAGGAGTTCCCAAAACACTCAGGATTTGGGTCATGTCACCTATGGTCGTTTTGGTGAGATGTATGTCTCCAGTATCAACGACGTTATGTACAGAGACTAGTCATCTCGTGGTCCGGACTTATAGAAATTCTTTATATAGGACACCCCTGCTCGCATGTCTCCACATGAATGGTTAGAATCTACCATCTGTAGTAGTTTACAACATTTGCAAACCTCTACAAAGCGGATTGTATCCGTAGTGTCACCAGGATCAGGTATCCCACCTTAATCTTTATACTACAGACCTATTTAGGTTATCACTTAAGGCATGATCCACTTATATATCTCATATACATGCTTAAGTTTTCATACAATAACCATGGAGCTTTGTTTATTGGATATGAATAAATGCTAGAATGAAATAACTCTTATTTTATTCATAACAATGTGTATAAATTACAAACAACGAGACTTCGGGAGAATTAAGACACCAATCCTAACAAGCCACGACACGTGCCCAAGGTGTGGAGACATGCGGGCTAGCGCACAACAAGTTAATGTGAGGTTTGTGTGACACAAGGCATAGTGTGGGCAGGCGGCCCACGCCACTTTCTTAGAGGTTAGCACATGCATTCAGTGAGCAGGTGGAGCATACAAGAGTGCCAAGGCGTTCACTCAAGGGGCGACCAAGCACGCGACATAGACAAAATGCATGGGACCTTATAAGCACCTAAGGGGTGCGTGCGGGCATGGCCTAAACAGGCAGTGACACAACACAACAGAGAGGAGTGTTATGTGTGCGCAACGACTGACAGATAAGCATCAAACAACAAGTAGCAGGCACGTTCGTCATGTGTGTGGGAGGTGTAGCATTAGTGCCTATCTGGCACAAGTGATTGGGTGGGCACTTGGGTGCAAGTAAGGCTTGGTCCAAGGTGAGCAAAAATGCAACCCAACAATCTTAGTTAGATTACATATATGCATGGCACGTGACAAGGTAATTTTGTAAGACACTTAATAATAGAAGTTTATTACTAAGTGTACTTATCCAACTACACTAACAAAGCCACTTGGAAGTTAGTTGAAGTGGTGTAAAACATGGGTGAGGTGGTTAGTGATTTTGGTGGCATGATTGGTAGTTATTCATGATTATAGGAGGTTATTCCAAGAACATGGGAAATTACTTCTAAAATGGGTGGCTTGTTAGATCATGGGAGGTTATTCCAAAGATCATAGGTGGTTATCCAAAAAACGTGAATGAGTGAATGGTTATCAAATACTGGGAGAGTGGAGTAAACACCCAAGATGTGAGTAGTTACTTGTTAATGGGCATGACCATGATATTTTTCTTAGGATAATTACAACTACAAAATCATGATGAATAGGCTCGTATTTGTAAGGGAGGTGGGTGCTTGCCACCCCACTAGCCCACTTGCCACATCTATCTTTCTCCCCACTCCCTCTCTCCCATCAACAACTATAAAAGGAGTCTTAAGAATGCCCAAAAGGTTTTCTTTTATGGTGGAAAGTCTTATAAGAGCATTTTATTCTCATAAGTCTTGTAAGTTACAAGAGAGTTATATTGTGTGGTTGTTTCGTTCCTAAGTTTATTATAGGCGACATTGCCACCATACTCGTGTTTCTCTTTTTCTATCCTTACTTAGCCATAAGTGTCTGGTTCGTGATCAAACCCCTTATGTGAGCAATCAAATGTGTTGTGAGTACTTTACAGGCAAAATTAGGAGATTGAACTAAGGAACCTTCTTAGGCTGCATGTGAATGGTGAAAAAATCCTCTTCGAAATTGACCCCATGACATATGGTAACAAGAAAAGAAAGAAATGATGAGTAGGAAATAGTAAATACTAAACAAATAGAATTTAAAATAGTAATAATATAATCTTTTTTTAATAAATAATATTGTAATTAATTATAGAATTTATATCGATACAACTCTAAGTTTAAGGGTGTAAAGTATATGTATAGTTTATTCTCAAATCTACTAGAAAATTCCAAAGTATGGAGAATAGTAAAGTAGGTAAATAGAAGTAAAAGCCGTAGATTAGATTCTCCGGAGTCCTGAGTGATCTGTATACGAAATTAAGCATAAATACAAGCAATGGCGGAAATGTTGGAGATTGGAGGGAACTGTACTCTACACATTCCCGTCTCCTTTCTCCCTCTTCTCCCTCGTTTTCTCTTATACAATTCGATCATGTCTTTCCATCTCTGAAACCCTATTTTCCATTCTTCCCCATGTCTCGCAGAGCCCTAGATTCCCGCCAATCCATTGACTCCTGTACTCTCAAGCTCCATGGTTGGAGCCCTTTCCACCTCCCCAAAACCCTAGATTCCGACACCCATTCCTCAGCTCCCACCAACTCTAAACCCTACTACTCTTCCACTCCTCTCCACACCAAGCGCCCTTGTCTCTCCGATCGAACTACCTCTTTCAATGTCGACGCCATTGACATGTCCGCCCTCAGTTTGATTGACGACGACAAGCCTTCTATTGCCGCTGGCTGTTACACCCGTCGGAGCTTGCGATTGATTGCTAGGAAGCGGCGCCGACGTGGGTCTAGGTCTGTTTCTGGGCGGAGTAGTGATCGGAGTGGGACTAGACGGTGTTGCTCTGTTGGGGCTTCGGCGGCTCATGGGACTTGCTCGGATTTTCCTCTGGCGGTTGGGACTGATTCGAGTGGGGAGTTGTTTGTGAATGGAGATGCAAATTGGTCGTCAGATGTGAGTGAAGCGAAGAATTCGAGGAGGGAGAGAGAGGAGAAGGATCATTTGGGTTCTGGGTTTGGTTCTTCTAATGGGGGTTTTGATGCTCAGGGGAATGAGTCTGGATATGGTAGTGAGCCTGGTTATCGTGGAGATGGTGAATTTGGATATGGTGATGAGATCGATGAAGAGGATGAGGATGCCAGATTGTTGCTGTGGGGTGAACGACTAGGAGGTTCGTTTTCTTTCTCTTCTTCTTCTCATCTTTAGAGATCACATTAGTTAATCACATCGATGGCTTAGACTAGACCACAAATTTACTTTTAAATGTTGATGTTGGCTCATACAATGCTGTTGGGACACTTGTTGGATCCCTTCTTAGATACTTGTTTTAGTACAACAAATCTTGGGGACAAGGATCCGGACCTCCCATTGCTAAGCCTAATTAATGGACATATAAGTTTCTCAAGCATACATTTTGGTTAAATTATACCAATACCATAAATTAATTCATAGGTAGATGGTCACCATGGATTGAATCCTTGACCTCTTAACCATTTATTGAGACTATATCTTCTTTTTACCACTGAGTCAATCCGTGATGATTTACCAATGCCATGTACTTTAGCTTACATTTCTAGTATGTCTATTCATTTATACCTTTGAATTTCAAAATTTTTCCAAATAATATATGTAAAATTGTTTAAAAAATACATTATTTCTAAAATAAACAATGTAAATTAATTTACTTGAATGTAAATGATGTTACCTATGCCATTTGTGTTTGAATAAATATAAGTTATTTATTAACTCTGAATTTCCGTATACATATAAAAAAAAGTTTATATATATATGTATTCTTTTATATCTGCCACGTCCCAGATTTTTAAAAGGTGGTGTCTAAACCATGCATCTGTGTCTATCCGGCTTCTTAGATTTTGAGATTTATTGGCTAATCCTTAAAACTTGAAATGTTAACTTCGAATTTGACTTCCACGGTTCCTATCATATCATATCATATCCTTTTATCAATTTGTCTTGAAATGATAAACAAAATAGAGTGAGGAAGTGTACTAGGAGTTTGATACACTAGTAAAAAGAGGAATATTGGATTGGACAGACATTTTATTGTCTGATTGTAGCCGAAGGTTGTCTAACATGTCACTTCAACCTTTACCGAAGGATGTATACAATAAGAGATATTCAAATATAGAGACGTAATCGAAAATTTTGAACTTTGGAAACTAATGTTGTAATTTAACGGAGCTTACTTTTGAGGGTTTATTTAAAACGGCTAATGGTTGAGGGATTTATAGCACCTTGATGGAAAAGGTTCATGGCAACTTCTAGATTGTAACCAGCTTGTGAAACTTGTCCATTTATTTGTGGAGCATGATCTAGATCTGAATTGAGTAGCTTTATGAACCTTTGATCTGATATTTAGCATTCTATGGTCTGGAAACTATATTCCTCGTAATTCATGGCTTCATATTGTTGTTGGCTTGAAAAGAGTTAATAGAGGTTCATGCTCCACGGCAGGCGACTTTATGTTTCACCTTTGGATATCAATGAAAGCTTCACCTCTAATGACATTAAATTGTGTTGTTTTCTTATTCTAGTTCTGTTGGTGGATTTGTTTAAAAAGATAGCAAAACGTGTGATAAAAAATCGTGCTGTGTCCTGTGTATTTAAGATCAAATAACCCCAAGAACAACTAATTTGGGACTGGCTCCACAATTGAATTAAGGTGTTAGAGATGGATGGTTTGTGGATGTAGTATTTTTATTACATTCGGTTTTGTATATGAATTTTATCTTATCTAGGCATTTATATAATTGTTAACTTTTCATCTATGCTTTTGATTATGACAACGTTGGGCAATTTATGTCCTAGAGTATATTTCATTGAAAGATGAGAACATAACATATCATAGAAAATCCAGCAGCCCCCTCAATAAATCTCTCTTTGTTGTTAGTAGAACTTTACAAGTTCATTTACCTGTCTTCTTCCTTAAATGACTGTCTCCTGTTTAATCTGCATTTCCTACCTTCCTTTCACCCAAAACAACCTTTGGCATATCAATGACCAATGGGAAGATTAAATATTCGATTCTGAATTTCTGATATGTACACACAGGCCCCTTTTTCTGGTTCAAAATTCAAGTTAAAGAGATGATTGATAAGTTCGCATTTGATGCAGATTCTAAAATGGAAATTGTAGGAGAGAACACATTTGCAGATCAGAAATCGCACCATAGATGTCGTCGTAAGAAGCACGAATGTAGAATGGTCGATGCCTTGAGGTGAAGCAAACATCAAAACCGAGCAACTAACACTGAATACTCCTGATGCTGATGGTGGTCCCTACCTGCTGGTATGCCTCTAAGACCTGAATTTTTGAAATCCAAAGTAAAGGTTCCCCAGTTTTGAGTCTGCTTTGCAGTTTACAGCATCTAGATTTTGTGGATAGATCCATTGCTGCTATGAACTTTAGAACACCACCTTTGAAGCATCTACAACGAAGAAAACATAATCACATTGCCAAATTATCTTGATATTTTCTCAGCTTTAGTTAAACTCTTTTGTATCTGTCTCAGTGTCTTGACAGCTGTGAAAAAAGGCTTGAGTTCTCAAGTCAACTTAGTAAATACAACTTTTGACCACTGATTCTATTTTCCTTTTTTTTTCTTTTTTTTCTTTTTTTTTTTACTTTGGCTTGGCCCCTATATTTTTACTAAATTCTATAATGGTCCCAACTCTTAGCTAAATTAAACTAGTACACGTGGTATGGCCGAGCTGATTACATTTTTTTCACACTACGTAGTTTGAATATACCTAGAACTTTTTAAGTTCAATTAATATCCTAATGAAAATCATCAAATAGATGTAATGCTGTCTGAGTGGAGAATAATTGCCATTCATTGGAGTAAAGTTCCATGAGTATCTACCATCTATAAAAAATAAAATAAAATAATAAAATAATGTTATATTTTTAGTTCTTAAATTTTGAAAATACGGATGTTTGGTGTTTGGTGTCTGAGTTTTTAAAAAAATATATTTCTAATTTTTGAGGTATGTGTTTTGATCTTTGAATTTTTAAAATACACTATTAGCCAATTAAGTTTTTAAAAATAATTTTAAAATGTTTTAAAAGTAATTTTTTTATTATTTAAATTAGAAAAGTCATACTTAAAATTCACTTTTTGTCTAAAATTATATTTTAAACTTATTTTTTATAATTCAATATGTCATATCATTACTTTTATATATATATATATATATATATACACACACATATTAGGGATGTTTTAAGTCTAATCTAGAAAAATTGGAGGTTAAAAATGTAAATTTTGTAAAGGCGATGATTAAATGTGTCTATACTTAAAAATTTGGAGACTAAAAATATAATATATTTTGAAAATTTAGAGATCAAACATATCTATTCTTTAAAAATCATGGAATAGAAAGGTAATTTTCACAATTTTATTTGCTAGCCATTGATTCTTACTAATTGTGCTTATTTTCTTGCAATTTCTTAACCATAATTTCAATTTTTAGGCAATCAAATTCTAAGAAATAACATTTTATTTTTTTAATTTTGGTTTGGATTTTGAAAACATTCTTTAATATCCCGATAACAAAATAAATAATTTAGATTCCATTTGGTAACTTGAAAACTAAACCTATAGATATTACTTTTACATCTAAATTTTTTTTTTTGTTATCTATATTTTGGCAATGGTTTAAAAAATCAAGCAAAATTTAAAAAATTTTAAAAAATAGTTTTTAAAATCTTGATTTTGTTTTTGAAATTTGGTTAAGAATTCAATCATTGTATTGAAGAAAGATGCACATATACACATAATGAAGGTCTCGTTTTTTATTTTTGATTTTTGAAAATTAAGTCTATTTTTTACCAATTTCTTATAATAACTTATATATTTCTTAAATACAATGGTTGAATTCTTAGCCAAATTCTAAAAATAAAAACAAAATTTTAAAAGCTACTTTTTTTATTTTTTAAATTTTGACTTATTTTTTAAACCATTGATAAAAAGTAGATAGTAAAGGAACAAATTTGGATATAAAAGTAGAGTTTATAGACTTAATTTTTTTTTAAAAAAAAAAAATATTTGGTAACCATTTCGTTTTTTGTTTTTGTTTTTGAAAATTTTTTCTTTTCATTTTTTGACCATGATTTGCATCTTCCCTAAATACCTTAGTTGAATTTTTAGTTAAATTTAAAATATATATATATATAAATTACTTTTTTTAATTTTCAAAATTTGGCTTGATTTTTTAAATCATTGATAAAAGATATATAACAAATGAAGAAATTTGATAATGGAAGTTATATATATATATATATTTAATTTAAAAAAATAAAAAAAATAAAATGATTATCAAATCAAATTTAAATAACTACCAAAGAGAGTCGAAATGATGAGCAAAAGGGCTTTAATACTCCAAAACTAGATGGGAGTGAGCTTAAGTTGTATCAATGAACAATGATGGGATAAAGTGGGAAAAAATTGGGTAAAATGGCCAAAGGGAGCATGCAAAAGCTAAAATGTTAATAAATTAAGATAACACTAGGATACTATTTTTGTTTACAAAATGAAATAAATAAATGATGATAAATGGGCAGTCTATCTTCAAATACCTGCCTTTTGAAATCTCAGGGATTGAGTTTAATATTTTGGAAAAAAATATATTTTTAATTTTTGAGATTTGAAGTAAGTATCTATTTGATCATAAATGAGGTTTCAAAAATGATATTTTTAGGGCTTGTTTGGATTGATTTTTTTAAATATTTATAAATATATTTTTTTTTTCATTTATAAACATTGTTTAAACACTTGGAAAGTTAATCCAAACATATTCTTTGTCTTTAAGGTTTGAACACATGTTGTAAATGGTCCCTAAAGTCACTTGACTGTTAGTTGAATAATGAAAAAGTGTTATGATCATTAGCGGGTGATTAGTAAGATCCGATGGCAAAATAGATTAGTTTCATACATAAATAATTGGACAATGAGATGATAAATGATGTAGCATATCCATCCTTAATCTTTCTTTTCTTCTCTTCATCTTCATCTACTCTTCTTCAGTACTACTATTTTGGTTTTGGCTGCAACATTTCTTGCATTCGTCAAAGGGTAGCTTCCATGTCCTTCCTACGCGCTAAAATTAATGTAAATTATCATGTTTTCAAAATCATTGAAATAAGAAGTTGTCTCTCTTTTGTTTTTGGATTGTGAGGATGAATTATTTGTTCCCAATATCATTTACGGGGAGTTGAACGACGGAATCTCTTCCTCAGATAAAGATGTCTCTCGATGTGACTTTCTTTATAAGAATCACTTTTCTATTGTGTATTGCTTTCTGTGGGTTTGGTTAGGTAATAGATTATACAACCGATATGGTAGGTAATTTCTTGGAGAGTGATCTTCTTTCGCATTGTTGGAATTCATATTTTCTTATGAGAATTGACTCATCAATTTGACAATGATGATCGGTTGAAAAAAATTATACCACCAACATGTTGTCATCTTATTGTCACACCACCAACAAAAGAAAGTATAGAACTATCATATTTTGTCACCTACTCCTAGTCCGATGATCATGTCAATTTTTCGTTAGTCAACTAGTCAATTTAAGTATCATTCATTACATTTTTTTCAAACTTCATGAATTAAAAGTCTCTTTTGAAACTTCACCAAATAGGCACATGGTTCAAACTTTGAGGATTATGTACTTTACACAAAAATAATTGAGATTTTTGTATGGATGACCCAAATTTGATCTTGTTAATGTCAAAAGAATCAGATTTTGAAAGCAATGAAAACTAACATTTTGCTTAGATTACAAATCATTAACCCATGTCAATTGTCATTTGCAATTGCGGGTTCTCACTCATCCTAAATTGATTCGTGATTTCACATTCGAAAAAAATCATAATATCGTGATATTTTAACAATGGGTGATAATTTCTATTTTTTTTTTTTTTTTTTTTTTTTTTTTATGAAAAGTGTGATGTGCCTTGTAATCGTTGATATCATCAATTTGCAAATGATACATATCTGCGAGAAGAATTTAACGTTTGACAGTACTTTATGATATAAGTAAAATATTAATTTTTATTGTTTTTGGAAAGTGGGTCACAATGTGACTAAATTTGGATCATAATAAAATGGGGGACAAAAGAAAATAAAAAAAATAAATCAAGAGGTATAAGGTATTTGAATGAAACGACGTCGTGGCCTTTTGGGCGCTTTTTTGTTTCCGAGGAAGCACAGAAACCAATTTCAAGAGGGATCATGAAAGGGGAAGTTCTAAGCGCCTACAGAGCGTTGCTCAGGGCAACCAAGAAATCCTTCGCCGGCGACACATTGATGCTCACCGAGTCAGCCTCCGAGGTCCGCCGGAAGTTCGAGGAGAGCCGCCATGTGACCTCCGAGGCCGAGATTCGCAAACTGCTCGAAGAAGCTCGGGAGGCCTCCCATTTCATCTCCAATATGATCGTTCAGGCCAAGCTCACTTCTCGCGGCGGCTATGGTATTGTACCTCCTCCTTTTTTACTTTCCGATTCATTTACGGTGTTCCTCCTCGATGACTTGAACGAATAAAACCAACAACTAATCAAGCACTTGGCTAACCGGATTGCGAATTTGAAATGAACGCACTGCACCCCACATGTTTGATAAAATGCTTCACCCAATTTTTTTCCCTTTTTTATTTACTGAAAGCTAGTGGGTTCGTAGAAAAACGCTAGAAACTATTGTGGACTCTTCTGGGGTTATTTCATATTTGGATCTTAATTCTACTAGGCCAGTGTTTATGAAGCCTTAGATTAGGAATTGAAAGTGAATTGTGTTTGTATCGTATAATAGGTTGTAGAATCCCAAGTTTGTGTAATCTGGATTCTTATTGCTTAACTAGGATAGCAGTGGAAGATTCAAACTTCATACCTTTGAAGGAGATTAACAATGCCTTAACCTATTGAGTCATTCCTAAGCTGGATGGAGAGTTAACTGTTATTGACAAATTCACAAATTGGGATAGACAAACGTCACAAACCCATATATGAAACAGAAGTTTGAGTTCTTAACTTTGAATTATAAAAATCTATATGAATCAGATGACTTTTCCAGGTTCTAACTTAACATGTCAAACGTCCTAAAAGTTGGGATTTTGAATCGATTGCCTATTTCTGGAGGCCCATATGAGATTTTGACCAAACTTTTGGAAACCCAAGTTTTTTTTACTTTTTGCTTATGTTAAGGTGAAATTACCAAAACAAGCAAAGATGCATGCCATAATGGTGTTTCTCTCCTTGATCTCTCGCTCGCGTTCCTGGATTCTCGCTCATGAGGAGCAAGCATGAAAGGATGTGGAAGGAAGACGGAAGATGAAAAAAGGACCATGCATGAGAATCTGAGAGTGAGAATTGAAGCGCAATCCGTGAGCAAGAATTGAGGAGAGAAGCCCATCATGCTTCCATCTTTGGTTGTTTTGGAAGTTTTATCCCATGATGACGTAAGCAGAAAGGTAAAAGAAAAGAAACTTCGTTTTCAAAAGTTTGGTCAACTCTCATCCGAGCCTCCAAAAGTAGGTCATCCATAGAAAAATCCACTTTTTAACCTTATTAATAAAATCTGAGAGCCAAATATGATTCATGGATATTGCTATGCAGAAATGAAGCCGAGTAAAGATCATGCTGGTGCAACACTAGAAGTTCCTTCTGAAGAGCTTCTGCGCAAATCTACGTGAGGAGGTGAGGCGATGGTTGCTGAGTTTCTCTTCGACAATTGTTCTAACTTCCAGCTATTTATTGGCTTGACTAATCATTTGCTCTTGCCCCCGGAAGGACTTGGAACATTTTTCTGTTTCCTTTTGTTGGTTCATTTTATTTGTGCTCGGTTAAATCTACTTGATTGCTATGATTCTTGCGTTGGACTCCAAAGTTAATATTTTGGCTTAAAACTCTTTTAAGTGAATGAAATTTTCCAGAATGAATTGTATCAAGAAGATTGGCTTTAATCATGTTTAAATAGTAAACCATCATGGATTGGCCTAGTGGTAAAAAGGGAGATGTAGTTTCAATAAATGGCTAAGAGGTCAAGGATTCAATTCATGGTGACCACCTACTTAGGAATTAATTTTCTATGACTAAACGGGGACGGGGACAAGGATTATATTCCCCGCCCACCCCGATGAATATATTATATATTTATATTTATATAATAATAATAATTATTATTATTTTATCTATATATATTTTACAAAAATTGTGGTAAACATTTTCCTACTTTAATATATTACTAAATTGTTTTACCATTTAATACTTTCTATTTTAAACCATAAATGTTTTAGTATTTAAATGGAAGGTTAGACTATGATATTATAATATTTAAATTTTAACTTTTAGAAATTATAGGATTAAATTATATTTTTACACATATAATAGTATTATTTTTATTAGGAAATTTTATAGTATTTTCTTTGAATGAAAAATGTATTGGAAATAACTCATTTAATATATATAATTTTATTTAATTGAAAAAAAAAATTGCGAAAAATGAATATATTAAAAAAAAAAAAAACCAACGGGAAAATTTTTTCCGTGGGGAATTTTTGCCCCGATCCCCGCAGGAAATTTTGCGGGAATGGGGATAAAATAGGTTTTCCTATTCCCACTCTATCCATGGACATCTTTAATTGAGTGCTCTATTTCAAACTATCACCATCATTCGCTCAATTGAAATAAATTTCACGAAAAACCAGCTATATCTGATCTTGATTGGTCTTTCATTTGTCTTGAAATATGTATGGTAGAATAACGTTCTCCTTTACCCCTCATTTTTACATTAAATTTTGACATGAAATGTGGGTATTTAGAAAGTTGGAATAGGTACACTATTTATTGTTTATAACCAAATACCAAAAAGATCAAATTTTAAGAATAATAATAAATGAAATGTAGTTATGTTAGGTGAATTGTGTTTTAGGGACGTCATAAGTAGCATGGTCGGGTGTAGTACTTTAACACACCATCAATTGCAGTTGTTGAATATGTGCATATTTGGAAGTGATTTTGAAATAGTTTAAATTTATTTCGAAACGTACATTTAATCACTCCAATTTAATGTGCAATTTAATACTTTTAAACACAATTTTCATACTATTAAATTTAATTTTAAATGATTAAAAGTAGTTTTAAGTGATTTTGAAAATGAGTGATTTTAATCATTTCAAAATCATTTTGAAATATACCATATGTTGTGTTAAGCTTGATGAGTTGTTATAATTTAAATGTTGTCTAATGAAACCTTTTCGAGTATCATGCATAACTGAGTTATTTCAAGTATTGGGATCTATACCATCTGAGGTAACCGCTTCTTTTTTGTCTCACCTGATCAACTGGGTTGTAATTCACTTGGACCTTAAATGATACGAAACCCCAATGGAAGTGCTAGAAGGATCCATCGTAAAATTTTCAATCCCTACAAATACTACATACTAAAATTGTTACAGAAAAAGGACGGTGGCCGAAAAGAGTAAGATCACTTAGATTGAGAATAATAATAATGAAAAAGAAGAATGGACAGAATAACATACAGTGATTTTACGTAGAAGACCCTTAAACAAACTAGCTTGATAAAAGAATTTCACTATATAAAATAGAATTCACAAACTTTCTTTCTCATGGAGGAATATCAAGCTCTCTTTCAATAATAAACTCTCTATTTTTCTCTCACACACATTGCTCACTTATTGGAGATTTCGAGACGGTTTGACAATCATGGGTCTCCACCTATTTATAGCTATAAAAAAATTTGGCCATCAAGCAAATCCAATGGCTCCAAATTGTCCTAGATAAATGTGAAGGATCTAATGGCTCCAAATTTTCTTTGATAAATGTGAATGATCTAATGGCTCTAATTGCCCTTGATCAATATGAAAGATTTAACGACCATAAATTGATCTTGGACAAAGTATAAGATCTAATGGCTCAACATTGTCTTCAAAGAAAATTTTTGAATAATGAGGAAATTTATGAATAAGTGAAGATTATCTAACAGAAATCACCAATTCAAATTGTATCAATCCAAGCAAAAGTTAGAACAAATTTTACCTTGATGATTAATATCAAGAGTAAAAGAAACTTGTTTCTAGACTCAAGTTTCGAACCACTTCACAAGAAAACTTGATCAAGACTATTTGAATAATTCTAGTATGCAAATCTAAATCAAGAATTGCAAAGAAAAACAAGCTCTCCAACTTTGATGTAAATATACAAATTTCATTCAAGAACTAGATGATTTTTTTTATGTTGGGATTGATGACCTAAATCTCATAAGGTCGTATAGTTTGTAATTGTAATGTACAAACATCTTATTTATTTAATAAAATATATGATGTTTTATTTCATTTTTAGTTGCATTAACCACAAACCAATAAACCAAGATCCAAGGTTATCTTATAGATTAAATATGTATGTAGAGATATATGGGTGGATCATGTTTAAGTGATAACCTAAATGGTCTGTAGTAGATGGATAAAACTAGATACATTATACTGCTGACACTACGAGTATGACCCGCTTTGTAGATGTTACAATTGTTGTAAAGTGCTACAAATGATATGGTCCTGATCATTCACGTGGAGACATGTGAGCGGAGATATTCTCTACAAATAAGTTTGTATAAGACCAGACCACGAAATGATTAATCTCATTCTATAACGCCGTTCATAATAGAGAATTACATTTCACTAGGATCACTATAGGTGATATGACCTAAATCCTGAGTGAGTTGTGAACTTTTGCCTATGAAGGCGGTCCTTTGATTTGTATGGATGAGAATGGCCAGATCGTCAACTCAACAAATCTACCATTTTGGAAATTCGTCTGATTGGGGAGCTGGAAACACAGCTACACAAGATGGAATTCACTCCTTCCCCATGGTAGGGGAAAGTAGATAAATCACTCCCTTAAGAGCTTATTTCGGGGTTTGGATAATATGGCGCCACACCCTCTCCTGGCTGGAGAGGGGTTTGGTCATAGTTGGACTATGATTTATTATTCATTAGAGGAATCAATGGTACTTAAAGAGTTAGATGTAACTATAGAGGTAAAACGGTAATTTTGGCTCAACTGTACTTACGAGCAATTTGTGAAGGATCATCGCCTTGTTGATTGGTTATACCCAATGGACACAGAAATATATCTATAGTGCGAATAGTGCAGCTGACGATTTTTAGTGGAGTACCCGACAATTAATGGATTGTGAACAATTTAATTAATTATTCATGTATCGTTGAAGATTCAAATTATAGGTCCATGAGGTCAACGGGAATTAATGAGAATCAATTTTTAGATTGAATTGTTCAAATTAATTGAGGAAATTAATTATATGTGATATAATTAATTCTACTTAATTATATATGATATAATTACTATAATGTATTTGATACATTATTTGAGAGGAAATAAATATTTGAATTTGATTCAAATATTAGTTATGTGAATTGGATTCATATAATTAAGTTTAATATAAATAGGATTTATATTAAATATCATGCATTGTTGAGAGAATGAAAACTATAGGTTATGTTGTATTTGATGCAATATTAAACTATAGGTTATGTGTTATATTAAATATAACATATAGTTTAATATATATTATATGATAAGGTAGTTATCATATATTTATATGTTAAATTATTTTAATTTATTTTGAAAATGATTTTGGGAGGGAGTTGTAACATCATTTCCCTTATTTCTCTCTATTGTAGTGCATCAGTGGAGTTAGTGTAAAATAGACTTAGAATTCCAAAAAGATATAAAAGTTTTTCTTTAGAAAAACAGTTTTTCCACTTAATCACTTCCTCTCTTCCAAAAACTTAAGAGCCTACAACTCCTTAGTCTCATCCCATTAGAGAATACAGGAGGCTCTTTTCGTGGTGGTGACCATTTGATCGAGTTTGTTTGTGACAGATCTAAAGAAAGGAACGTGAAGAGGGGTTCTTCAAGGGTAAGTTTTCTCTCACCCTAATTCTCTCATTTCCTTTTTATTTGCATGTGATAAATTTATGATTATGCATAACATTTGTACTCTGTAATTTTGATTCTGTGAAAATAAATTTTAGATCGATCTCCACGCTTCCGCTCAAGAACGTTCAAAGATTCCTACATTTTATACAACCAAGTTGGCTTTATATATCCTTCGAATTATTACCAAAACTCAGCCACTAAAGTGACTTCAAATATGTAACCTTCCCCATTTGTTAATGTCTTAATGACCCACTAACAAAAACAACTTTAAAAAAACATTGAAATGGTTAAAAAAACAAAAAGAAAGCTAAATAATAGAAGACAATCCGAATTTAAATAAATTTCAGCTTCTTGATATTTGTAACCTGTCCGGAACAAATGAAGTTTGAGATGTACTTAAATTTATCATAAATGAAGTTCGAGTGAATCTAATGCAACACCATCCTGAAACTCTTCTTACGTGCACATATGAGGAATAACCAACATCTTCCTTCAAGTCTTTTGTTGAGTAATTCATCAAGAATCGAACATGAAAAATCAAAGTTGGTTGAAGTTTATTAACTCTTGATCTTATGATAGGACCTGAACGTTGCTTGATTCACATCAAATGTTAAATAGCTCGTAGACCCACTTAATTTAAGTGAATGGTCTCATCTAATTAGATTAACTAAAAAAAGTGACTCCAAATTTCATCTAATCAAATTATAACTAAGTAGCTTAAATGACAACTTGTTCTGCTTATAGATAGACTACCAAATAACCAAACTTATGGCTTTACTCTAAAGTCACTAGCTTTTGAAATTTTAGTAGTTCTAAAAAAATTCTTCTTACCAATGGGAGAGTCCTTAAAATCTTACCATTATAGTTTTGAGATATTACCCCTATTTTCCCATTCTTTTTATCCTTTGTTTTATTCTATTTGTTTTTCCCTTTCTAAAGTTAGTACACCCACTGAACCAATATTACTGCTTATCATTAAAACAATCTCTTTAGTCTTTGAATTTTGAATAATAATTATGTTTAAGTTAAATAAACTTTTTTAGTCTCCAAACTTTTTAGAATATAGGTGTATTTGGTTCATGAGTTTTCAATATATACATTTTTAGTTCCTAAGTTTTTAGGAATAGATTTAAAAGATTCATGTGATGTAATTTTTTCTATTAATTATATGACATTTTGAACTAACATAATAAGTTATTTTAGAGAGAGTAGAGATAATTTTTTTTAATTTAAGATAATAAAAATTTATTGTAGGAACCTTTTAAACCAATTTTTAAAAATCTAGAAACTAAAAAGGTACCTAATCTGACATTTTGCTATCAATTGCAAACTACCAATCAAATACATTTATATTTATGGATCTGTACAACTATTGCTACTAAAGCCTAGCATTAGTGGCAAGACCGAGTTGATCCACAAGTGTGGGATGTATTCTATTAACCTAATTCTCTAGTTATAATGGTGAATGGGGGATGTGGTATGTAATTGAGAATTGCATGAAAATAAAAGTCAACGGGTAAATATAATCTCAAATTGGATAATTTAATTCTAGAAGCAAGAAATATTTTCAATGCAATTTTGATTATCAACTTCTCTTAATTAAACATGCATTCGATTTACGCATTCATAAGGACTTGCTAGGTCCAACCAACTCCTTAGCCTAACGGATTGCTGACTCGTTGGGTAAGCCAAGTAAGCACCCTAATTATCAATTAAAGCTGAAGCCCTAATTAATCTAAATGCCTTAGTCCTATTGGGTTTGAAAGCATCCATATAGAACTTACACATTTTCGTTAAGAACTAGGGTTCTATTGTATGGTTAACCAATTAGGTAGCCCATCTAACTAACTTATTTATCCTTGAACCTAGGTTTAACATGCATTCAAGGTCTATGGGAAACCTATATTCCTTAGCATACATGATTCAACCATTACTATTTGTGATTTAAGCTAGACGAACAAAGAAAGAATGTGCAAGCCACAAATCTTCGCTAAGACATACATTCTTTGAGAGGGAGTCAATTCATACATAATCACATATCTAAATTAAACATGATTCAAGGAAGAGTAAATCAATTGCATTTAGTTCAATCAAGAAGAAATCTAAAAAAGTTACATTGGTCTTTGTTCCAAAAATCTAGAAAAACACTGACCTCAATAATCCATAGACAAGAAGAAGAGATTGAAAGCATTCAATCTTTAGTTACAACCCAACAATTAAAAAAATTGAAGGAACTCTTAAACAAGAGTACCTATGAGCGAAAGCGGATCTTTACGATTTCATTGTGACAGAATTACCATAGATACATTCTAACAAACAGATATGCATTGTAAACACTAATTACTGGCATGCTTTAACAATAAATACAAAAGACCGAGAGACTTACCAGTTGAAAATAATCTTCACAAGAACTCGGTCCAACGTGAACGAACTCCTCTCGTTCTTTCTCGTCCAGCAAGCAATCGCCTAGCAGCACCACGATCATCTACACGATCAGCAGTGCATGAACAAGAAACAATTGAGGACAAAACCATCACTCGAAGCCCTCGGTATTCTCGGAGAGAGAATCCAAAGGGTGAACTTTGATGGAATTGTAGAGGGGAGGAGGAAAAGCGATCATGTAGAACAAGAAAATGGGAGAAAGGAGAAGATTATCATATAGTCGGATGCTTGGTTTAGCTAAGCGATCTTCTATCAAAAGGTAAGCGATCGTTTAGTTACGCTCGGCGCGCTAAGCAATCGTATAGAAATGGTACGTGATTGTTTAAGAAATCACGGGCGGTTGTTTAGTAACGCAGGTGTGCGATCGTTTAGGAAGGTGGACGCTATCGTATAGGCTCTCAACGCTAAGCGATCGTATACTTTCACACCGTGAGCAAATTTTCAGATATCTTTCGTGATTCTTTCAAAAAATAAAAACAATTTTCATTTTATTCTTCAGTTACAAGAATTGAATTCAACTTCCTACTTTCACACGAATCCAGAGAAAAACTCAGTCAATTATCTCATAACCGCCTGATTGTGACACAGTGCATGTTGCGCTGTGGTGCTCTTTGCCTGGTGCTACCATCAATGCATGTGTGGATCATTGGGATGCCAGAGGGTGTGTCGTGGCACTCCTTTCATGTGTTACTATTGTCCTAGATGCCACGATGCCTGGGCTACTTGGGGCATTTTGATTCTTTGTCGCTCCTTGAAGTCTCTAGTGTTTAGTATGACTCTCTATAGCTCTCAATTAAACCCAAACAACACGTAGCACTCCAAAATGCATAATTTGCTCGAGTTCTTTCAAAAAATAGATAATTAAGAACATTAAATAAGCAAGATTTAATGCATAAAACTAGCTCATTTCAGGAATTAACAATCTCTTTTAAAAACTAGAGACCAAAAGTATATATTTTTAAGAATTTGAGAACTAAAAGGGTAAACTTGAAAACTCAAAGGTTAAATATAAATACACATATTCCTCAAATTCGAAGATTAAAAAGAAAATTTTTCCTCATTTTAATTACTTGTTATTATATAATAATACATTTAATAGTCATTATCTTGTCCTTATACATTTCAGTGCCTATTTTATCCGAGTCATTGTAAGTTGGTTAATTGTTTAATATCTTCACAGCTTGTTTCACTAATCACCACTTCAATCTGACCGTATTGAAGAATTTAGACCATTTTTACTGTTTTTTTTTCCTTTTTTGTTCCACACCTATATTGTTCTTGGTTAAGTAAATATGGTTTCTAACTACTGTGTTAGGACTATAGTATAGTTGGAAAATTTTCTAGTAATACGGTAGTATGAAATTTTTTCATATGCATTAAAAAATTATGTGACATCTACGAAATAATGAATGGGAGTAGTATGTGTTGGGGTTGATGTCCTAAATCTTGTGGTCTTGTAATTTGTAATTGTATTGTACAAATATTTTATTTATTTAATAAAATAAGAAATATTTTATTCGATATTTAGTGGCATTAACTCACAAAAACCAATAAACTGAGATTTTTAAGTTAGACACATATATGTAGATCATGTTTATCTTTTGTAAGTTAAACATGTATGTAGACACATATAGGTAGATCATGTTTAAGTAATAACCTAAAAGGTATGTAGTAGATGGATAATGTGGGTACCTTATCCTGGTGACACTATGAGTATAACCTGCTTTGTAGTTGTTACAATTGTTCTAAAGTGCTCTAAATGATCTGGTCTTGATCATTTATGTGGAGACATATGAGTAGTGGTATCTTATACAAAGAGTTTGTACAACACCGAACCACAAAATGAATATTCTCTATATAACACCGTTGCAAGAAGAGATTGACATTTCACTAGGATGACCATAGGTGACTTGACCTGAATTTTGAGTGAGTTGTAAACTCTTACCTATCAAGTCGGTCCTTTTATTTTTATGGGTAAGAGTGACCATTTTGTTGATTCAATATGCCTACCATTTTGCAAATTTGTCTGATTGGGGAGCTGGGAACATAGCTACATATGAAGGAATTTACTCCTTCCTTACTGTTAGGATAAGTAGAGAAATTACTCTCTTAAGGGTTGATTTCAGGGCTTAAACAATGTGACGCCACACCCTCTCCTAGTCCAAGAGGGTTCGATTATAGTTGGACTATAACTTATTGTTCTTAGAAAGATTAGTAGTACTTAAGGAGTCAGATGTAACTACATGGACACAACGGTAATTTTGGCCCAGCTGTACTAACGAGCAATTTGTGAAAAGTTAATGCACTGTTGATTGGTTATATCCAATGGACATAGAAATTTATCTGTAGTGCAAAGAGTACAATTGTCGATCTTTAGTGGAGTGATCGACAATTAATGGAAGTTGATTAATTTAATTAAAGTGTTTAATTAATTAATTGAGTATCATTGAACCTTCAATCTATAGGTCATAAAGTCCCCTCATTGGCTCAATTGGGATTAATGGAAATGGAATTAATTTGAATCTTCCAGATTAGTAAAGGGAATTAATTATATAAGATATAATTAATATAAAATTATTTATATGAGATATAATAATGTGTATGATACATTATAATATAAAATTTTATTTGAGAGAAAATGAATATTTGAATATGGTTCAAATATTAAAATTAATATGAATTTGATTCATATTAGTTATATGTGATATAATATAAACAATAGGCTATGTGTTATATTAGATATAACATATGGTTTTTAACATATATATATATATATAATTAATTAAAGAAAAATCAGTTTTGTTTAATTAAATAATTTGGTTATTAAAGAGGGAGTTATTTGATAACTTCCCCCATTATTCTCTTATTGACTAACATATGGAACTGGGAAGGACTGAATATTTCATCTTCCCCTTGCATTCTAATATAATAATAGAACGGAATTCTTTTCTGTTGTGGTGTGCATTGCTCTCTCACATTCAAGAATTTCTTCCCTTCCAAATAAATCTTGAAGCCCACAAAACTCTCATTGATTCTCTACCCTTCAAGAATATCGAGGTTTCTGTGTGGTTGTATTCGGAATTTGGACATTCATTGCTGCATTTTTTCTGGTTGTTCATGAATTTGAAGGGGATTCGAAGATTTCATAATTTCAAAAAGAATGTGAAGAGTTTCGATTTTCAAAGGTAAATAATCTTCTGATCTTCTCTTCCTTTTCATTTTCTATGTAATTGCATGCTAAATTAACTCAAGTGTTTATGTTTCCGTTCTCTGTTCGATTATATGTTCTATAAAACAAAATTGGGATATCGATCATTTCCGTACATACTGTCATCTACTCTTTCAATATGTATTATAATAGTACTAGATTTTTTTTCCTAGTATAGTTAAAGTCCTAAATTTTTACCTTTTTGCCACTTGGAATGCAAACATCTCTTTTGATCTCTAAATCTTTATGAAAGTAACATTTTAATATCTAAACTTTAGTTTGTATCGATTTATACTTTGTACTTTTAAAATTGGAACAATTTAGTTAATTAACTTTAATAAGTATCAATTAAATCTTTGTACTTAATTTGTAATGAATCATTCCTATCGAAAAGATACTATTAAGATTTAATGAAAATTTCTTACACGGGTAGATTAATGAACAAATTACAAGTCAACTTTATATATAAATTATAAAGACTAAGAGGTCGTTTAGCGCGCAAGTTTGAAATCTTAAGCTTAGGAATGTTAAGTTGTGGATTAGGTTAGGAGGTTTAAGTAGTCTGGATTTAAGAAATCTGTGTTTGAAATGAAGGTTTTGAAGGTCTGGGTTTAAGTAGTTTGTGTTTGGAATGCAGACTTAGTCTGGGAATGAAGTTCATATTATAAATCTTTAGTTCGTGAAATATTTTCTTATATTTAGTCATTAGTTAGATTAAGATTAGTTTAAATTTGTCATCTTAATTATTTTAATATAGTTAAGTTTAAAATAAACCAAAAAAATTTGACGAATATTTTTTTAAAAAAATTGAAATAGAGATTTTGACAAAATTATAATTTTATTTATCTATTGTTTTAATAATTTGATATTTTAATTTTACTAGATTTTAAAAGAAAATTTCGTAGATTTTTGTCATTTTAACTAATTTGAAAATGGGTCATTTTCTTTTTACCATAATACACGAATTTAAAATTGAAATAAACTAGTACTTTAATATTAAATTCATTATTGAAAAACTAGTTTTTTTTGTTTATCAAATTACATTTGAGGAATAGAAATCATAAATTTTGAGTTTTAATTTTTATTTGGTCGCTAAGTTGTTTTAAACATTTTAAACCTTTACGTTCAGAAAATGATTCTAATTAAGTCTTTGAATTAGTTAAATTGACTAACGAAAAAAAGTTAAAATGTTGTTAAATTAAATTAGGGCTTTCTACACATATGACCTAAATAAATATACCTATACGATTGCAGTCTAATGGCATGTTTGGAATGACTTAGAAAAAAAAAATTTCAAAAATTCATTTTTATTGAAACACTTTTGATAAAATTTTAATAAAATAAAAAACACACATGTATTGCGATTTTTTCTTAAAAGTGTTTTTATACAAAAATTTGTCTAGTTTATTATATATTAAGAGTGGTTTATTAATGTTTCTTAAGGTTGGTTGGGGGCAGCCACTAGAGGTGGCAATCGAAGGTTGGCCAACGGAGTTGGTGGCCGAAATTTTGCCAGTGTGGGGGAAAGGGTTGCCAGAGATTGGTCGATGGCGGTCGAAGTTGGCTGGTGGTAGTCGGAGGTTGGCTAGCAGTGGTCGTCGGAGGTTGGAGTCGAAAGGTGGCGGTCGGTGATCACTAAGATGGTGTCCAGAGGTTGACCGACGTACTTCCTAGATTAAACACTATTCAAACCCATAGGAAAATGATGTAGGAATGAAAGGGTTGGGCTTAGGATGCCTAACTCATCTAATCCTAACCCTTGAAACAAACCCCCCTTAAGTCTTGAAACAAACACCCCTTAAGCCTTGAAACAAAAACCTAAGTCTTACATACTCAAAATTGACAATCAAATTTTGTTGAGTTTCACGACATTAGAGACTAAATTATTGCATGATAAAGATCAAAGATTAAGGCCCTATTTGGTAGTCATTTCGTTTTTTGTTTGGTTTTTGAAAATTAAGTCTATTTCCTTTCCATTTCTTACAATGATTTGCATCTTTCTTAAGTACAATGGTTAAATTATTAGCCAAATTTTGAAAAAAAAAAAGTTTTTAAAAGCTACTTTTTTTAGGCCCCGTTTGGTAATCATTTTGTTTTTTAAAATTAAGTCTATCGTGATTTAGATTCAGAGTGTGAATCCATACATTCCTAAGAATCCGAAGAGGGGATCTCTCTCGATCTCGAATTGAGACTCTCCCACACTACTTCCACCTCCAAATTTCTTCCTTTGTTATCTACTTTTTATCAATGATTTAAAAAACTAAGTTCAATTTTGAGAACTAAAAAAAGTAACTTTCAAAAAGTTGTTTTTATTTTTGGAATTTGACTAAAAATTCAATTATTGTACGTAAGAAAGATACAAATCAAGAAAAGAAATGTGGATATATAGGCTTAATTTTTAAAAACAAAAACAAAAATCAAAATGGTTACCAAGCAAGGACTTAGTTTTCAACATTTCACTTGGTTTTTTAAGCTATTGTAAAAAGTTTGTAGGTAACAAATGAAAAAATTTAGAGGTAGAAGTAGGGTTAAGCTTAATTTTCAAAAACAAAAAACAAAAAATCAAGGCACCATTAGGTAACCATTTGGTTTTTCGTTTTTTTATTTTGAAATTAAGCCTATAGACACTATTTTCATTTCCAAATTTCTTCATTTGTTAACTACTTTTTACCAATAGTTTGAAAAACCAAGTCAAAATTTGAGAACAAAAGAAAGTAGCTTTTAAAAACTTGTTTTTATTTCTAGAATTTGGCTAAGAATTCAACTATTGTACTTAAAAAAATATACAAATCATCGTAAGAAATAATGAAGAAATAGACTTAATTTTCAAAAAACAAAATAGTTATCAAACGGAACCTAAATGATTACCAAACATACCTAAATAATTATAAATTTAAAAATACATGAACTAAATCGTAATTATCTTTACGAAAATTCTGGGATAATTTTCTTTATAACCAAAGTCAAATCTAAGTGTTGTCTGTGTTTGTATTGAAAAATGTATTCTAAACTAAAATATGTTTTTTCCTTGCATCTCATTCTTACATTTAAGTTTGATATGAAATGTGGGGATGTGTCCGGTAGGTAGGAATACACTTCTATTGTTTAACCAGCAATTTTTTTAAAGAATATTTTAAATACATTCTATTTAAATTGTGGCATTTATGACCATTTAAGAAGTGAATCTTAAATAAATAACCAAATAAATTTGAAAAATAATCAATAAATGCAATTATGCATTTATGTTGGATGCACTATTTATTTAAAAAGGCTAAACATGAACACTTTCATGTGATGCAGTGATGGATTTGATAAGATATAGGACTACGGATGTCACTACACAGTATTTTTTTTTAAGGAGTAAAATGTAATATGTTAGTAGGTATAAACGATGACGAACATAATTCAATTAGTTAAGACATATATTATTGATGAAGAGGTTAGAGGTTATAATCTCTCGCTCCTAAATATTGTTTGACTCCAAAAATAAATACGATAACATGTCATCTATTTCTCGTATATATGCGTGTGTTTTGTGTTAATTTTGACCAGCAGCCACAAGGTTGAATGATGGTAATGTAACTTCTTCATGCCTCATGTTCAATTGGACTCGATTCACAAATTGGGATGCAACCATCTGGCTAGGTGACTTCTTAAACTCAGCCGTGAGGAGGGGGAAGGGAAGGGAGGACATGGCAAGAGAAAATAGAAAAATAAAGCCACAAAGCGCAAATTAATTTTAAAAAAGTTATAAAAAATTACCGTTCAACCTATCTGTTAGTCAACTAAAAGTCAACTTTAAGTGAGAGACCATTAGAATTTTTTTTTTCTTTTTCTAAATCTAAAGAATTAAAATGTTTATTTTGAAACTTCAATGACCAAATAGATAAACACCAAATTTCAGAGGCCGAAAATGCATTTTTCCATTTTAAAATTTGTTATTATTATTTGTGTAAAATACACTTTTAGTACCTGAGGTTTGTAATTGATGTCTATTCAGTTCTTGAAGTTTCAAAAGGGACATTTTAGTCCTTGAACTTTTCAAAATGGTTCTAAATAATTCCAAATGATCCCTGAGGCTACTTAGATCGTTAGTTTACTAACAAAAAAATGATGTGGTTGTTAAATGATGACTTAGCTAGCTGATTTGGCAAATTTATTATTTGATATTATTTTCTTTTAATAAGGTGGTCTCTCTCTTCTTTTTCCATCTTATTCAACCCTCCTCGGTTGAACTTTCTGCTATCGTCACCTAATCTTTTCTATCT
The DNA here is from genome assembly GCF_009727055.1 of Benincasa hispida. Taxonomy (NCBI): domain Eukaryota; kingdom Viridiplantae; phylum Streptophyta; class Magnoliopsida; order Cucurbitales; family Cucurbitaceae; genus Benincasa; species Benincasa hispida. The sequence continues at coordinate 35,400,094 of NC_052359.1, forward strand.
CCATGGAAAATGGATGAGGACGACAAGGAAAGGTTGAACGAAGTAGGGTTGAAGAAGATAATGGAAAAGAGAGAAAGAAGACCATATCATTAAAAATAATAATATTACATTAATAAAACAGGCTAAATCAGCTAGCTAAGTCATCATTTAAAATCACATCATTTTTTTCATTAGTCAACTAATGGTCTAAATAATCTCAAGGACTATTTAGAGCCATTTTTAAATTAAAAACTCAGTTGCACAGGATTAAAGTATCTATTTTGAAACTTTAGAGATCAAATAGAAATAGATATCAACTTCTCAAGGACCAAAAATGCATTTTGCCCTTATTATTGTTATTAAATTAATTATATTATAAAGTTTTATTTATAAAAATGTATGTTAACTAAAAATTATGATATATCTAAATATATTTAAAAAGTTAATATATAAAATATAATATATGAATAACTATATATACATACATATTTGGTTGATCAAAGATTATCCATGGAGTCTATCCATCCAAATATGACCCAAATGAATAAATATATTAGACTAGATTGGATCGGTCAAATGTTGACTTTAGTCTGAACTTGAGCTAGACTTAGATTGGTCTTTGTACTTCGAGCTCGTTGATGAGGGTAACGCAAGGATGCCCCTTAATTCGTTGGATCAAGTTATTCTAAAGAAAAAGAAATCATTCCTACCAATGGCTATTTCATTAGATGTTAGAGATAAATTTTATATTATTGTTTCTTCTAAACTTAAGTATTTTGATCATGATAACCATGCTCGAGTTGGTAACTAAATTTTACTTAATTTTGAGATGTTTTTCTCTTTTGTTTATCCTTCTTTTTACTCCCTTAACATGTGTGTGCATGTGTGAATATGACAAAGTACTTATGATAGACTAAAATATTGTTTATTTAAACTTAATAATATTGGATTAAGTTTTTATCAAGTGATTTACCAATTATACATTTTTTATTTATCGATGATTAAAAGTGGTTCTAGAAATTTTGAAATATTAATGTTGGTACAATAACATGTATTGTAGCTTTGACATTCCTTCACGATTATTCTTTGATCGAGAAAGAGATTTTTCAAGATAGTATTCTCCTCTTCATTTTTGATGAGGAGTGTCGAGAGTAGTGATTGGTGGTGGCTGCTTGTTATGTTCTTTGGTCTAAAAAAAGATTTCTTTTCTTTTTTTTTTCTTTTTTTAAAAATGGCAAATACAAGATCAACTCTCTTCTGTCAAATGCACGTGCCCTTGACTCTTTTATAAATCCATCTTTGATGGCGTGGTATGTCTTGTTGCACTAAGAGGGGAAGGACAAAGAAGAGAAAAGGGTAGCCATAATAGATAATGGTGAAATACTATCACAAAGAAAATATATATCATTTTTAGCCAATTCAGTAAAAAAGAAAAAAAGTCACATAAAAAACTAAAATTGTCTTTTTTTAAAAAAAAAAACTTCAAAACCATACGAACACTATTCTCAAATCTCAAACCAAAAGTGTATTTTGCCAAAGTTATGCACGAGTTGAAAAATTTACGTCCAATTTTCATCTACATTAAATTAAACCTTAAATTTTTATAAGTGTGACATGTTTTACCTCTGCGTATACTTTTTTAAAAAGAAAACATTCTTGCATCTGTTTAATAAAATTATAAAAAGAAACAAACTTTTAATTTTTGGGTTTAGTTGCATTTGTATCACCAAGTTTCTAAACTTAACAAATTTACCTCAAATTTGATTTTGTTGCATTTTGGTCCCTTTGTTACTTTTATTAGTTAATTAGCTAATAGATGTTGATGTGATGGATTTTTTTTAATTTAAAAAATACTTTTTAATCTTTTTAAATAAAAATATAATAAAAGTTTTATCGATTTTTCTTATATCTTATTCTTTCTTGGTCTTCTTCCTCTTTCCTTCTCACCTTCATATTAACCAAAAACCTAGATTCCTCCGATTGTCGCTCAGTGTCGAATGCCATCGTTTTTTTTCCTATTCTTCTTCTTCTTTTTCCCTTTTCCATCGCTAAACACCATCACAATGAACGATTGACACACAGATCAAATACCATCACGTGATGAATCAACCTCAAAGAAAGAAGATCATGAAACTTACTATTGAGCTAAACACTTTTTAGCTTGTTTGTTTAAATTGCATTCTAACACATATATGATACATGTACAATTTGTAACCCATACTTAAGGTGTATTGTATCGTGTGTGCATATATATATATATATAAAGTCTAAAGATATATTAAAAAAATAAAATTTGTAAAGAAACCAAAACATTTTTGTCAAAAAGAAAAACAAAAAACAAAAACATATAAATAAAAGAAAAAAGGAAAATTTGTACGGATGACCCAAAAATTGGGCCCAAAATGTCAAATGACCATTTTTAAAAAATAATGTTAATTGACTCTTTGCTAACATCATCGCCATACCAAATTACGTAAATTGCCCTAACACTAGTCTCACGAGGTAAATCTCGCTCTTGTCTGATTAAACGCTCTCGCTCTCCCTTGAAATTCTCTGGTTTGATGTGATTGCTCGTTAGATTTGACAAAATGTCATAATGGAAGCCTCAAATCAAATCAATAATACCTAAACACAATACAATGGTGATTTCTTTAAACTCTAAACTCAATTTCAAAGGTGATTACTTCTCTGGTTTTCGACAGTGTTTTGTTGAATGGAGATTTTTCGAACAGGAATTTCCAAGACGAGGCTTTCTCAGAAAGGAACAGCTTTTTCAGAAAGGTGAATTATTTTTGATGTGTTATTTCTGAAAAGGTAGCATTACGAAATTTTGTATTGGGAGAGAGGGAGGAAGAGAAAGAGTAAGAGAGAGCGAGATGTTGAGCGAGAGTGAGATTTAGAGAGTGAGAGCGAGATTTTGAGAGAGAACGAGATTGAGATAGCGAGATTTTGAGAGAGAGCGAGAGTACACTTCAATTGCTTGTACAACTTAATGACAAATGGTCTCTTGCTTTGTAGGATGACAGAAAAGTGTCTATTTATTCGATTTAGAGGTGATTGGGATGAGAATGAAAGTTTGTATATTGGAGGACAGTTGAAAGGAATCATTGTGCCCCCTACAGTGAATTATGAAGAACTTAAATCTCGCATTTACAAAGCTACAAAAGTCAGTTCTTCATAGTTTGATCTTATCCTAAAAGTTAAATATAATCTTGAATTTGAAGCCCCTCCATAATGCATAACAGATGATGATGATCTTCACTTCCTTCTTTTACGAGAAGAGCTTAGTAGACTTCAGATAGCTGTAACATTGAATTCTAAACAGGACGAAAGGTTTGGAATGGGGTTTGGAAATGTGAGTTATGATGATACGGCTGTGGATAGACAATACGAGGAATCATATCAGTTTCATCAGGAAGAGGATGATATTCCATTGTCTACCAACACTGATATTCCATTGTCTACCAACATTGTATCATCAACATTCGATTATATGGATTGTGCTCCTTCAGTGAATGTGGATGTGAATGAGAAACCAGCAGGATTGAATGAAATGGATCGTGATCATGGAGATGTGCGTCGTTCTACAGCAGTTTCAGTGGTTCCACCATCTGTGTTTTCAAGTCATAGGACAGAGTTGATTATGCCTGACACCTCTTCATCTGGGACAGAGGATGTTAAAGTTGGTCAACTATTTTTGAGCAAAAAGGACTTGAAAATGAGATTATCTATTCTGTCCATCAACAGAAATTTTGAATTTAAGGTTAGGAAATCAACCAAATCTCTGTTCACTGTCAAATGCATTGGGGAGACATGTAAGTGGAGCCTTCGTGCAGCCAAAATGGAAGGGTATGATATATTCAAGATCATAAAATACTGCAGTTCGCACACATGTTCCATAGGAATTTTGAATCACGACCATAGACAAACAACTGCTACGGTTGTTGGTCAACTCATCAAAGATAAGTTCACGGGCAGAGGACGTATTTATAAACTTTGTCATATCGTTGAGGATATGAGGAGAGATTATAGCGTGAACATAAGTTATGATAAAGCGTGGCGTGCAAGGGAAGCCGCATATGATCTCACTAGAGGTACTCCAAAATACTCATACTCCATACTACATGCTTATGGAGAAGCGCTAAAAATAGAGAATCCGGGTACAATCTTTGAGATCGAACTTGAAGATGAGGTGCATTTCAAGTATATGTTTATGGCATTAGGGCCTTATATTAGAGGTTTTGCAAGCTGTCGGCCTTGTATTATTATTAATGGGTCGAAAGGAAAATACAAAGGCACCATATTGGTTGTGGTTTCTATGGACGGGAACAATCAAGTATACCCAATAGCGTATGCAATAGTGGACAATGAAACCGATCGATCATGGAAATGGTTTATGTCAAACTCGAAATGCAGTATCGGAGAACCCAGTAATCTGGTATTTGTGTCTGATCGGATGGTATCTATCGGCAATGCTATTCGTGCATTTTTTTTCCACAACATTTCATGGATTGTGCACATGGCATATAGAACAGAATCTGGTTACAAACTTTAAGGATAACACGGTTGTTGGGATATTTAGAGATGCAGCAAGGGCATTTCGCATGACAGAGTTCCAGACAAAATGGGACAAACTCCGCAATTTTAGAGACGGTGCTGTCACGAAATATTTGGAAGACATCGGTCTTCAAAGGTGGGCACGGGTTTACCAAATAGAACGAAGATATGATAACATGACATCCAACAGTGCAGAGTGTTTCAACTCCTTAACTAAAGAATATCGACTAATGCCCATAATATGTTTGATTGAACATGTTAGAGGAATGCTCCAATCGTGGTTCTACGAACGAAGGAATTACTGGGCATCTCGAACGACATTGCACTCTGACTACTGTGAAACCCGATTGGCAAGTGAAGATGATAAGGGCAGGCGATATCGGGTGGAGCCTATTGATTGTTATCGGGTACACGTGCGAGATAATCGATTGGACGGTATTGTCAATCTTCACACGAAGGAATGCACATGTAAGGAATTCGACTCACTTGGTATCCCATGTTCCCATGCAATTGTTGCTGCCAAGGAAAGAAATATACCTATCCACAGTCTTTGCAGTCCATTTTATACAGTGGACTCTCTAATGACTGCGTATGTGGAGCCTATAAATCCACTTGGCCACAATCTGAATGGAAAGACCTTCTGGATACATAGAAAAGATTATCCTTCCTCCGAAGTTTGTGCCACAAGCTGGGCAACGGAGAGTGAGAAAAATACCATCCAGAGGAGAATTTCGCAGACAAATGAAATGTGGTCGGTGTGGGAATTATGGACATAACTGCCAAAATTGTATTGAATTGCTTACAACCGTGCGAAGTGTCGAAAATGCCAAAGACCAATTGGCAAGATGGTGAACTTGTGCATGAACATATCAGGCCGGGTATAAAATTTATCTTTCATAAAACAAAATAAAGTATTTATGGTCTACACAAAAAAATAATATGTCAGTAAAAGTACAAGATAGCCAACACGCAAAGACGTAAAGACTAGGACACTTACATTGCACTCGACCAACGAATTCGGGGTAATCAATTCCTTGAAGAGTCGCTTGGCGAGTGGTTTAAAGGAGTTCTCTTAAACCTCGTTGTTTGTATTGTCGTCCGAGATCCAGCCCATCATTTCTGTCAGGATATTGTGTGGAACATCGTGTGCTTCATTATATGTGACGATCGATCTGGATATTGACGTAGCTACACCTAGGAGAGGATGTTTAGCCACACTTTTCTTCTTTACTTGGGCGGGGGTGTATATTTATCAACCGATTTTCTCTTATGACTAATTCTTCAAGATTCCTACATAAACAAATAACAAAACGTTACTCATCAAGAAATATAAAAATATAAACAAAGATTACTAATCAATAAATTACTCACCAGTGAAACTCCTTACGTGGCCGTAACAATCTTAGAAGTGTCTACCTCGGGATGCCAGACATGTCAGCCTCTGTATGTGGCATGGTGAGTAAGGCAGACGTGTCGGGCTCTGTTTATGGGATGTCAGCTTGTATAGGTTCGACGTCAATTGGTGATGTCGTGGCAGTGGTGGTATCGGGGTGTACAGGGGGGTGGGAGTAGGTGAAGTGGTGGTATCGGGCTGTACAGGGGGGATGGGGATGGGAGTGTCAGAGGCAGTCGCAGTCGTATCAGGATCCCAAGGTGGGATGGGTGACCTGGTTGTCTCCTCATTCACCGTGGAACCCTTCAATTAGTAAAGTAAAATGACGAGGTTACGAACACGTAAAAGCTAAACACATAAAGACATAAAATGATGCAAACCTTGCACATAGACTGCAACAATGACAGGATAGCCGACAATTGCCCTTTCATGTCAGTCATGTTTTCCTCCATACTGGATACACGACTATCTAAACCCGATATATGCCATCCAACCTTAATAGTGAGCTGTCAATGGACCATAGGTACGAACAAATAGACTCGTCGGGATTGGCTTCCTCTCTGTAGCGGGCATCACACTCAGGATACTCCTCATCCACAGGTCGCTCTGGGCCTGTCTCTTATACACATCTAGATGTGTATAAGAGACAGCCTCATCCACAGGTCGCTCTGTACCGGAGTCCGCAAGAAAGACATCAACTTGGTTCAACTCGTCCTCCTCGCGTACGTCCCCCATCATATCATGGAACATATCATCACTACGTGTGTATGTCCCTTCTTCTACCCTTCCATATTCAGCATCCTCGTGCTCAGAATGCTCGGGTTCATCCCCTCCCTCCACCTTGACAACCTCATCATTGTCATCTCCACAATGGTCATCACCGTCACTTTCACTTTCAGGACTACCTCTTTCACTCGTCAACCTATTGCCACTTTCAGAACTATCATCATCCGCACCTAGCTGAAATATAGGTCGTCGTTCCACTGGGGTATCCTGAAACTCCCTTTCAGCATCTGACATCACAGTGCCCTCTTTAACCCTTATCTGCATTAACAACCCAGTAAACTGGTTAATGTCAATTTAACAACCAGATAAACATATTATGCATAGAGTAAACGTACATTGTTAGACTCGAATATCTCCCTCTCGAGTACTTTGAAGGACACTGATGAGAGCATGACCATCGTAATATGCGGGACAAAACCACCTTGCTCCTTCGCTCCGCAATGTTCCCAGCTATCGATGAAGTTAGGATCTCGTACGTCCATACCTAAATAAAATTTAAAATATATTAAGAAGAATAGTAATGTTAGATCAAACAATACGATTATTATGTTAATCAAATTTACCTGGAATGCTTGTGGAAATCCACGTAAGGAGTACTTCACAACGTAGTTTTTATTTACTTTGACCCTCGTCTTGTATAGACTACTCTTATCATTCAACGCAGTCTTTAGGGCGTCCAATGTCCTCTCCCAAATAATGGTACCCCAATCAAGACTATTGTAGTACTCCAAGTTTTAAACGTCCTTGAAACGTTTGAGGTCGACTGCATTTTTCTATTTGTTTTTCCCTATCATTGCGACCTCAAAATAGTAAACTAGGCTGATCTTCACAGCATGATCATCATTTTCAAACTCTAAGTCCTTGTATTTTTCTTCAAGTTGACGGAGGTGTAAAGTGTCCTTCGTCACTCGATTACCAAAATACTTGATAGTAAGTTCATATGAGGACTGCTGTTCCGATCAACTCATGATGGGGATTGCCACAAACTAGTCATCATCAAAAAGTCATCTTTCGAAAAGGTGACAACCTTCCCACAGATAGAGAATAATATTGAGTCTGATTTTGTCCTCTTCACTTCTCTAAGCAACATGTGATGGACAATTGGGCTGTTAAACATCATGTCAACGTCTACAAATCGCCCAAAAACTGTTCTCTTGAACATGGCCAACTGCGTTGGCGTGAGCTTCTCTTTGACAAGCTTGTTTGCATTATCAATGTGGGCCAAGCTAGTTACTTGATCGGGAAATCGGTCGGCTTCGGTTATTCTGAAACGTGTAGCCATCTTAAATCACTTCTGCATTTATTAAAAAATTCAATCATTAAACTCCTTCAGGAAAAAAAAAAATGTAAAACAACATTCTGTTTAAATCTCGCTAGCATCGTTCTCGCTTTGCTCTCTTCAGTATCGCTCTCACTTATCTCCCTCACATTCTCTCTTTTTACTCGTCTTCAACCACATAACACATCGAAGACCAGAAAAACAAACAAAAAACCATAGGTTCACTTATCTCGCTCACATTCGCTCTCTTCGGTGTCGCTCTACCGATTTCACTCTCACTTATCTCACTCACAAACTCTTTTTACTCGTCTTCAACCATAGAACACATCGAAAACAAAAAAAAAACAAACAAAAAAAACCATATTGAAAGATTTACCGATAGGATTTGATTTGTCGACAACAGTAGAATCATTTACAAGTCGGAAATAGTTTTTTCATTTATGAGCGATACGAAGTCGTTAGCCTTGGAAAATTTGAATGAAGAATAGTTTAGTTTTGGTGGGTTCTCAATAAAAAGGTAAGAAGACGAAGAAGTAAGGGTAATTTACATAATTTGGTATGACGATGATGTTAAATTGACATTATTTTTTAAAAATGGGTCATTTGACATTTTAGGCCCAATTTTTGGGTCATTTGTACAAAATTCCCCAGAAAAAACAAAAAGAAGAAAAAAATCGTGTGTTTTCATATTCTTCACAAAACCCTAAACCCTCGTCTATTCGATTTTTCTTCTCACTTTGCCACTCGCCTTCTACACTTTTTCACAGACACCGCCCGCCGTTCTCTCTTCTCGTCGCCGCCATCCCACCGCTGATCTTGAATTGCCGTCGCCGTCCTTTGCTGCTCGCTGTTCGTCTCTCTATCATCTCAGTTGATCGGTTTGTGAACCAATTTTATCCCAATCCGGTTCGGTCTTCTATCACTATTCGGTTCTGTGATCGAACTGATTTCCGCCCATGTTTAATTTTGTTCCTTAGGGTTGCCGATATGTGTATTTGATTTTCGTTGGTGCGGGAGTGCTTCATCAGCAAGCTCTTCAAACTCTGCTTTCACTATTCTTCTGGCAAGCAATGGCTCGGATTGGAAACGTAAGAACACCTTCACATTCTTATGCTACTTCTATTTGCCTGTGTCCACCTTAAAAAAAACACACACACACAAATTCGAGGTGGAAGATTGAGATATCAATGATAGACTGAACGACCTTGTGTGTATTTTAATTATTATTTTATTTATATTTTATGTTTTCTTCTTGTAATTTGACTGAAACAGAAGAAGAAGCAGAGGTTCGTGAAGCCGATTACGGTTAAGAAACAGTCTAATGTAGATCATGTTACTGGGGAGAAAATTCCAAAGAGTTTTGTTTTCTCTAGAGGGAAGTTGCCTGGTCCGCTTAAGCAACTGCAAATGGATTTGAGAAAATTGATGCTTCCTTACACTGCATTCAATCTTAAGGTAAAAATTTATTGTTATTTCTTCTTTGTGTGACTGAAACTTTCTTGAGATATTTAGATTTGATGCTCTGTGCTGATTGCCGAAATAAATTTATATCTGTAATTTTTTCACATACCATGGGAAAAATCATTGTTTTCGTATTTATATGTATTGCTTTTGCAGGAGAAGAAACGGAATAATCTTAAAGACTATTTGAATGTTGCTGGGCCTATGGGTGTTACACATTTTCTCATACTCTCCAAAACTGAAAGTGCACCATATTTACGAGTTGCTAGGACTCCTCAGGGACCAACTCTTTCCTTCAAGATACACGAGTATTCACTTGCGGTGGACATTGCTCAATCACAATTGCGGCCGAGATGTCCAAAAGACCTTTTCAAGAATCCCCCTTTGGTAATAATCTCTCTTATTTTGGTATTTGTCTCGGTACCTTTACTCTAGAATGCACAAAGAGTCCTGAATGTTCTCAACTCATTTTGGTACCTTTTCAAGTGTTCTGATTGATGAGCTATTCCAAGGAAAAAGTTTCAACAATTATGATTAGCTTCTTTCTCTCATATTACCTGGCTTTCGTTACATAAGCAATCTCAATATATTATGCATTTCAAAGCGCAAAAGCTAAAACAGCATTGTTGAAGAAAATATGATGGCATATTTGATTTGTTGTGCTTAAGCAATTAACTAGGTGAATCATTCTGCTAACTTTGTTATTGGCAGATTGTGCTTTCTGGATTTGGGACTGGAGATCAGCATCTCAAGCTCGCTACTATAATGTTCCAGAACATCTTCCCAGCTATTGATATAAATACAGTGGGTTTTCTTTTTAATTTAATTGAAAGTTGAGATCCATTTATCACTCTCAATATCAATTTAATTTTTATGTATCAGGTTAAGCTTTCATCATGCCAGAGACTTGTGTTGCTTAATTATAACAAGGACACAAAGCTCATTGATTTTCGACATTATTCAATCAGATTACAGCCTGTTGGTGTAACCCGTAGGCTTAGAAAGTTTGTTCAGAACCATCAAGTTCCTGATCTTAGGAGTCTTCAAGATGTGAGCGACTTTGTCACAAAGTAAGCCGTGTGCTTATGTTATTAACCTTTTGTTATTCTACGTCTGGTTGGTGGTTTAGATCCTATAATATTGTTTATTGGACACTTTGTATCCTCCATAAGGTTCATTGTTTCATTGTTATAATCAAGCCCACTTGCGTCTGCATATATTAGTGTTCGCAATCGAATTTCCTAAATGTTCTGTGGTAATGGATTTATGTAAATCCATTTAAATCTTTTGTTTCCTTAATAAAAAGCAAGCTTTCAGTAAGAAAATGGAAGAATATACTGGGTAATGTGAAAAAGGGAAACTATAAATGGTTTTCTTACACTTCATTTGATTTTTTAAAAATAAGCCTTAAATGAATCTTTTGACATACGTCCTATGTGATATCCAACTATGGGAATGGACGAAAGGGATATGGTAAACTTCTATTTCTATCTCATGTTTTTTTATCTTCGCTTTTAACTGTTTCTTACAATTGTTCTCGTCTGTTGTTTGGAAGGGCTGGTTATGGGTCAGAAAGTGAAGCTGACGATGAAGCAGCAACAGTCACGTTGGCCAGTGACCTAGGTAGAGTCAATCAAGCTTCTACCAAGAGTGCTGTCAAGCTTCAAGAGATTGGACCTAGGCTTACTCTTCAGCTCATTAAAGTTGAGGAGGGGTTGTGTTCTGGTGGGATCATCTTTAGTGAATACGGTATGCAATCTTGAAAATGTCTTGTTGCTTTTAGTCTTTGTGATTGAGCTATGATATCCGTCCTACTCTTGGTACACAAACTTTTAACGCTTCTCCCCCCCCCCCCTCCCGACCGTTCTTTTGGCATTGCTCTATTGGTTTCTAAGGATTTTATCTTAAAAACCTCCAAAGAGGAAGGGTATTTTCCATTAATCCTGTTTTATTGTGGAAATGTAGGTGGCGAGAAAAAGCAGGATAACAAGAGTGACAAGAAAAAAGCTCAGGAAGTCGCTGGCAGTGAAGATGAAGATGAGGATATGGGTGAAGATGAGAGCGAAGACCAGGAAGTTGATGCGGAAGATTAGCTTATGACTTCGTTCAGGTCTAAATTTGTGATCTCTTTTTGGGTTGGTGACGTGGGAACCAGTAGCCCATCAGCGGAGGGGGATACCAACACTCTTGACTGCAAATTAACTGGGACCAAGTAAGCTTCCTTAACTACTACTGCATCATCTGTTTCGGTTTAAGAGATGTGCATAAGGTATTAGGGTTGCAAGAACATAGCCAATTTTGCACGTCTTTTTACTCAATCTTTTGGGTGAGGGAGGGGGAGATAGTTTTAGCAAACGCTTAGGTTTTTATTCATGAAGAAAATCTCAGAAACTATGAATGGGGCATTCTCCTTGCCAATGATATCTATCTATGTGGTTAATACTTAGCCGGATACAAGATTTCATCCATCTACTGTATGTATAAATCAACTCTATTTGTAATGTTCTTTTGATTAATTTATCTTGGACGATTATATTTGGAATCTAACTGAAAATAGAATTATATTTTGATGATTGCAAAGTTTGTGCCACCATTTGGCCCCCTTTTCATTCGGTGTAGAGATGCATCTATTATTTGATTTTGATTTGTTATTCTAATTCTTTAGCCATCACAAGTTCATTTGAGATCAAGCCTGAGTTATAGGTTACCTGGTTATTGAACTCATTCGTTATGTTTCTTTCTCCCAAAAAAAAAAAAATAAAAATAAAAATAATTAAAGATAATGGAATTCATTTGTTATGTGGTTCTAAATGGTGTTCAATTCCATTCGAGATTTTTGAGAGGTTCCATGGATCTCAGTTTTTGCATTTGGGAGAGGATTCTCTCTCTCTCTCTCACACAAAAAATCACTCTAACCATGCAAAAAATCACAAAAAATCTCTCTCTCACACACACAAAAAATCATTTTCAAGCATGCATATAATCACTCTAAATTAATATTCACACAACATAATTGATTTATTTTGAGTTGACAAACATATGAGAGTGATTTTGAACTTGACATATGTGATTCTAACCATCTCAAAATAAATGAAAAAATTTCCTATCCTACGGTGGTATGGACAATTTTTCATAGTACCTCTACTTAGTGTGCCACGTGATTGTCCTTTTAAAAATAAGGTGGGATCTATTGATATTAAAGTGGATTTCACATAAAAGTATGGTACTATCGTAGTACTAGAAAAAATTTCCAAAATAACTTATCTTGATTTGGTTAAATGTAAACTGAATGCAAGCTTGTTCATAGGTTCTTGGAATAGGAAGACAAATTTTCTCATTTTGCTTCAAAAGTTTCAATTTGGTTATGGACACATATTTAAAAATAAAAAATAAAAAAAAGGTTAGAATAAAGGCCAAGTTAAAGTGAGAAATTGAAATTTTTACAACCATAAAAATCAAATTGAAAAATTGAATAGAAATTAAAGTTAATTATAAACCAGTAAACCAAAATTGTAATACAATCAAATGGGCATAAAGGTAGGGCAGGCGTTAGTTGGAATAAAGTTCAATCATGAAAGTTCATGTCGAAGAAAAGGATGGGATTTTTCCTAGGTTAGACAAATATAATAAATTTATATATTAAAAAAATATATAAATAAATTAAAAGATAGAAACGAGCTGTACTTTATATTAGAAATAGAATGGCCTCAAAGAAGAGTGGGAGAAACGTGAGCAATAAACAACCGCCACGTGGATTTGTTTGGTCAACTTTGCTTCATAACTAATTCTCAAGCCTCCCCTCTAGTTTCCACCTTGGGATCGACCATTTTTAATACATAACAAAATATTTAATATTTCAACTTACATATCTAACCTTTTTCGGACGTACCTTTTTTGTATTGAATTTTTAGAAATATGTGCCTTTGATCTCTAGTGTCAAGGAAGAACAAATTATCTCGTCAGTGGATGATAAGGAGCCATGTAAAAGCTGATATGAATGCTCTCGCTGGTGTCGCTGGTGTGTATACTCTCGCTAATGCTGATGTGTATGCTCTTTTAACAGCCTCTGCCATATAATTATTCTCTACCAGCTGTATAGAAGATTCGTTAGTTATTTTTTTGTCCTTATTCTAAAACCTAAGTGTATATCTCTATACATCACTACCCTATATTTGGTGTGGGGAAAAGATTTAATATACGAAATCAAATATACAGAAAAGGGAAGAAAAATTGCTTTCCCAAATCTTCATCTTCTGCTGCAACATTTTTATTTTTCTTTTTCAAGCTTAGCTTATACAGCTGCTCGACTTGGTATCAGAGCCCTAGGTAAGCGATGGCAAATCAACCTTCTACAAATTTTTTCTCACCTATTTTTTCTAGAGCTGCCAGCAGTGGAACCATCACTGGTCCTCCCCTAAATCAACTTCTCAACCAAGTGACATCCATCAAAATGGATAGGTCAAACTTCTTGCTTTGGCAGAATCTTGCGTGGCCAATTCTAAGAAGCTACAGATTGGAAGGTTATCTAACTGGG